>NW_027361833.1:4780000-4952500 GCF_039654945.1 Dendrobates tinctorius
GCTATTAATCGCACCATAATTAATGCAATGTATTTATACAATATAAAGAATATTTCACAACTTACAGCACATGTAACATTGTATACGAATGTTCTATAGATGACACAAGTTTAAGTAAGAATCAGGAGGGAAATGTGAGGTTTTTGAAAATCACTTGATTTAAGATGGTGAAGTCGAATAATTGTGTCAAATTTACTCTTAACTAGTAGATGACTAAAACAGAGTATAACTATGCCATACCTACAGCATGTTGTGATATTAATGGTGACGAAGTCATAAGAAGCTGACAACCAGTTACATCAAATGGAAGGAACTATGTCTTACTAAACTGATATTATTTGATACAAATTCAAAGCTCGATGCGCATGGCCATAGCGCATAAAAGAAATCTTCTATAATTCAGACTGGGTGGGATCCTGCCTGGACTCAATGCTTACTTCATTAGTAGTAATTAGTATGAACCAATAATCGATTTGAAACGTAAGCGAGTAGTGTCAGTCATGTAATTATGGCACAAATGATGACATGTAAGACAATCATTGACCTACGATTTCCTTCTTCTAGTAAGCTTTCGTTGCCCTAATTCATCAGCTCCATACTATACGTTTGCCATATTTTGGTGCAAGTGACAATGTAAGGTAAGGTAATCGTAAGCAATAAATATATATATATTAATGGAGTAAACCTGATTGCTAAGTAATAATCAGCAAATCACATAGAATCAATGATTAGATTGATACATTTCATTAGAGAAATTTAATTTTATGTTCCCTCCAATAAAGCTATAAATCTAGAATGTCCTAGACTGAAATGTCGCCTTCTCCTGCAAACTACATCCATCAGAATCACTAAATGACTATACATACTATATACATATATATGTTAGTTATGTTGCTTTTTTCTTTTCAACTAAAATAATGCGAATGCGTGTGTAAAGTATTAGTGATGATAATAATTTCCCCACTAAAGCTGTTAAAGTCCTAATGGTATATTTCTGTATTTCTGTTGCCACCACTACTTCAGCCATTGCTGGCTGGGTGAGTAAGGAGTTAATGGTGAGAGAATGATACACAGCTTCTCCCAGAAGCTTAACAATAAGTGAATAGATAAGTCCTCTGCCTGTGTATATTTACTCACCAGCTGCGCCCCCTGCCGGACAATCTCCCCTAACTGCACTCTAGGAACACTTCAAAAGTTTATTTTGCTCAGCAAGCCGCATCGTATAAAATTAGGAACAACCAATAAAATCACCTGAGGAGAAAAAATATTTCTAAAAATATTCTAACCCACTCAACAGCTACTCCATGCAAGTTAAAAGTCTCCAGTGCCCTGCTCCCTGTGGCTGCATCAAAGCTGAGCTCTTTTATCTAAAGCCCAGTGCACAAATATATAGCTTAATGTGGCTAGTGTTCCTCCTTTTCTTTTCTCTCTATGGCAACCAGAATGCTCTGCTCAGAAATGTTCCCTGTCAGGAAAACAAATGATCTTCAGGGCTGTACATGGCATCTGTTGCACTGGGGAGCACAGAGTTAATCCCTTTTAAAGAGATCTTCGGGGTGTGCATGCAAGTAGTGCAGAGCAATGGGGGTCACAAAGTGGGAACCTGGGAGCAACCCCTGACCCCATCACTCTCTGGGCAACTTTTAGGATTCAATGGCCAGATAATAAAACTGATATATATATATATATATATATATATATATATATATATATATATATATACTGCTCAAAAAAATAAAGGGAACACAAACAGCCTGTTGCGAATGGAAGAGTGTTCCCTTCATTTTTTGAGCACTATATATATATATATATATCTTGCTATTGTCATATGTAACAAATATCTCGCACGTTTAAATAAAAGTCTATTATTTAAAGTGAGAATGACTATTAATAATAGTAACAATGGAATCTTTCTTGTTCCATGTTATTTCTGGTTGGGCCCTTTATGTAGTTAGCACTCAGCGTTCTCCCTTCCACCTTCAGATGATTGGGGGGTCTTGCATTTTTTTTTCTGGAGATTTCACTAAGGACTTCCCTGCCCCCTCCATAAAATAAAGTGGATGGATCCCAGCTCTGTATCGGTTTACTAGATAGAGAGCTCATTTCCACCAGAAGCCCTGCGAGCAGCCACTGTAAACATCCCATCACAATCGTTCTGCTGGAGAAGAACCTTGCACCCCCTCCTCTCCTGCTCTTCTGGGGGGGGCAGTACCCCAATACTAAACCTTCACCTCCCTATCAGGGAATCTAGCACCCCAGACTACATGGCCCCCAGCCAGTGACACCCATCCCTTAGAGCAATTATTGGTTAGAAATGAGAGATAATCCAGATTTGCCGCCCAGTCTGCACAGAGGCCAGTGTCCCCCGATGATGCCCCATGCCAGGACACTTACCCAGCCGCTGCCGCCGATCAGTGATCGATAGCTGAATGGTCCCGGAGCAGCGCTCTCCGGTGGGCTCCGCAGCCGGCTCAGCTCCCCCCTGCACTGACTCCTCGCACACAAGCTCTCCACTAGTCTATTATTTCTCCAAAATATATGAAAATTTATGCAAATGAAAATCAGCGCTAACTGTTCTCCCCTTGTTATACTTTAGCTTGGTGGGATGGTTATTCCTGCAGACAAAACAATTGCATTGTATGAAGGAGGGAGGGGGCAGCACCTATAGGTCTGGGACGTATGGATGATGTCCCTGATGGTGGCTGTGATCACGTTGCGTGGGGCCACCTGAGACGCCCCGAGAAGCCTGCACTGTGAGATGCCGAGCACAGAATCCTCAGTGTATATTAATGAAAGGCGGCCCCACGGCTCCTATCCGCCCCATTCACTGTAAACAAAACCACGAGACTCGCTCGCTTTCTTGAGCCGGATCCAAGCAAAATCGGCTGGAAAGGAAAACATGGGGTCTGGCAGCGGCTCCATAGCCGCCTGCACCTGGAGATCGCGGCCCCACTCAATGCGATCTGTGTTCCATCTCCCTGCGCCACCCAGGGAACAACAGCGCGCTGTGTGCGCCGGGAGGGGTGAGCAACGTGGGCAGCGCTGACCACTGAGCCACTCACACATGGATGGGGGTCTATATAATATATCTATATATCTGTGTGCGTAACATATATGTATACATATAGGTATATATCTCCTGCTGACCACTGAGCCACTGACACATGGATGGGGGGTCTATATAATATATCTATATATCTGTGTGCGTAACATATATGTATACATATAGGTATATATCTCCTGCTGACCACTGAGCCACTCACACATGGATGGGGGTCTATATAATATATCTATATATCTGTGTGCGTAACATATATGTATACATATAGGTATATATCTCCTGCTGACCACTGAGCCACTCACACATGGATGGGGGTCTATATAATATATCTATATATCTATATATATATATATCTGTGTGCGTAACATATATGTATATATATAGGTATATATCTCCTGCTGACCACTGAGCCACTCACACATGGATGGGGGTCTATATAATATATCTATATATCTGTGTGCGTAACATATATGTATATATATAGGTATATATCTCCTGCTGACCACTGAGCCACTCACACATGGATGGGGGTCTATATAATATATCTATATATCTGTGTGCGTAACATATATGTATATATATAGGTATATATCTCCTGCTGACCACTGAGCCACTCACACATGGATGGGGGTCTATATAATATATCTATATATCTGTGTGCGTAACATATATGTATATATATAGGTATATATCTCCTGCTGACCACTGAGCCACTCACACATGGATGGGGGTCTATATAATATATCTATATATATATATATCTGTGTGCGTAATATATATGTATATATAGGTATATATCTCCTGCTGACCACTGAGCCACTCACACATGGATGGGGGGGTCTATATAATATATATATATATCTGTGTGTGTAATATATATATGTGTATATATAGGTATATATCTCCTGCTGACCACTGAGCCACTCACACATGGATGGGGGTCTATATAATATATCTATATCTGTGTGCGTAATATATATATGTGTATATATAGGTATATATCTCCTGCTGACCACTGAGCCACTCACACATGGATGGGGGTCTATATAATATATCTATATCTGTGTGCGTAATATATATGTATATATATAGGTATATATCTCCTGCTGACCACTGAGCCACTCACACATGGATGGGGGGGTCTATATAATATATATATATCTGTGTGTGTAATATATATGCATATATATAGGTATATATCTCCTGCTGACCACTGAGCCACTCACACATGGATGGGGGGGTCTATATAATATATATATATATATATATATGTGTGTGTGTAATATATATGCATATATATAGGTATATATCTCCTGCTGACCACTGAGCCACTCACACAAGGATGGGGGTCTATATAATATATATATATATCTGTGTGCGTAATATATATGTATATATAAAGGTATATATCTCCTGCTGACCACTGAGCCACACATATAGATGGGGGGGTCTATATAATATATATATATATCTGTGTGCGTAATATATATGTATATATATAGGTATATATCTCCTGCTGACCACTGAGCCACTCACACATGGATGGGGGGGTCTATATAATATATATATATATATCTGTGTGTGTAATATATATGCATATATATAGGTATATATCTCTTGCTGACCACTGAGCCACTGACACATGGATGGGGGTCTATATAATATATATATATATATATATATATATCTGTGTGTGTAATATATATGCATATATATAGGTATATATCTCCTGCTGACCACTGAGCCACTCAAACATGGATGGGGGTCTATATAATATATATATATATATATCTGTGTGCGTAATATATATGTATATATAAAGGTATATATCTCCTGCTGACCACTGAGCGACACATATAGATGGGGGGTCTATATAATATATATATATATATATCTGTGTGCGTAATATATATGTATATATATAGGTATATATCTCCTGCTGACCACTGAGCCACTCACACATGGATGGGGGGGTCTATATAATATATATATATCTGTGTGTGTAATATATATGCATATATATAGGTATATATCTCTTGCTGACCACTGAGCCACTGACACATGGATGGGGGTCTATATAATATATATATATATATATATATATATATATATATATCTGTGTGTGTAATATATATGTATATATATAGGTATATATCTCCTGCTGACCACTGAGCCAGTCACACATGGATGGGGGGGTCTATATAATATATATATATCTGTGTGTGTAATATATATGCATATATATAGGTATATATCTCCTGCTGACCACTGAGCCACTCACACATGGATGGGGGTCTATATAATATATATATATCTGTGTGCGTAATATATATGTATATATAAAGGTATATATCTCCTGCTGACCACTGAGCCACACATATAGATGGGGGGGTCTATATAATATATATATATCTGTGTGCGTAATATAAATGTATATATATAGGTATATACCTCCTGCTGACCACTGAGCCACTCACACATGGATGGGGGGGTCTATATAATATATATATATATCTGTGTGTGTAATATATATGCATATATATAGGTATATATCTCTTGCTGACCACTGAGCCACTGACACATGGATGGGGGTCTATATAATATATATATATATATATATATATATATATCTGTGTGTGTAATATATATGTATATATATAGGTATATATCTCCTGCTGACCACTGAGCCACACACATAGATGGGGTGTGTGTGTCTATATAATATACACTATGTATATATATATATATATATATATATACATATCTCCTGCAGACCACTGAGTCACACACAGATATATGGTGTGTGTGCATGTGTCAATATAAATAAATGTATATCTGTGTCTGTATTTTATATATATATATATATATATATATATATATATATAGTCTGCAGTTCACTGAGCCACACACAGATATATGGTGTATGTGCATGTGTCTATATAAATATCTGTGTCTGTGATATATATATATATATATATATATATATATATATATATATATATATATATATATATATCTTCTGCAGTCCACTGAGCCACACAGAAATCTGGGTGTGTGTCTATATAAATAAATAAATATATATATACATCTTCTACAGACCACTAAGCCACACACAGATCTATGTGTATATGTGTGTGTATCTCCATGTTTGTGAGATATATATATATATATATATATATATATATATTCAGGCCATGGAACCACACACAGATGTATATACACTTGGAGTGTGTATGTAACAAATATATGGATGTGTAATATATATCTGTGTGCATAATAAATGATTATATATGTATTGCCACGTATGTAAAATCTCCACCACTGATGGGGCTTCTGGTGAAATCCTAGCAGCCTGGGGGGCTGTACACCGTACGGCAGCAATGCAATGAGGTCATTATATGTGTATACAGTATATATATATATATATATTCATGGGAATTTGTGCATAATAAGAATGAGCGAATGAATGCCCCTTTCCCATCCTCTCTTTAGGCGGGCAGCCCAGGAGCACCTGACACTGTTGCACATTACAGGCCTGGAAGGTCTCTTAGAATTTCCATATTGTATGTTTCTATTGAAATCGTTCCTGAAGGAGTTAAGAAGAAGGGGGAGATGAGGTGGATGCAGCCAAGCGGCAACACAGCACAGGCCACTTCTGGGATCCCAGGCACAGAGAGAGAGAGTGGCGACCAACACAGGGGCCAACTGAGCCCTGCTATGGGACCTGACTCACTGCACACTGTCCCTCATGGCTATTGTGTCAGGAATAACACTGTAACCTGGGAGCTTCTGTGTGTATATAATATATATATATAGCTACATGAAGGTACATGGAAATTCTAGAGTAAATATATAGAAAAGTGACTATATGTTGGGCTGACATCTTCTGTTGACACTATGGGGTGCTGACCATGGGTACAGGGTTAATGCTACAATATACACACCACATATAGTGGGCCCATAGAGCTGGCATGGCTGTATTGGCATGGCTGTATTGGCATGGCTGTATGGCATGGCTGTATTGGCATGGCTGTATTGGCATGGCTGTATGGCATGGCTGTATTGGCATGGCTGTATGGCATGGCTGTATTGGCATGGCTGTATTGGCATGGCTGTATGGCATGGCTGTATTGGCATGGCTGTATGGCATGGCTGTATTGGCATGGCTGTATAGGCATGGCTGTATGGCATGGCTGTATTGGCATGGCTGTATGGCATGGCTGTATTGGCATGGCTGTATAGGCATGGCTGTATGGCATGGCTGTATTGGCATGGCTGTATAGGCATGGCTGTATGGCATGGCTGTATTGGCATGGCTGTATGGCATGGCTGTATTGGCATGGCTGTATTGGCATGGCTGTATAGGCATGGCTGTATGGCATGGCTGTATTGGCATGGCTGTATGGCATGGCTGTATTGGCATGGCTGTATTGGCATGGCTGTATAGGCATGGCTGTATGGCATAGCTGTATTGGCACGGCTGTATGGCACGGCTGTATTGGCACGGCTGTATGGCACGGCTGTATTGGCACGGCTGTATTGGCACGGCTGTATGGCACGGCTGTATTGGCACGGCTGTATTGGCACGGCTGTATGGCACGGCTGTATAGGCATGGCTGTATTGGCATGGCTGTATTGGCACGGCTGTATGGCACGGCTGTATGGCACGGCTGTATGGCACGGCTGTATTGGCACGGCTGTATTGGCACGGCTGTATGGCATGGCTGTATTGGCATGGCTGTATTGGCATGGCTGTATGGCATGGCTGTATTGGCATGGCTGTATGGCATGGCTGTATGGCATGGCTGTATTGGCATGGCTGTATGGCATGGCTGTATTGGCATGGCTGTATGGCACGGCTGTATTGGCACGGCTGTATGGCACGGCTGTATTGGCACGGCTGTATTGGCACGGCTGTATGGCATGGCTGTATTGGCATGGCTGTATTGGCATGGCTGTATTGGCATGGCTGTATTGGCATGGCTGTATGGCATGGCTGTATTGGCATGGCTGTATTGGCATGGCTGTATGGCATGGCTGTATTGGCATAGCTGTATAGGCATGGCTGTATGGCATGGCTGTATTGGCATGGCTGTATGGCATGGCTGTATTGGCATGGCTGTATAGGCATGGCTGTATGGCATGGCTGTATTGGCATGGCTGTATAGGCATGGCTGTATGGCATGGCTGTATTGGCATGGCTGTATTGGCATGGCTGTATGGCATGGCTGTATTGGCATGGCTGTATAGGCATGGCTGTATGGCATGGCTGTATTGGCATGGCTGTATGGCATGGCTGTATTGGCATGGCTGTATTGGCATGGCTGTATAGGCATGGCTGTATGGCATAGCTGTATTGGCACGGCTGTATGGCACGGCTGTATTGGCACGGCTGTATTGGCACGGCTGTATGGCACGGCTGTATTGGCACGGCTGTATTGGCACGGCTGTATGGCACGGCTGTATGGCACGGCTGTATAGGCATGGCTGTATGGCATGGCTGTATTGGCATGGCTGTATGGCATGGCTGTATTGGCATGGCTGTATTGGCATGGCTGTATAGGCATGGCTGTATGGCATGGCTGTATTGGCACGGCTGTATGGCACGGCTGTATTGGCACGGCTGTATGGCACGGCTGTATTGGCACGGCTGTATTGGCACGGCTGTATGGCACGGCTGTATTGGCACGGCTGTATTGGCACGGCTGTATGGCACGGCTGTATGGCACGGCTGTATAGGCACGGCTGTATTGGCACGGCTGTATTGGCACGGCTGTATGGCACGGCTGTATGGCACGGCTGTATTGGCACGGCTGTATTGGCACGGCTGTATGGCACGGCTGTATTGGCACGGCTGTATTGGCACGGCTGTATGGCATGGCTGTATTGGCATGGCTGTATGGCATGGCTGTATTGGCATGGCTGTATGGCATGGCTGTATGGCGTGGCTGTATTGGCGTGGCTGTATTGGCGTGGCTGTATGGCGTGGCTGTATGGCGTGGCTGGGCAGACTTTTGCACATAGCCCCCCGCAGAGGCAGCCTGTAATGGAGGAGCTGTGGCTGTGGAGGGAGCAGCTGACGGGAGAGCCCTCACAGCACTGCTCCCCTATATATATATAGAGGGGCGCCACATTCCCGGCTCCTACGACACTTTTGCCCAAATGACTGAGCAGCCAATGGGAAGGGCCGGAAGGAGGGGGTGCGCGCCCGGAGCCAGTCAGCGCCTCGCTGTCAATCACGCCGCGTGGAGCCAATCAGCGGGGGCCGTGCGCTCGGCGTGCTCGTATTTGGGATAGTGTGGTGGGGTGCGCGCGGCGTGCAGGGTAAACACTCTCCAGTCCCCGCTCAGTGAGGGAGGGACACACACAGCTGTCAGCGCCGGACAAGTTCCCGTGGAGTTGGAGAGCGCACAGCCCGCCGCTCCTCCGCACACCGAGCCTCTCCGGGGGATGAGGAGGACGATGTGTCAGCTCCCTGTGCACACCCAGCGGCAGCGGGGACACGGCTCCGGTCACAGGGGGGACCCCGAGCTCCAGCACAACTTTGTGTAACGCATCGCTCCCACTGCAGGAAGTTTCCTGGCGGCAACTTGTCGGCGGCTCCGTAGTGATCTATGCTATACACCGGCGCCCGGGAGACCGCAGTGACCGCCGCGCTGTGCCTCCGCCAGGGACCCGCGGACCCACTAACCCCGCGCTTCTTCTCCGCACCGGGAGCATCCTCCAAGGACGAAAGTGCATCTCAAGGGGGAACCGTACACAGGCTGCGGGGGAGGAGAACACCCAGCCCCCAACCTGTGGATAGCAGCGGCCCGGGGGGAAGCCATGGCCACGGCAGCTTCTAACCCCTACCTCCCCAGCAGCAGCCTCCTGTCGCCTGGCTCCATCGTGCACTCGGACTCGGGGGGAGGAGGGATGCAGCCGGGCAGTGCAGCTGTCACCTCGGTGTCAGGCGGCTACCGGGGGGATCCCACGGTGAAGATGGTGCAGAGTGACTTCATGCAGGGGGCTATGGCTGCCAGTAACGGTGGGCACATGCTGAGCCACGCACACCAGTGGGTCACGGCGCTGCCACATGCGGCAGCGGCGGCGGCGGCAGCGGCGGCAGCGGCAGCAGAAGCAGGTTCTCCTTGGTCCAGCAGTCCGGTCGGGATGACAGGCAGCCCGCAGCACCCGCAACAGCAGCAGGACGTGAAGGGGGGAGCTGGGAGGGACGAGCTGCATCCGGGGGCCGCCCTGCATCACCGACCGCCTCACCTAGGACCCCACCAAGGACACCCGGGAGGCTGGGGAGCCGCCGCCGCTTCACACATCCAGTCTATGACGGGAGGGGCGCAGCAGCAGCAGCAACAACAGCAGCAACAGCAGCAGCAGCAGCAGCAGGCTCTCCTGTATTCCCAGTCCGGGGCATTCACTGTGAACGGGATGCTGAGCCCTCCCCCAGGGAGCCAGAGCCTGGTGCACCCCGGCCTGGTCAGGGGAGACACCCCAGAGCTGGGGGACCACCATCATCACCACCACCACCACCAGCAGCACCAGCAGCAGCACCACCAGCAGCAGCAGCAGCAGCACCACGGGGTGAACAGCCACGACCCGCACTCCGACGAGGACACCCCGACCTCGGATGACCTAGAGCAATTTGCCAAACAGTTCAAGCAGCGCAGGATAAAGCTGGGCTTCACCCAGGCGGACGTGGGCCTGGCGCTGGGCACCCTCTATGGCAATGTCTTCTCCCAGACCACCATCTGCAGGTTTGAGGCGCTGCAGCTCAGCTTCAAGAACATGTGCAAGCTGAAGCCCCTACTCAACAAGTGGCTGGAGGAGGCCGATTCCTCCACCGGCAGCCCCACCAGCATCGACAAGATCGCGGCCCAAGGCAGGAAGAGGAAGAAGAGGACCTCCATAGAGGTGAGCGTCAAGGGCGCCCTAGAGAGCCACTTTCTCAAGTGCCCCAAACCCTCAGCCCAGGAGATCACTAACCTGGCGGACAGTCTCCAGCTGGAGAAGGAGGTGGTCAGGGTCTGGTTCTGCAACCGACGGCAGAAAGAGAAGAGGATGACCCCACCGGGCATCCAGCAGCAGACGCCAGATGATGTCTACTCCCAGGTGGGCAATGTGGGGGCTGACACGCCGCCCCCTCACCACGGGATGCAGACTAGTGTGCAATGACTGGAGTGGGCACCCAGGGAAGCCACGGGAGAAAGCCGCCACGCACAGCCCCCCTCACCCAGACTGCTCTTTTTATATAAATAGATACATAATGATATATATAGACAGACAATATGGAGGGAGGGCGATCACTGGCGCTGGGGCCCACGGGTGGAAGTGGACAGTGCACCGCGAACTGCACATATTTCTTTTTAATATATATTATATTTTTAATATTGTTTTTATTTGCCTTACAACTTCCTCCCCAATTTTTGCAGAAAATGAACTTTAAAAAAAAAAAAGAACTCCTTTTGATGGCTGCCCGTGTTATTTCACACCCCAATATCAGCGGCTGACTTTGTGATTTCCCTTTTCACCCCTGAAAAAAAAAAAATAATTAAGGGTAAATCACTAAACTGCTGCTTGGAACTTGCAGCACATATTAGCCACATACCCTCGGCTAGAAGTCCTACCGATGCCCTGCCATAAACCCAGAGGTGCCCACCCAGCCAATAAATCTGCACATGGCACTACACTGACTGTAATATATACATTGGAAATACAAATAAGCAGGGTACAAGAGATCTGCTGCTTCCTGAACTTACTGCCCAAGTCGGCACCAGAGGGAAATCATTCTGAGATGTCAATAAGAAGTCCTATTATTTTTTTCTCTCCTGGCTCTTTCTAAAGTGTTGACCACAAGCCCCCAAGATGTTCTGGTCTTTTCTATGACTCCAAACAAACTCTTAATAATATGGATTTAATAATCGGCCGATCTGATCCTCTGTCTGTGCCCTTATTGTCACCACACCTCTTCTAGTCCGTTGCCAACCGTGAGGATTAGATCCACTCCTGCAATTTCCAAGCAGTGTCCTTTTTTTTGTTAGGTTGTTGTAACAGACTGCTAAGAGAAAAAAGAAACAGCACTAAATAATAATAAGAATAATATTAGATCCCTGGCTGATCTACAAGAAAACGTGCTTTATATTTTCATCAAATGACTCCTTTTAATATTTTATTCAGAAAACCTATAAACTGCTGCAGAACGGTAATTTATTTTTCCCCCCAATATCTTGTATTATTACGTGTTTTTTTATTATTATTTTGCTTTTATTTAGTTGTTGTTTTTTTTTTGTTTTTGTTTTTGTTTGTTTTTCTATCTTTTTTTTTTTTTTCCAGACGAGCACAAATCACGATTGAAAAAAAGAAATACGGACAGGTGACAATGGTCTCTTTTTTTGATGTGATCATTTTGATTGTAATTTAATTTTCGTAGTGGTTTCCGTAAAGAGATGATTGAGAAAATAAATTTGTTAGAATGAGACGGATCTGTCTGTGTGTGATGCGTATAACTGGAGCAAATCCTTCCAACTCTACAGATCGAACTCTTCACATTTGATGCTTTAAGAACACTTTATTTGATTTTGCCTGTCTTCCATGATTTTGATCTATGCCCTTTAATTAAAAAAAATTAATAATAGCTGTACCCATGTGAAAGTTGACATAAAGGCTACTGATTTATGTCCTATTTAGCGATGAGTTGTTTTCCAGATATTTGTGCACGTCTCGGCCCATTTCCATTGGGTAGATGCATTTCATCAATTTATTTGAGTAATTATTAGTCCTACTAATGATGAATAACAGTGATGATGATGATAATAGTAATATGACAAGCTCAGGTCTGCATTGTTTTCGTTAACCCTTTTTTACACTGCCACATCAAATCGTGTAAGTTCTGAAAAGAGGCTATTATTATTCTTTGGACTATTATTTATTGGGATTGTGTCGATTCTTGATTAACCCCTTGTTTTGTGGCTGTGTGTAGTGGATTAGAGAATCATTGCGCTGTGTTTATGATGTAGGACATCGCTTAGATCCAATCCTCCTTGAGATATTTGGTTTTTTTTTCTCTCCTCCAGGTCTTGTATGATATGTCTTTCCCTGTCATGTATATGGATATATTGTATACATTTTCTGCTCTCCTCATCAGTGTTATTTTCCTTTGTGCATAGAAGCCTCCCCAGGCCTCTTGTCTTTGGCATACACATAGCTGGCATCCAGGCAGATCTCATTGTTCTGAGGAGCTTTATTTGATCTCTCAGGGTGACCATTCATCTCCATAGAGCTGGAGCTGGTCCACAGTAATAATAATAATAGTGCTGATCCTGGTGGTGTGGTGCCTCCTGTTAGGGTTGATGATCATCCCCTGCTCCTTCTTCACCCACATGGGCTCCAATCCTATTTTTCACACATGAAGAATGGAGGTTCCTAGAGATATGAATGACTCTAGCATGGCTGCCTTCTTGGCCTGACATTGTTATGTGCCCAGAGATTTCACACTGACACCAGCATGCCTGGGATGTAACCAAGAAGGGGCTGCACTGTGAGGTTATTATTACATCCCCCCTTTTTTTTGTTCCATGATTTCCGCAATAAGGTCACACAATCCTTTGTATAATGAAAATAAAAAGAAAGCTGGATCTGGAGCTATGTGGTGGCTTTTTCATTGTAGCTCTTCCCATTGTGATGTTCTGTTAGACAATAGGCTCCTTCTTCTGTTGATGCCCCTCTGGCTGTGCCAGGTGCCTGGCAGAGTAGTGTAGGGCCAGGAAGCCGATTAACCCCTTGTGCCCTGACTCCTAAGTATAAAGAGACACGTTTTTTTTTATCATTATTGATGATGGCTCTTAGTGATCATCAGTGGGCTAGGTGGTATATCTAGATCTCCATGATGTGCTGTGATAAAGTCTCTCTCCTCCCCATCCTATGTCTCCTAATAATGAATGATTTGTAAGGACAACTGTAGAGATTTCTCTACCAAATAATTGTCTACAGTTTTACAACAAGTGTAACTTGATTTCATATTACTTTTTCTTTTTTTTTTTACATTTGTTCCCTTTAAATTATATATTTGTAACCTATTTATCTTGTTAAAACATTTTTTTTTGTTGTATTTATCCGTTTATTTTCATAATAAAAAAGCCCTTTGAGGTCAATTCAATGAACCCGCGGGCACGTCTGTTGTTCTTGGCCTGGTAGAAGTTGCTGGCGGTACGTGTCTGTGCACACAGCTCCTGGACACATGGCATGGGATGCGCACGGTGTCGTTTTGCTTATAGCATGTATATGAAATGGCAGAACATGGACTCTGAAGCATGGTGGTGACGGGCTGGGGGTCTGTACAATGCAATGAAGCAGCGAGGAGCTGATAGATGCAGGGATGAGCTGTGTGTGCTGTGTCTGTCCGGCCTGAGGGTGGGGGGCCGTGTTATGACGTCATGACTGGCAGCTCCGGAGGAGGCTGTGACCTTGACATTAGAAGGGAAATCATCCAGCTCTGCTGTGTAGCCCGGGCACGCACAGTGCCCACCACCTGGGCGCACCCTTATATGTATCATCAGCATAGGCTGGAAATAAGCAGCAACCATATATGTAACATATGGAAGTGTAGCAGGAATTACAATGACATTACCACAAAACCAGTTACATAGAAATAATAATGCTCCACCAAAAATATGCATCATCGGTTTTATGGACGCATCAACAATGTATCTATTCAATAACTTATGATTTATTTACAGTTTATGGACAGTTGTAATATAGCTCGTATTATCAGAAACCTGTATGAGCCGTGTAATATAGCAATCTATTTGTTCTGAAAATTAGACTTTGTATAGAAATATACTTTGGTTAAGATCTATCTATCTACAGTATCTATCTATCTATCTATCTGTCTGTCTGTCTGTCTGTCTGTCTGTCTGTCTGTCTATCTATCTATCTATCATCTATCTATCTATCTCAATATCTGTAATCTATTTCCATCATCCCATGTGCTCATTTATAATTAACTAAATTGAATTCAACAATATTAAACCCCTTTTTACCACACTTTTTATGTTTCTAGTTAGCTATTTCAGATTTAGTCTCATTATCTATCTACTTCTATCTATCTATCTATCTATCTATCTATCTATCTATCTATCATCTATCTATCTATCTATCTATCTATCTATCTATCTATCCTCTATTTGACAAATATCCATCTGAATGGTGTCTATATTAATATATCTACCATGTGCTTATTTATTTATCTACCTCTCTATATTGCTAGCCATTTATATATGTCGTAGTTCTAATCTCACTATTCATCTACCTCATATCAATCTGTCAATCTACTGTCTGCTGACTTAATTATTTATATATTCATCAATCTATATCATATCTGCCAGCTTCATTATCTATCTATCTATCTATCTATCTATCTATCTACTGTATCTATCTAGCAAAAAAATATTACTACAAACCGATATTTGTTTAGGGGCCTTGCACCCATGATTAATATATACGGGGCTGTTCCCGTTCTTTGCTATCTATTATTATTTATTATTATAGCCTTATCTATCTATCTATCTATCTATCTATCTATCTATCTATCTATCTATCTATCTATCTGTCTATCTGTCTATTTGTCGGTCTTTCTATCTACCAAATATCTATCTGAATTGCGTCTATAATAACACATCAACCATGTTTCTATGTATGTATTTATCTACATAGCTTTATATATATATATATATATATATATATATAGTTACTTTCATCTATATGCCCATCTATTTACTTTTTATCGATATATCGATGTATATTTGTATTTTCCAACTATCTATCTATGTATCTGTCTATCTATCTCATATCTATCTATCTATCTATCTATCTATCTATCTATCTATCTATCTATCTATCATCTATCTATTATCTGTCTATCTATCTATCTATCTATCTATCTATCTATCATCTATCTATTATCTATCTATCATCTATCTATTATCTATCTATCTATCTATCTATCTATCTATCTATGCCATATCTATCTATCTATCTATCTATCTATCTATCTATCTATCATCTATCTATCTATCTATCTATCATCTATCTATGCCATATCTATCTATGCCATATCTATCTATCTATCTATCTATCTATCTATCTATCTATCTATCTATCTATCTATCTATCTATCATCTATCTATGCCATATCTATCTATGCCATATCTATCTATCTATCTATCTATCTATCTATCTATCTGTGAGTAGGTGGTCTTCAATAGAGATGAGATTCCTTATAACATCCATGTTCCACATAATTACTTGTAGTCATAAAATTTATATGAATAAATGGGTTTTTAGAGATGTGTGTTGGTGGACTGCTTTTAGCCTTGTAGGTTTACTACTGATTTCTGTTTAGCAGCACACAGCCCACCATCAGCCCATCACCTTGTAAGTTTGGCAGCAGAGTTTGGTGAGGACTTGTCCCCAATGTACAGCCCTGCTTCGCCAGTCAGAGAAGATTGCTCTGTTCTCATTCATTCAGACCTCATATATATATAAATGCTTCCTCGCTGCCCTTTTATTCAAGCATTTTGCAGAGTGTTTCATGATTTTGGACCTGCAGTGGTAAAGCGGGTGTAAGGTGGAAGGTATTGGGTAAAGTCACCTGTAGCATGTGGGCTGGAAGAAGGCTAGAGCTAGTGGGGCTTGTGCAGAGCTTCAGGTTTTCCGCTTTTTAACGGTATAAACGATGTCAATAAGATCAGATCCTTATTATACTCTTTGGAGACTTTTACTGTCTGTACATTATTTATGGGTTATATTGTATTTGATGAAATTCTAAATCTGTAACCCCAGCAATGATTTGTCCTCTTTAAGAACAGACAGGAGCATAAATGGTGCAGAGAAATATTTCAGCGTGTTACAGGCTTTGTATCTTGTGACTATTCCTGGGTAAGGGCTAATTAGCCGGGTTCCCCTCTGTACAGCAGCCTAGCACTGAGCTGCACAGGCGTAGATCCGAGGAGGCGAGGAGCAGCGCTCTGCTGCGCGCTCACATTTAAATGTCGCGGGTGAATAGACATTCAGCAGTTGCCTGGCAACCGAGCCAACAACTGCTGCAATATGGCCGCTCTGCACTAAAACTGCGCCGGCGACAGCGCTCTGCTGCCATGGGACCGTGTGCACATTAGGGATGGATCAATGCATGCCACATGGCCGTGCAAAGCAAGAATGGGGCAGAGCAGAAAGCAATGCAGCTGGGCATCTGGCATGGGGCTGCAGATCAGGGGGTTTAGGGGAGCAGGGAGAGCTTGCTGCATGTGTGCAACATAATGGTAGCATGCCCGATCACTGACAATGAGTGAGCTCTGAGAATTGCGGAAATATTAGGGGTCGAGGGCATCAGTGCCCAGTAACATGTTGGAGCCCATGGAAAATAGCGGTAACCTATGGAAACTCCAACCCTTGCATCGGGGCACTTTGCAATTTTTAGTGCACATCGGATAATGATTTTCTATGGCAAGGTAGATTAAGTAAAGAAATCCAGCCAGATGCTAATATAAGTCATCTGAACTTATTACATTGCATAAAGTGAAAAACGGTGCTAAGGCATGGAGTGTATATATATATATATATATATATATATATATATATATATATAGACATGTGTGTATGATGTACTTATATATGTGTACACTCTATGATATATATATATAGTAATAATAAAGTAAAAAGAGGCACAAAACTGAGACATAATGTATGTAAATATATATTATATTCACATACACACTATGGTTTAGGCTGCCTTTATCTTTATTAAAACAGGACTTTCTATAATTTCCCTGTCCTATAGCGTGCATATAATTGCATATTATATATATATATATACACACACATTTACATCTATATATATCATGTATATATATGTCTCAGTATATGCACATAGATAGATGGATAAGTATATATATATATATATATATATATATATATAATGATTATTTTTACATTGTCTGCAAATACCTTATGTAGTAGGGAAATGTTATGTTCAAAAGACTGACGTGAGTTTGGAGAGTCGCATCGTGGATAGACTGCAGAACATACTGTGGAATATATATATATATTTGCTGTGATTGCTATTTGCCACTCAGTACCCAGCAGCAGCCACTGAGGAGCACAAATACCTAAATTACACATATTACAATTTCCATTGGAAGTAAAGCAATAAGCAGGGAGTCCCCCGCCGGAGGCACTGGCGATGGGCAGGCTGGCACCGCGGTCACTGCATTGTATGGCGCACGTGTGTGTACAGTATCCGAGCACCACATGCTGCGGTTATTAATTGATGCCTATACCGTGGAAATGACATTGCGGAGGGAATGTACACAATTAGTTGCTTCACAAATTATACAACACAACAGATCTCCCACTCGTGCAATTAAGAGCATAACTCGGGAAGCTATTTGCATTGAGGAAGGTGTATGTTATCTCGGGGATTGTGTCCTACAGAGGAAGGAAATCAATATTCCATATAAAAGAGAGCAGATTGTTTGGCGGGTGCGGGCCAGTCAGCGAGACATGGAGAGGTCAATAGGACATGGGAACTACAAAGGGAGTCAATGGGGATCATCAGGTGGAGAGGGGGCCTGGTGGTCTCAGCCATCACAGGATCGCAGGCACTGTACTATTTCTCACTCTCATCTAACAGGCTTTCATCAGAAAAAAAGATAGAAAAATATATGTAGATGCTGCTGACATATTAATAAATATATTGTATATATACTGCTCAAAAAATAAAGGGAGCACAAACAGCCTGTTGCAAATGGAATTGTGTTCCCTTTATTTATATATATATATATATATATATATATATATATATATAATGTAGCTAGATATTTAGCAATCATGTTTCTATAAAATAGAATAGAAAATAATTGTTCTCAGAATAAATGTGAATGAAAGCCAAACAATACAAAGTGGAGGAGCTTATTTCATATTTTTTATTTCTCTTTACAGCTTATGACATTGCATTATTTTTAAGAGAATTCCTTCCATTGCATTGAGCTGCTTCGTGCTTCTATATTTTTGTGCACAGTTTATTCCTCTGATGTAAGGGAATCCGTTTACAATCTGTTATATAACTGTATAATTATATGGCAAGAAGGCACAACATTAAATTTCATCCAGAAAGATCATTTATGTGTGTGCCTTGTGTCCTGCTATGAGATAACATACCTTTAATTAGGAGACTTTAGTATATTTAGTTAAATGTATTTTTTTTTTCTGAATTCAGTATTTGTTTAAATGTTTTAAAGAGAAAAAGCATACACATTACAACTGTAGGCTAAATGAAGATATTTCCATATTTTATAGCTTTGTATAGATAGATAAATAGATATTGTGCGTATTTATATAATGCATGATCTAAGCTGTGGGAATTCGCATTCAGATTTAGTATTCCTAAATATTCATTTGTTTGTGCGTAATGCGGCCTTTCCCATACAAATTCCGAAGGTGCGTTAAGTTAACGCTGGACATGGCAAGTTCTTTTAATGCCTGCAACATCTGTACAGTTCTGCTTTTTGTTGTTGTAACAGCCACCACATTTTTATAACACTTTCCTTCCAGATTTTGGAATATGGCTGCAGGGATTTCTGTCTATACACCCACAAGAACATTAGTGAAGTTGGGCCCAGGCGTTGGGTAATAAGGGCTGGCTCACAGTTGGAATGACATGTGACACCAAAAGTGTTGGATGGGATTGAAGTTAGGGCTTTATGCAAGCTAGACAAGTTCTTGTACATCAGGCTTGGCAAACAGTATTAATGGAATGTACTAAGGCAATAAAAGAACACGCTCTTAGTGCTTTCATCTGACTTTCTTAATGGTGCATTTACACATGCTTTTTCACTGTATTTTTTGTTATATAAAATAGCTTTGTCATGGCAGAGGACCGATCAGTTTGCAACTGTCATCATCATTTGTCATAGGGAAATGTTTAAGCTCCAAGACCCCAATATACAGTATAATCCGTAACAGGGCCCCCTAACTATCATGTGCCATATACCAGTGTCTCTCTATGTGACAGAAGGGTTTTGGGTCCTCTCAGTCACCAAAGCCCAGGTTTAACTTCTACTTCAGCACCACTAACCATTCTCACATCAGAAGACCTGCCCTTAACACTGAGTCTCCTGACCAGAACTAACTGCTTTAGGCCACATTCACATTATCAGTATTTGGTCAGTATTTCACATCAGTATTTGTAAGCCAAAACCAGGAGTGGGTGATAAATACAGAAGTGGTGACGGGTTTCTATTATACTTTTCCTCTCCTGGTTTTGGCTTACAGATACTTAGGTAAAATACTAACCAAATGCTGATAGTGTGAACGTGGCCTTATAATCATATATATAGCAGTTAGTTGAAGTCGGGAGACGGGTGCTCAGACTGGGTCCTCTGATGCCACCACGGTTGATGTGCACAGACCATGTGAAACCCTTATTCAGACAGGTATATTAAACATCAGGATGGGGTCCGTATGCAAAGTGGGTAGCATTCATGTCACACACACACATCATACACATGGACTGATGGTCTGCGTGTAAAAAATCACAGCCCACTACACTTTAATCTGTATTTCGGATAAGAATAACACACTGTATGGCATATGTTTTTCACACATCCAGTAAATTATTAACATAGTTAACTGTATGTGGCCTTTTATTAATTATAAAATTGTTCATGTGAAAACTGGATGCCATATGAATGCACAAAGTTGACATATGGATTGCATATGGATGAGAACTTGGATTAATTTTTTTTTTCTGGTTGAAAAATGGACAATTTTGCATATGCTCACTTGAAGCTGGCCTATGGCTGGGTCCACATAAATCCATTGCATAAGATTTAATTTTTTGAGACTGATGAAACTTAACATATCAGAACTGATGCAAAAAATGCATGAGCTGCCATAAGGATTTTTCTCCATTTACCCTCTTGTGCCGGTTCAAGGCCGGATTCCAACGTTGTATAAAAGGTACCGGGAACTGTCCAGTCCAATACCTCAGTGTTCCCCAAATCCAGTCCTCAAGGCCCACCAACAGATCATGTTTTCAGGATTGCAATTGCATCACCTGTACAATACAAGGGAAATCCTGAAAACATGATCTGTTGGTGGGCCTTGAGGACCGGAGTTGGGGAACCCTGCAGTAACTGATATGTTGAACAGGTGGAAATGATCCCTTTGCAAAGAGTGGGATCAAGTCCTCCATCAGTTTATGCTGGATGGAGACGACGATGTAGTGCCAGCCATATACGACCTAACCTTATAGAGATGCCCGGTGTCATGATTAGATTTTGTGCACAGAATTTAATCTATTTTTTTTTAGATCGATAGAACAACTAAGGCAAATGTATGTCAGATTGTCAGCAGGTGTTAAACCCATTTAAGGTCTGTTGTCAGGTACATTTGTTCTTTTTTGTCAAGTTCTGCTGCTCCATAACAAGCACAATAGCGTAGCATGCTGCACCATTTTATATAGCACAAAAAACACAAACCTAACAAACCCATTTTAATGTAATGGCAACCATCATGATCTGTTATAAACTGAGAAATGAAAGGTCCATCAAATTTTCAATAGCTTCTTAAAAAACTCAAACACATCTGTGAATGTTGATTAAGTTGCAGAGCAAAAAGACACATTGTAAACATGCAAATGTGAACTTGACCGGAAATGGGAACAATAGTAGGCAGCCTTTAACTGCTGTATTGGGTGAAATTTGCTATTTTCTTATGGACCTAGTCTTAACAGACTTGTCATGCAGAACTAGTCAAGTGAATTCCCAAATTGCCATCATGTAGATAAAAGAATACAACGCTCGGGTATTGGTGCACTCATCCAATCACTTGGGTTCACTATTGTCTATCTATCTATCTATCTATCTATCTATCTGTCTGTCTGTCTGTCTGTCTGTCTGTCTGTCTGTCTGTCTGACTGTCTGTCTGTCTGACTGTCTGTCTATCTATATGGGGAAACGATTCTACAACCACAGCTATTGATACCAAGATTGAATGGACTACGGTCTGATTGGCATATCAAACGTTCAGGTCGCTTCTAATCCCCCATTATGCAGGAAACTGTAAAACTGCATCTTATTTTGCCACAGGAAACTGGGTAAGCTTATTGACTTGAGTATAGGCCAGTTGTACATTGTCCCCTCACCCCTGTCCTGGTATGTGTGGCTCCCCCTGCTGTACGCATGGCTCCTCCGTCCTCCCACTGCTGTATGCATGGCTCCTTCATCCTCCTCCCTGCTGTATGCATGGGTCCTCCGTCCTCCTCCCTGCTGCATGCATGGCTTGGTGTCCTCCCCGTCCTTCCCGTTTATGCATGGCACCTCCGTCCTCCTCCCTGCTGTATGCATGGCTTAGCATCCTCCACATCCTCTCCCTGCTGTATGCATGGCTTGGCGTCCTCCCCGTCCTCACCCATGTATGCATGGCTCCTCCATCTTCCCCCTGCTGTATGCATGGATCCTCCGTCCTCCCCCCTGCTTTATGCATGGCTTGGCATCCTCACCGTCCTCCCCTGTGTATGCATGGCTCCTCCATCCTCCCCCCTGCTATAGGCATGGCTTGGTGTCCTCCCCTTCCTCCCCCATGTATGCAAGGCTCCTCCATCCTCCCCCTGCTGTATGCATGGTTTGGCGTCCTCCCTGTCCTCTCCCTGCTGTATGCATGGCTCCTCCATCCTCCCCCCTGCTTTATGCATGGCTTGGTGTCCTCCCTGTCCTCCCCCGTGTATGCAAGGCTCCTCTGTTCTATGCATGGCTTGGCATGGCTCCCCCCATCCTCGCTGTCATACCCACCCCTCCTGGCGTGGTCTCTGCACTTCCCTGCTTCTCTGTTGTCCAGGCGATGCAGCTTGTTCCTGTGTTCAGCGGTCACGTGGTACTGCTCATTAAAGTAATGAATATGCGCTCCACGCCTATGGGAGTGGAGATGCCTGCTTATTCATTACTTTAATAAGTGGTAGCACCTGACCGCTGAACTCAAGAAGAATCTGCATCGCCTGGACAACAGAGAGATGCAGGGAGGACTTGCAGCGATGGCGCAAGGAGTGGGTGAGTATGATGTGAGAGCTGTCGGCTCCTACCACTCCCCCTCCCCCGCCGACCCCCTGGAACAATGACTCGTGTATAAGCCAAGGGGGGCACTTTCAGCCTAAAAAAATAGGCTGATAATCTCAGCTTAAACACAAGTATATACGGTACGTAAACAGGAATTTCTTATAGGACCTTGTACAATGACACTCCCAGGCCAACACAACCTGGTTCACCAGAATGGACTGTATTGCAATGTTCATCAAAGCGGGTGTCCAAGAGCACCATTGAGCAAGAAATGAGCCTAAGGGTCCATAAGCAGCACTGCTTCTCCCTCATTCTCATGATTTAGTGGGTCCCAGCAGCCAAGACCCACTGAGCAGCACATAATACCAATATGCTATCAGTAACTATAGTGAGAAAACTCTTTAACCATCTTGTGAAAAAATAAAGAATGTAAACATAGGAGCTTTGTATATGTTGGGTGTATAATGTAGGTACAGAATAGAGCACATCCTAACAACTAAATCATGTACAGAAGAGAGCAGCTCACATGGGAGTATGCACGGTACAATGGAGGCCACTTCCCCAATGCCTGATGCTGGGGCTCTGGGAGAACTCTTGTTTTGGAATGGAGAAATGATAATCATTTACAGTTTCTGACAGGTTTCATAAAAACAGTGCTGCAATACATAAATATAAAGCCAGCACATTACACACATGATCATAATTAAGTATACATTTATGCTGCCTTCCCATATTTAATACATTATATCACAGTACTTAACATGCTAAGCTGAGAGGATTCACTGATCTCACCTCTAATAACAAGCCAGGCAGATAAAGAAAACCAGAAACTCAGCTGAAAAAGTTTTCAGCTGCTAACAGATACTAGGACTATCCATGATGCCAAAAACTCAATAGTCATTGCTTCCCGGGGCAAAGGGAACTCTGTTACTTTTTTTTTTTCAAGTGAATTTACAGTGGCATGTAAAAGTTTGGCCACCCCTGATCAAAATTACTGTTATTGTGATCATTTAAGCAAGTTGAAAATGAAATGATTTCTGAAAGGCCTAAAGCTAAAGATGACTCATTTCCTTTGTATTTTAGGCAAAAAAATATATATACTAGTGCTTCTCACAAAATTAGAATATCATCAAAAAGTTAATTTATTTCAGTTCTTCAATACAAAAAGTGAAGCTCATATATTATATAGAGCCATTACAAACAGAGTGATCTATTTCAAGTGTTTATTTCTGTTAATGTTGATGATTATGGCTTACAACAAATGAAAACCCAAAAGTCATTATCTCAGGAAAGTAGAATAATTAACAAAAACACCTGCAAATGCTTCCTAAGCATTTAAAAAGGTCCCTTAGTCTGTTTCAGTAGGCTCCACAATCATGGGGAAGACTGCTGACCTGACAGATGTCCAGAAGGCAGTCACTGACACACTCCACAAGGAGGGTAAGTCACAAAAGGTCATTGCTAAGGAAGCTGGTTTTTCACAGAGTGCTGTATCCAAGTCTACTAATGGAGAGTTCAGTGGAAGGAAAAAGTGTGGTAGAAAAAGGTGTACAAGCAACCGGGATAACCGCAGCCTTGAAAGGATTGTTAAGATAAGGCCATTTAAAAATTTGGGGAAGATTCACAAGGAGTGGACTGCTGTTCAGTAATGCTAAAAGTGACCTGCCAATATGATTTTCAAGGTCATTACGAGTTCATAGACACCAAACATGTATAGGTTCTTTTTTATCTAAGTGGTGAAAAAAAATTCCAAACTTTGCTAAAAAAAAAAATAAAATAAATAAAATTGTGCCATTTTCTGATACCCATATCATCTCCATTTTTTGCGATCTCGGGCTGGGTGAGGGCTTATGTTTTGCATGCCGAGCTGACATTTTTAATGACACCATTTTGGTGCAGATACGTTCTTTTGATCACCTGTTATTACATTTGAATGCAATGTCGTGGGGACCAAGAAAATGAAATTCTGGAGTTTTTACTTTTTTTCTCGCTACTCCATTTAGCAATTAGGTTAATCCTTTTTTATTGTTAGATCGGGCGATTATGAACGTGGTGATACCAAATATGTGTATGTTTGATTTTTTTATTGTTTTATTTTGAATGGGGAGAAAGTGGGGTGATTTAAACTTTTATATTTTTTTACCTTTTATAATTTTAAAAACATCTTTTTTACTTTTGGCATGCTTCAATAGTCTCCATAGGAGATTATAAGCTGCCATAACGCGATCAGCTCTGCTACATACAGGCAATGATCAGATCGCCTGTATGTAGCAGAATTACTGAATTGCTATGAGTGCCGACCACCGAGTGGCGCTCATAACAATCTGACAGTGAAAACGAAAGAGGTCTGCAGGAGACCTCTGGTTGTCATGCCAACCCATTAGTGACCTGCGATCACGTGACAAGGGTCACCGATGGGCGGATTTCCGGCGCACTTGCCAGAAGCAAGTGTTAACTGCCTCTGTCATAGTTTGACAACAGCAGTTAACGGTTTAACAGCTGCAGGAGGATCGCGATACTTCCCGCGGCTGTTAGCAGCACATTTCAGCTGATCAAAACAGCTGACATGTGCTGGAAAAGATGTGGGCTCACCGCCAGAGCCCGCATCAAAGGGAGGGTGTCCGACATCAGCGTACTATTACTCCCGATGTCAGAAAGGGGTTAATTGAATCTATTCTTTCCACTACCAAAGAAATGTTCCCCATGACATTGGCTGCAACACAGCCCCAAAGCATGATTGGTCCATACTCATGCTTAATGGTTGACAAGATATTATTTTCCTGAAATTCTGCTCCCTTTTTGCTTCACACACCTTTGATCATAGTGGCCAAAGAGCTCTATTTTAACATCATCGGAAAACAGTATTTATTTCCAAAATGCATCAGGCTTGTTTAGATGTTCTTTTGCATACTTCTGATGCAGAATTTTATGGTGAAGATGCAGGAGAGGTTTTCTTCTGACAACTTTTCCATGAAGGCCATAGTTGTGCAGGTGTCTCTGAACATAACTCCAGAGTCTGCTAAATCTTTCTGAAAGTATTTTGCAGTCAAGCAATGGTTCTGATTTGTGTCTCTAGCAATTCTATGAAGAGCTCTCAGTGAAATTTTGCTTTGTCTTCTAGACCTTATCTTGACCTCCACTGTTCCTGTAACTGCCATTTCTTAATGACATTTAAAACTGAGAAGCAGGCAACTTGAAACACTTTGCTATCTTCTTATAGACTTCTCGTGCTTTGATGGCCTCCACCAGTTTCATTTTCAGAGTGCTAGGCAGCTGCTTATTAGAACCCATGGTTGCTGTTTTGTTGGCATAAGGTTAGAAAAGGCTGGGCTTTTATGAAACTGGGAAATTTGCATCACCTTGCCTTTCCTAATGATGATAGTGATCAAGCCATAATCCTAACAGACTAGTTAAGGTCTGAAACTTTGATCATAGTTATCTGAGCATACAAATCTCCAAGGATGCCTAAATGTTTGTATTGGCCCGTTTTCCTTTTTGTAATTTTTTAAATGTAAAAAAATATATTTTTTGTTTTACCTAAAATACAAAGGAAATGTGTCATCTTTAACTTTATGCCTTTTAGACATTACTTCATCTTCAATTTATTTAACTGTTCACCATAACAGCAATTTTGACCAGGGGGCCCAAACTTTTACATGCCACTGTATGCATTATCCTTAGTCTTAGAGAGAAGTTGCACCAACATTCAATGGATTATTCTAATTTTATTTATTCAATTCTAGTTTTGATTATACACATTAGATAAAAAGTCAACCACTTCATTTGCCATTATATGTATATACCCCAATGCAGATGTTGGGGAAAGAAGGATTAGGCATGCTGGATTTCAACATGTGCAATCCATAGTTTTTAATGTAGATAAGTTTTTGTCATGGGAGTCAGGAAGTACCGTATTGTAGCTGGGCAAGTGTTTGTCTAAGGGTTCTTTTACACGTGCTGTGTTTTTGCGGGCCATTTTTGCAGCCCCAATAGATTTCTATGGGTCCGCAAAAACAGCCCACAAAAATTCATCAGAGCGCCATGTGCCATATGGCCGTGAGGGCCGTGTATATTGCCATGAAAACATATCGAGCTTGCTCGATATTTTTCATGGCTCACGGACTGGCCGCAATAGATTTCAATGGTGCCACAAAAACAATGGTAGCTTGTTTTTGCGGTACTCCATATTTGTGGAACACCATATTTTTTCCCACCAATTTGTTAAAACAGGGAAAAATGGTGATCCGAGAAGGTTTTTTGCTGCCCGTTTTTGCGGGAGACTGTGAAAATCACGGCAATACGGCCCGCAAAAACGGCCCGCAAAAATCACAGGAAGTGTAAAAGAAGCCTAATAGCTATCTAAAATGTTTTAATTTTTTTTTTATTTATTTGCAATTTTTTTTGTTAAAAAGCCATTTATGATCATCAGTCAATGGCCCACATTCATTAATGTGACTCAATATATTGGCAGTCAGACTAATATCACATATTATTTTATACGATCTACCATGATCTTTTTGTATGCCTGTAATGAATGGTTATCTGATTAGTGTCTTAATTTCAAGTTATTGTAATGTATATGGGTTGTTGTTAGGGTAGTATTAAACTTTGCGTATCGCGCATGTAGGTGACAATTTGACATACGTAGGCTTCATGGACACATCTATTGCTATAAATTTGTATATGATTTAATATGGTAGAACACAGGATTTTTCTGTACAATTCAGACAGAAAATAATGATGGATACTACATTGGATACTCTATGCACAAAGGTATTCTCTCTGAGAAATATGGTGGATTTAATTTGGAAGACTGACAACATACTTACATCAGATATTCCAATCCAGCTATCATTGATTAATCCAAAGTGTAAAATAATTAATCTGATATGACTGAGGTGGTTTTTTCCTGAGGAAGGAGTTTTGTGAAGCTTCGAAACGCGTCGAATAAAGACCACTGTAATAATAATTGTTCATAGTGATTCGCAGCACGGATTGTCTGACCACTTTTTTTCCTATCCTGCATCTTCTACGTCGGTCCCTCATGGATCTGTGGTTTCTGCAGCAACGAATCCTCCATGCTTATTACAAGCTCCATCTGGTGAGTGTATTATTTTTAAATTGATATACTTACACTGGATAATGCACTATTGCGCTCTTTCTCTTCAATAGTATCCCTTGAACAAATTTATTGGCATTAGTATCTGTTTTCCAGAAACTAATAAGATCTAGTTGTCTAGGATAGGCTCTGCTCATATCTGCATATTAGCAGCCTATGTTGTAAAATCTATTCATTTTATTTAAAGAGATAGAGTATGCTGCATTTTTGTCTGCCATTTAACAGATCATTTTCCTGCATGATATCAGTTCCTTGGGGGTGGGGGGCAGTATTTCTATAATAGAACAGAAAAACTTAATGCAATGAAAGGGATTATTCCCTGCTTTAAAAGTTATACTTAATGGGCCCAGGTTGGTTTAAAAGGAATCTGTCACATTTGACCTATCTAAACTATTAATATGCGCATACAGGTATAGACTGCTGAGGAGAGCGATACTGTATGTCTCATATAAGTTGTCTTATTGCTGATAAATCATCTTTTATCACTTTATATAAATGACCTCTTCCAGGCTCTGGGGAGGAGGCTGCCTGGAAGAAAACTCTGCCTCCAGAGCTTATTTTGCATGAAGGGGGAGTGTGATGTGTGTGATGTGATGTGTGTATCAGTGTGACATGTAATGGCCGCTCTCTGCTCTCCTGATCCCACTGCAGAGCAGTGTGTGATTATATCTGACACATCTGCAGGATCCTCTAAGACTTCACCTTCCATCTCACAGGCAGACAGGATTGCAATAGTGTTGCAATACAGCAGAGCCGTGAGAGCTGCAGCTGCTAATGTGTTTGTTATGAGACAAAGTTCAGTTCTACTGCTTTGAGCTAGTACTTGTCTCACACTGATAACTCCCCTTTTCATTTATAATAATCTCTGGAGACAAAGTTATATTCCAGGCAACATCCTCTCCATAACCTGGAAGAGGTCATATTCAAATAAGAAAAATGTGGATTTCTCTGGAATAAAACATCAGACTTCAGATATCAAGGTATCATTTTATTCAGCTTCCTATGTCCTACATGCCCATATAGACAGGATAGGAGGGTGGATCCTACTGAGAGATTCTCTTGAACCTTCCTTAAATGCTATAAACCAGCAGATATAGTGGTAATCTGCATATAAATAGCACTTACATTAGGCTTGTTTGTTGGACGTGCATTTGTGCAGAGCAGATTGTCAGTTAACGAGCAGGGGGAGTGGTTACAGCATGCACACAGGGTAGGGAGCAGTGACTGTTATCGCTGTCTGCACCGCCCTGGTGACTGGAAGAGAGCAACTGCTGGGAAAATATAACTTCATATTCTCCCTGTGTCTGCACTTCCAATACATCAGCCTAACATGATTGAAAGCCTAACAGTTGTTTCCATTTTTATTTCATAAATTAATAGTGCACATGAAAATAAGCAATTTTGCAATATACGGTATCTTATCAGAGTAATCTGCTTCTTTCTCTGTCAGAATTGTTCAGTCTTTATCAAAATTCTCAATTCTGAGGTAAAATATGTATTCAGTGAAGACAGACTTTCTGATTTCTGAGATAGGAGATGTTCCTCTCTTTTGTTATCAGAAAGACATAGAGAATGGCCTTATGGATTTTGATGGAATTTTTCAGAAGTTAAATACCAGCTGTTGATAAAGGGAGAAACTGCACCAGAAAATGCTTCAAACACAGTTTATGACTAATTTTGCATGTTCTTTATTTACACCGAAAAGGTACAGGAGTAATGTTTATGGTATAACACCCTTCATCAGGGCCAGACTGGCCATCTAGCAATTCTGGAAAATGCCAGAAGAGAAGGGCCTATCTGGTTGTGGGCTGCCTTGTTAGCAGTTGTTAGCAGAGTCAGTGTTCTCAAGATACCCATACTGTTAAGGGTTGTGATGGAGCACAAAGTTGCTGATTCCATCACTTACCCCAGCAGGCCACAGGTGTCATTAAAAATATTGTTCCGGTGCTTGGGGAAGGAGATAACAAGGGCCTGTGTGATTTCTAATGCCAGGGCTGAAATTCCGCCCCAGTCCATACCTGCCCTTCATCATGCGTATAGCAATAGATCGTTGGATATGTAGTACAGGAATTCCCATGTTCATGGTGGACTTCTTCAGGGTACAAGCCGAGGAACACTCTTGTATATCTCACAAGTGTCCCCTGATAAAAGGTGTTACACCTAAAACGTTGCTATCTGCTTCTATCTATCTGTACCAATAGTGGTGAGAAATTAATAATCGTGTTTTAGCATTTTACTGTGCCGATTTGTTCCTCCCTTTATCTGGTGTACTTAGAATGATGGGAGCAAAGTGGGCACCTCCTTAAGAACTAGCACCCATCGTATCCCACATTGCAATTTATGGGAAGTGCTGCCTACCCTGTTTTTGATTTAATACCCCCAGTCGGCAGGAGATAACCTCTATTCTGACAGGTTCCAGTTTTTTCATCAGTGAAGTCAATGGAGAAACATTTTTCTATTTCTGCACCTGAAAAATAGAAGCCTGACACTAGTGTGAACATTCCTTCACTATCGTGGTTCTTAATTACCCGGCAATAACATTAAAATAAAGCAACATAGGTAAAACAGGGAAATAAATCATTGCTCATGAATATACAAAGGAAAGTTTAGCTGAAATGTGATTTTCTGTACAGTGGGCGCAGTACACAGCAAACATGCAACAACAATACGTGACACTGTGTTAGTTGCCTTCATGATACCACATCTATCTTTATCTATAAATATATCTGTAAAAAAATGGAAGATTTCATAGTAACAAATAAAATAATATATACAATACAGATCTAAGAATATATAGCTGTGATATCTGAATACCCACACAGTTCAGAAAGAAATACGTCTCTGGCTGTGTTCCCAGAAATAAATATGCCACATACATATAATCAATATGAAAAGAAAACCAGGACACAACTGTCTAAATAAAAAGTATGCACAGAGAAACCCCCGCTACCACCTTCTGTTAGTACAGAACGCAGCTGACCAGGGCTGAAGAGAATCAGGAACCTGCCACGTTGTACATACACTGTGGATACTGTGGTATAGAGAAGGAAAAGCTGAGCAGAAGGACATATTGGTTTGTTGGACAAGATTCTGTATAACTTGCATTTTATCCATTGAACTCCCTAGTGTTTGTATGTATAGGAGTCCAGTGGGCGGTCCTAGTAGTGATTGACAGCTAGCTGCATGCACAATCATATCTTGAAGACTGTCAATCACTGACCAGCCCCTGGACTCATATATATGCACTACCAGGGATTTCCTTGAATAAAGTACAAATTTCACTGAACTTTTTCTCCACAAAAATGTACATTAATCTGACCAGCTACTTCTGCCCTTTAACACCCTATCTGCAGATCCGATACCACTTTCAGCATGACAGGTTCCTTTAAAGTATTGCTGCAATGTTTTTGTTTGTAAGTCTGATTCGACCTGAAGGGGTTTTCGGATCTTAAACTTCTCATTAGAGCATACTAATCACTTGCTTCAGTAGCCAATTTTCATTTTTATGTTTGCATTTTTTCTTCCACCTTCTTCCAAGAGCCATGACTTTTTAATTTTTTCGCTGACATAGCCATATGAGGGCTTGCTTTTGTAAGGATGAGTTGTAGTTTTTAATGACAAATTTCCAAGTGCTGTGAAAAGTAAGAAATAAAGCAATTTTACCATTGGTTTTTGTAATTTGCTTTTAACAGCGTTTATTATAAAATGGCCTAGAAACTTGATTCTTCAGTTCAGTATGATTACGAAAATACCAAACTTTCATTGTTTTTTTTTAATCTAAGTTTAACTGGTAAACTTTTTTTTAGAAGTCTATAAAAAAACATTGTTTTTCGCTGGTCCCAGAGTTGTAATATTTTATTTATCTGTCCATAAAGCCTTGTTGTTATTATCATTTATTATTATAGTACTATTTATTCCATGGCGCTTTACATGTGAGGAGGGGTATACATAATAAAAACAAGTGCACGACTGGTACAGGAGGCGAGAGGACCCTGCCCGCGAGGGCTCACAATCTAGGCCCTTCCTGCACCCTAATCTGGCAGTTTTATTGATAACAATTTGGGGAACATACGTTCAGAATTATTGCATTTTTTACAGAGATGTGGTGACCGAAAAAACACAACTTACCATGACACAACTTAGACCATGTGCAGATGAGTATTTTACCTCATTATTTATAAACCAAAACCAGTAGTGGAACAATCTGAGGAAAAGTATAATAGAAACACGTCACCACTTCTGCATTTATCACCCACTCCTGGTTTTGGCTCACAAATACTGAGGTAAAAAACTGACCAAATACTGAATGTGTGAACATGGCCTTATAAAAAGGCACTGACCAAAGAAATAATTATAGGGTGCTACCTCAGCATTCGTACGAGAATCAGAACCAAGAAAAAGCCAATACTAAGTGGTGTGCACACCAATATATAGAAACACATGTCAAACTTTATTAGATGTGATTCTCAAATCTCTCATAAGATGAAAATCCCAGGAAAAGGTCTACTTTCAAACATGAAAATACTGTGAACTGAAAAATAGGTCTCAATTATCCCTCATGATAAAGGTAACCCACCAGAATGACAACATCAAAGTATTGGTGCTTTCGTCATGGTGGGTTACCCTTTACAGCCCTCATGATAAATGGTGTCTTATGAGTGTCTTGAAAAATCATGTCTAATAAAGTTTGATATATTTTTCTATACACTGCTGTGCAACCATTTAGTATTGGCTTCTTGGTTTATGAAAAAAACACTATTCTAGCATTTTCATTTTAATTCTCTTCACATTTTTTTCATATGAGTTTATTTATTTGAGATCTTACCAGATCTGACTTTTACAGATGCAGCGATACCAAATAATTTTATTTTATTTTTCATTTATTTTTAATGGTAGAAAAGTGATTTAGGAATTTGATTTATTTTTTCTATACGTTTTATATTTTCAAAAACATTTTTACATCCCTCAGGGGAGTTGAACCTTTAGTATTGCAGTATAATATAAAAATTGTGGTCTCCTATGTAGCTGAGCCTGACTGAGCTTCACTGAAGTACCAAGATGGCAGCAAAGGGCCTTCAAAAGGCCCCTAGCTGCCATGGTAACCTATGGGAAATGGCTCCAGTTAAAGTGTCAGAGATTGACAACGTTATTTATATGGTTACCAGAGGAGATCATAGATCAGCTCCAGCTTCCATTTTTAGACACAAATACCATGCTGGCTGTGTAAGATTACCACCATCTATAGCGTGTGGAAAGAGCTAAGCTTCTGAGACCCCTCTACACATGTTCACCCCTGTGCTGATGTACATGCATATCATTTTGTGTCATTGCTTACAAGCGGTTATTATTAATGTGGCTACAGAGGTGACATCATATGATATTCACTGGTCTTATGTACTCTACCTTGGCATGACCATTGATCGGCAGCAACAAAAACATCTGTGTGACTGGCACCCTATGCAAGCCTTATCTACAGTATGTGCATTTCTGATGCTAGGCAACCACCCCCTCCGTGAATTGGTCGGTCTGTGTGTGTGTGTGTGGCAGTTTCATCAGTATTTTGCACCTGTGTTGTCTCTGCCTTTCTCACAAGAATCTCCTGAATCTTATAAGTACATTTGTTTTTTGAACCGTGTTGGAAAATATGACTGCCTTTTGTCTTTTCTCTGCCATGTTTTTTGGATTCTTTTGCTATGTTTGTGCTGTAGAAGAGACCACCAAGATGTAGCTGAAAGGTAGTTTGGAGTGGCAAAGAATAAGTATTATCTACTATCGCATCGGGAGGGAAGTGTGTGTGTGTGAGAATGTGTGAGTACGTGTGAGTGTGTGTGTGCGTGTGAGTACATGTGTGTGAGTGTGTGTACATGTGTGTGTACATGTGTGTGTATGTGTGTACATGTGTGTGCGTGAGTGTACATGTACGTGTGTGTGTACATGTCTGTGTGTAAGTACATGTGTGTGTATGTGTGTGTGAGTATGTGTGTGTGAGTACATGTGTGTGTGTGTGTGAGTACGTGTGTGTGAGTACGTGTGTATGAGTATGTGTGTGTGTGTGAGTACATGTGTGTGTACATGTGTGTGTATGTGTGTACATGTGTGTGCGTGAGTGTACATGTACGTGTGTGTGTACATGTCTGTGTGTAAGTACATGTGTGTGTATGTGTGTGTGAGTATGTGTGTGTGAGTACATGTGTGTGTGTGTGTGAGTACGTGTGTATGAGTACGTGTGTGTGTGTGAGTACATGTGTGTGTACATGTGTGTGTATGTGTGTACATGTGTGTGCGTGAGTGTACATGTACGTGTGTGTGTACATGTCTGTGTGTAAGTACATGTGTGTGTATGTGTGTGTGAGTATGTGTGTGTGAGTACATGTGTGTGTGTGTGTGAGTACGTGTGTGTGTGTGTGAGTACGTGTGTATGAGTACGTGTGTGTGTGTGAGTACATGTGTGTGTATGTGTGTACATGTGTGTGCGTGAGTGTACATGTACGTGTGTGTGTACATGTCTGTGTGTAAGTACATGTGTGTGTATGTGTGTGTGAGTATGTGTGTGTGAGTACATGTGTGTGTGTGTGAGTACGTGTGTGTGTGTGAGTACGTGTGTATGAGTACGTGTGTGTGTGTGTGTGTGAGTACATGTGTGTGAGTACATGTGTGTGTGTGTGTGTGTGTGAGTATGTGTCCTGCAGTTGCCTTCCCACCCACTTCCATGCAGTCACAGCTGGCAGGAAAGAGGGTGGTTTGCGGGCCTGTGCTGGAGATGTGAGTACATGTGCATGTGTATATGCGAGTACGTGTGTGTGTGTATATGTGGGTATGTGTGTATTTGAGAACGTGTGTGTGTGTGTGTACATGTGTGTGTGTGTGAGTGTGCGTACATGTGTGTGTATGTACATGTGAGTGTGATACCCCCTCATTAAACCCCCCTCATTAAACCCCCCTCGTTGGCAGCGGCGGGTCCAGCGGGGGGGGTCCGTCGGTGTGGCCAGCAGCGGCAGCGGGGGGGTCCAGTGGCGGGGGGTCCTGGCGGCAGTGGGCAGCCAGCAGGAAAGACCGCAGCATGCGGCCTGTGCTGGAGATGGGGTGTGGGCCACCAGAGGGCGCCCGCACCCCATCTCCAGCACAGGCCGCAAGCCGTGGTCTTTTCTGCCGGCTGTGACTGCACAGAGGTGGGTGGGCAGGTAGCAACGGCGGGTCCAGCAGCGACGGCGGAGGGTCCAGCAGCGGCGATGGCGGGTCCAGCAGCGGCGGCGTGTCCAGCTGCGGGGGGTCCTGCGGCAGCGGGGGGTCCGGCGGCAGTGGGGGGTTCCAGCGGGGTCCCGCTAGTGGTACTATGGAAGGGCCTGGTACCACCAGCGGGTGCCATATTGGAATACCCATCACTTGGGTATTCCAATATGGCGGTCAGCGTACTTCCGGTGCAGAGCGGTAAATTGTGGGATTCGGGGACATCCAGACGGAAGTGGATGACGGACAATTTAAGGCAATTATATATATATAGATTATGTAATTTTCAAAAAGATCAATTCTTTGTGCTATTAAAGTTTAAAGGGAACCTGTCATGTCCTTTTCAGCGTGTAATCAGTGCGCTGTTAGTGATGAAATGTGCATTATCCAAATGGATAATATACCTATAGAACAATTGTATAAATATACAGGCATGAGAACAACACCCTGGAACCTGAAATGAAATGCAGTTGTAGCATATGTGGAAAAAAGCATATAATCATGCAAAGGATATCCAATGTTATGAATATCAGATATAGCGAAAAAAGGTGTCACAAAATCCGTGACCACAATAATGCTCCTATAGCCGCTTCAACAACATCATGCTAGGCATGCATAATACAGTACAGGGGAACTAATAACCCTCTGTACAAAACCAAATTACAGCCCCCAGTAAACCTGTATAGTAAACAAGGCCATACAATACAATCAATCATCTGTGTCCCCAATTGGAGTAACACAGACACAAGATGTAATGAATACCTATGTCATCCATAAATAAAACCCATGACTGCACGGGCGTCATCCATAAACAGGAGTGCACCCAAGGAGGGCTAAGACCCGACGCGTTGCGCCACACTCGGAGGCTTCGTCAGGGGTCAACATATTATGTTTTATTAGGAGTGCATAGCTAGGGAGGTGTGGCTCTATTCTGAGCCTTTGTTTGTTGATGTCACATGAGTGACGATTTTTAATGTTTTTAAACTCTGTTTGTTATCTGTGTCCAAATAAAGATTTATATGTTTTTGCCAAATCCTGTGTCGGGTGATCCCCTTAAATGACCTATACTTTTTCAATTTGTCACTTAGATAAAGAGGACATAGACATGTTTGGAGTCTATGAACTCGTAATGACCTGGAGAATCATAATGGCAGGTTAGATTTAGCATCTAGTGAACCTAGCAAAAAAGCCAAGCAAAAAACAAGTGTGGGATTGCACTTTTTTGGCAATTTCACCGCACTTGAAATTTTTTTCCCGTTTTCGAGTACACGACATGGTAAAACCAATGGTGTTATTTAAAAGTACAACTCGTCCCGCAAAAAAATAAGCCCTCACATGGCCATATAGACGGAAAAATAAAAAAGTTATGGCTCTGGAAAGAAGGGGAGGGAAAAATGAAAATGCAAAACCAAAAATACCCCTGGTCGTTAAGGGGTTAACACAAGAAAACAATGCCTCACACATCAATGTTATAATTTACCTAGTATCAGACAAAAAAAAAATAAAATTTTGTATGAACATCATTTTTGTGGTGACTAATCCATGACACGTGAACCTTTGAGTTTTTGTGCTAATAGTCCTTGTCCCAGGACTTAAAAAAACAATCATGCCAGATGAACCTAAATGCACTGTAGTCCTTGAGTATTTACATATACATAATATATTAAAGAAAAAAATTACACTTGCCAACTTTTTTGGACATATGTGGACTAAAGGCCTTCTATATTACATGGAAACCTAAGCACTACTATTGAAATAAGTGCGCTATCTACACACAGCATCAACCAATCCAGCTGGGCGACTGTTGTATAAACCATGTACTTGCAGCTTGTGTGTATTTCCTACTGAGGAAACGTCCCACCTGAGCAACACTCTGCCAATATGCAAAATCAGTCCCTGGTGACCGACTGGCATAATTTGTAGATTAGAGCTAGAAAAATACATAAAATACGGGCCTCGTGTTGAAAAAATGTTACATTCTAAGCAACCAATAAGATCACTTCTTTCTTTTCTAAATGTAAGGAAAGTGCTGATTTGCTGCTTTGGGCATCGTTGACACTTTCTCCATACTGTTTTATTTTCATGCATGAAGACTTTAGAACTTATTATAGTTTATTATACATATTATGGCAATGATACTTTAGATATTGAACCAAGTTATGGCCTAATAATAATAAAATAATGCATTATTTACATTTGTGCGTTGTAGGAGGTTTTTGTTTTTTAACTCGCAATAAACATGTACCGACATTTGTAAATCAAAACATGGTACTTTTTTGAGATCCATCTGAGTTTGACCAAAAAATTGCCTATTTTGCTGCAAATCAAAAATAGCTTTTTAACTTTTGTGGTATGGTTCACCATATTGGCACATAAATGTGGACTCCATCCTCCATCTAAATAGTCCAGATATACAGGTACGTATAAAAGAAATACTGAGAAATCATGGGTAGAAAAGAGCGAACCCAAAGAAGTTTGGGTTCTGGTAGTCAACCCAAAATTTATTCCAAAATTTGGTTCGGGTACCAGAACTCTACCTGAACTTGTACCAGAATCTGCACCTCATTGAAAACAATGGGGATCTGAATTTTTGAGCTGCAAAATATTCTCTCTCCCTGCAACGGACTTACCCCCGAAATCTGAACATTGAAATGGACTTCCTGGAGAAGTCCGTGTTCGGCATTCAGCACCAGGCACTATCTGCCCAGTATGAACAACAAACTTTGAAGTTTGGGTTCACTCATCTCTAATCATTTTCACTAATTGCGATTTTTTTTATGCATGTTAAAAAATTAAGGTTAAAACATTTAATTCCTGTCTAGAATATGCAACATTTTTGCACCTTTTATATAGAAATACATTCATAAATAAGTTGTATTTCACACCAAAATATTAACCATGCCCCTTTTCTTGTTATTTAAAAATTGTGATGTAGGTAATAAAAAAATAGTGTAAAAAATGGCATAAAACATTGAATAACTTGGCGCAAGCTTTAAAAAAAAACAAAAAAACGCACAAATTGAGCTAACTTTGGGGTGTAAACACAATGATTAATGTCTCCCTTTACTTTTGGCAATATATTTATGGGAGTGATACATATTACAAATGCCTATGGAGGAAAATGGGCATCTCACAGTAAATGTACTGAATTTACAAAAATATTGCGCTCTTATCTATTAGATAGACGCTACACAGAATTATTTATGTATAAGTATATTACTATTAATTTAAATAATGTCATGCGAAGCATAGGCTTTAGTACTTGCCACAGAAAAACAAAACATTTGCTAAAAATTAGACTAAAATTGGTAAAAACAGACCATTGTTAAGTCTCTTTGAAGAAGTGGAGAATAAATCTAAATTCTTGATTCATTTTTGATTATATTCCTTTGCCATTTGGAAAATATTAGACTCGTGAGTGCATTTATGTATTAGTATATTGTTATAGTTTTTGTCCCAAACTTAACAAGTGAGTGTATCGCAGTGCCAACACTGTTGATGATCCCTTATACAGGAAACCGGATACCCTCCAGTCCTTAGCAAGGTGATGATTATTTAAAAAAAAAGTGTAGGCAAAGGTAACCCCTTCAAATGGAAACATATGTTATTTTAATGTTTTCCTTCAAATATATGAGCACTCTGACATGAGATGTAAGTGGCTCGATACGTCTCTATTCTACGACTGTAATAAGATCTGAAGGCAAAAATGTACTGACTTAGCAATCGTCCCAGCAGAGGGATGGGGCACCGCGTTTATACTGCGTGGATGAATGGATTCTGGTTTTACAAAACATGCAGATATGCCTGACTTTTCACCAGCATCGTGTGCAATTTCCACTGATATTAGCCAGTATAAAGAAGCACAATGTATAATTTGTCACATATGCCTGTCTTCTCCTATTCATTACACCCACACACACACCACATATACATCCTATACTCAAAGAAAAGATAATGCCCTGCGCTTGTTCTATTTTATGCCTCCAGCTTTGTGGCTTCTTTTTCCCTGTTCATTTCATGTTCTTAGTCTCCTCTTAATACTGCTCCTTCTATAAGCTGATACCATCATCCAACTGACTATAAGAAATGATAGGAAATATTAATGTGTGTTTATTTTTTTGCAAAAGACGTGATTGATTCATCTTTTATTTTTTATATTCATACTCTACATATGTTCATCTGTTCTAAGGCGCTATCTACGTAGGATACCTAAAGCTTTGTGCTTTTCTGAATATTTTTCTGAATATTCGTGTTGTTTCTGCATGATATTTGTTTACACTTTGAATAATGAGGACACTGATAAAAACTGGTATAATAGGATTATTTCCAATATTTTGTATTCTGCAGAAACCTAGATGCTGAAACTAAATATTCTCATTTGTGCACACAGGGCAATGAGCAATTTTCTTCGTTATCTCGTTACCGCTAGTGCTAAAGTTGTGAGACCATAGCTTCTACGGAAAATCATTGAGCTTCACAATTTGTGCAATTTGATGCTTCTACAACTTCTGACTTAGTTATTTGTTAGATCCTGTTAATATTAGCACATGTTCAATATATTTTTGATACTGGGGAAGAAGTACCACTGTTTTTTTTTTTTTTGCTGAAGGACCTCTATCAATATTGATCCCTGGACACATGACATTGTGATCCAGTCTCGAATTGATGCACATTTTTTAATAGCAGCATCCATACTTTAAGATCAGTGCACTAGGGAAATGTGGCCAAGATGTTTTCCTTCATATAATTTCTATTTTGCAAAATACACATGATTATGCTAATCAAGGCCGTCAAAAGGTATTTTGGTGAACTAGGCAGATGAAGCTGACGGCACCCCCTCGACCAAGATGAACCCGCAGCACCCAAGTAAAGGAATGGGTCAAAGACTAAGGTAAAAGGACCCCTAACGTACCCCCCTTCATCAAAAAATTCCAGCAAAAGTAAAAAAAAGTGATGTACTTTAGGGGTGAGGCTCAACAGGGAGTGGGGCCAGTTGGTTTCATTTAAAGATGCCCTAATGGAAACTAAACAGACTCAATTATAAAGGGATATGGATACGTATGATTGTTTTTAAAGAAGCACTCCTCCTCCCATCAAAAATTGTATTCTTTTAATATATTGCAGCCATCATATTATGAAGCACTGTGTACTTACAATTGCTCATTTTACCTTTCTACCCAGTTAATTCTTCCCTTTTCCATTAGGTCTATGAAATCATTTGATTAAAAACTGACTAGCTGAATCCTTCTAAGTCACACCCATATACGGTATTTTTGTATCTCATAAACCTACAACTTCCTGTACGTCCTTAACAATGGTAAGGAGATGCTGGGAGTTATTGTTATCAGTCATTATCAGACTGTGGACCATACAGGAACCACAATACTGATGATACCTAGAGAGTATCAACAAGTAAACATTTACCACCAGGTAGCTTAACCCCTTAACGTCCATTGACGCCGCGATCGCAGCGTTCAGGGAGGGAGCTTCCTCTGCCTTCTGATCGGCGTCCCCGCGATGTAATCGTGGGGCCCGATCTCTGCCATGATGACCCGGGGTTGTCATGACAACCCCCGGGCCATCCAGCTATGGAAAGCCTTTGAGACCATGCTCACAGCATGGTCTCAGAAGCTTTCTCCATAGGTATACTACTTTGCAATGCTGGAGCATTGCAATGTATTATACCATCACTCAAAAGTCAAAAAGTGAAAGTGACTAGGTACAAAAAAAAAAAAATATATATGTAAAAATTTGTTTAAAGAAAATATTATTATTAATAATAATAATAATAATAATAATAATAATACGAAATCCCTAATAAATACACATTTGTATGTAAAATAAATAAAACAAAAACAAAAAAAACACGTTTGGTATCGCCACGTCTGTAAAAATCCGATCTATAAAAGTATAACACTAGTTAACCCCTTCAGTGAACGTCGTAAAAAAAACCCCACAAAAAAAGTAGAAAATTATGCTTTATAATTATACCGCTTGGAACAAGTGGAACAAAACGCGATCAAAAAGATGAATATAAATAAAAATTGTATCACCGAAAACACCATCTTGTCCCACAAAAAGCAAGTCACCATATACAGCTAAATCAGCAGAAAAATAAAAAAGTTATAGCTCTCAGAATAAAGCGATGCAAATATAATTATTTTTTCCATAAAAGTTTTTATTGTATATAAGTACCAAAACATAAAAAAAAGATATAAATGAGGTATCACTGTAATCATACTGACACAAAGAATAAAACTGCCTTATCAATTTTACCACATGCAGAACGGAGAAAAAAAAACAAACAAACAAAAAAAATTCCTGAATTGCTGGTTTTTGTTCATTCTGCCTCCACAAAAATCGGAATAGAAAGCGATCAAAAAATGTCATCTGCCCAAAAATCATACCAATAAAAACGTCAACTCGTCCCTCAAAAAAACAAGCTCTCACATGACTCTGTGGGCCAAAATATGGAAAAATTACCACACAGCCAGATAAGTTCCTTGGGGGGTCTAGTTTCCAGAATGGGGTCACTTATGGGGGTTTCCACTGTTTAGGTACAACAAGGGCTCTCCAAACGTGACATGGCATCCACTCTCGATTCCAGCCAATTTGACGTTCAAAACCTCAAATTGCGCTCCTTCCATTCTGAGCCCTGCCGTGTGCCTAAAGAGTGGTCTTCCTCCACACATGGGGTATCGTTGTACTCAGGAGAAATTGCACAACAAATATTGTGGTTCATTTTCTCCTGATACCCTTGACAATATGAAGAAAAATTGTGCCCGAAGTAAAATTTTTGTGAAAAAAAGTTAAATGTTCATTCTTTCCTTCCACATTGCTTCAATTCTTGTGAAGCACCTGAAGGGTTAATAAACTTCTTGAATGTGGTTTTGAGCAGCTTGAGAGGTGCAGTTTTTAGAATGGTGTCATTTTTGGGTATTTTCTGTCAAATTAACTCCTCAAAGTGACTTCAAATGTGAGGTGACCCCTAAAGAAATGATTTTGTAAATTTTGTTGAAAAAATGAGAAATCGCTGGTCAAATTTTAACCCTTATAACCTCGTAACAAAAAAAAATTTGCTTCCAAAATTGTGCTGATGTAAAGTAGACATATGGGAAATGTTATTGATTAATAATTTTGTGTGACATACACTCACTGGCCACTTTATTAGGTACACCTTTCCAACTGTGTGTTAAGACTTAATTTCTAATCAGCCAATCACATGGCGGCAACTCAGTGCATTTAGGCATGTAGACATGGTCAAGACAATCTCCTGCAGTTCAAACCGAGCATCAGTATGGGGAAGAAAGGTGATTTGAGTGCCTTTGAACGTGGCATGATTGTTGGTGCCAGAAGGGCTGGTCTGAGAATTTCAGAAACTGCTGATCTACTGGGATTTTCACGCACAACCATCTCTAGGGTTTACAGAGAATGGTCCGAAAAAGAAAAAAAATCCAGTGAGCGGCAGTTCTGTGGCCGGAAATGCCATGTTGATGCCAGAGGTCAGAGGAGAATGGGCAGACTGGTTCGAGCTGATAGAAAGGCAACAGTGACTCAAATTGCCACCCGTTACAACCAAGGTAGGCAGAAGAGCATCTCTGAACGCACAGTGCGTCGAACTTTGAGGCAGATGGGCTACAGCAGCAGAAGACCACACTGGGTACCACTCCTCTCAGCTAAGAACAGGAAACTGAGGCTAGAATTTGCACAAGCTCATCGAAATTGGACAGTAGAAGATTGGAAAAACGTTGCCTGGTCTGATGAGTCTCGATTTCTGCTGCGACAATCGGATGGTAGGGTCAGAATTTGGCGTAAACAACATGAAAGCATGGATCCATCCTGCCTTGTATCAACGGTTCAGGCTGGTGGTGGTGGTGTCATGGTGTGGGGAATTTTTTCTGGGCACTCTTTGGGCCCCTTGGTACCAATTGAGCATCGTTGCAACGCCACAGCCTACCTGAGTATTGTTGCTGACCATGTCCATCCCTTTATGACCACAATGTACCCAACATCTGATGGCTACTTTCAGCAGGATAATGCGCCATGTCATAAAGCGCGAATCATCTCAGATTGGTTTCTTGAACATGACAATGAGTTTACTGTACTCAAATGGCCTCCTCAGTCACCAGATCTCAATCCAATAGAGCATCTTTGGGATGTGGTGGAACGGGAGATTCGCATCAGGGATGTGCAGCCCACAAATCTGCGCCAACTGTGTGATGCCATCATGTCAATATGGTCCAAAATCTCTGAGGAATGCTTCCAGCACCTTGTTGAATCTCTGCCACGAAGAATTGAGGCAGTTCTGAAGGCAAAAGGGGGTCCAACCCCTTACTAGCATGGTGTACCTAATAAAGTGGCCAGTGAGTGTATTTCTCTGATTTAACGGCATAAAATTTAAATTTTGAAAATTGCAAAATATTAGAAATTTTTGCCATATTTCCGTTTTTTTTCATAAATAAATGCAAGTTATAGCGAAGAAATTTTACCACTAACATGAAGTACAATATGTCACGAAAAAAAATTCTCAGAATCAGTGGGATCCGTTGAAGCGTTCCAGAGTTATAACTACATAAAGTGACAGTGGTCAGATTTCAAAATTAAGGCCTGGTCATTAACCTACAAAGTGGCTTGGTCCTTAATGGGTTAAGGGTGACCTCTTCGCTGATTCAGTCTTTCCTTTCTTTTTGTCTCCATCTTGTCCATACACCATGATAACTTTTCACATCCACAGTCTCTGCAGAATTCCCTCTTCTTCGGCTCTCTGCAGCACATCCCAACATGGTGCCCTTTAAAAATAACAGTGTTATTAAAGTTCCCTCTGCATAAAAAAAATCTGTCCATCTGTCCATACTAAATAAGCCTCCTATTGGACACAGCCTTCACACTGTCCACCTTAATGAGCTATGACCACCAGACTGTCTGCCATTATCAGCTTTTCAGCCACACCAGCTGCCCTTATGAACCATGGCCTATACCATGTCTGTCTGCTCTCTAGTTTTCCTTTACATTCTCTATATCTTCACACTCTCCCCCCACCCTGCTAACCTCTCTTCATACTGTGCCCCCATTTCACGCTGCCCCCTCTCCATATCCATTCTGTGCACCTTTCACACTATGCCCTCATACTGCCCACCACGTTGTCCTCTCCAAACTGTATCCCCTGTCACACTGTTCCCCTACATGGTATGATGGTGACCACAGCCACACTATGATCTCCAACACAGCCCCCCAATATACAGTATGATGTCCACCAATGCCCCTATACAGAATGACTTCCACTCCCCCATGGCTCTCTATTCAGTGAGGCCCCCCACATATCCTATATAGTATGATGTCCCCACAGCCCAGGTATAATGGCCTCCATATCTCCCAGTATACCATTACACTGTCCCCACAGCTCCCAATATAATGTTCCCCACAGTCTCTGACATAATATGATGTCCTCCACAGCCCCTCTTGTGATAGCTCCCATAGCCTGCTTCTTGTATGTCCTTGCAGCCAGCCCGACTTATGTTCTCCAAAAACAGCCCATCTTATGTTACCCCACAGCCAGCCCCTCATATGTCCCCCACAGCTAGCCCCTCTTATGTTCCCCACAGCTAGCCCCTCTTATGTCCCCCACACCCAGGCCATTATGTCTCCCACAACCAGCTTCTCTTATGTCCTCCATAGCCATTACCTTTTATGTCCCCCACATCCAGCCCCTCATCTGTCCACCATAGCCAGCCACTTATATGTTCACCATCTCAAGTCCCTTATGTCTCTCCAATAGCCAGCCCCTTTTATGTCCCCCACAGCCAGCTCCTTATATGTCCCCATATTTAGCCCCTCATATGTCCCCCATAGCCAGCCCCTCATTTGTTCCCCATAGCCAACCCTTCATATGTCCCCCATAACCAGCACCACATATGCCCCCCACAGTCAACCCCTCTTATGTCTCCCATAGCCAGCTCCTCACATATCCCCTATTCGTTGGCAAAATATAAAATAAAGGCTTATACTCACCTATTCCCGGTTCCCTGCACACCGCGGCTACAGTCTCCCCTTGCTTCATGTACAGCAGTGGTCACTGGCTGGTTTGATGATGTCACTGTATCTCGCCATCCAACATCCCCTGCGTTCACTGTCTCCAACAGGGTGCAGGCCGGAAATGTCCTGTGTTCTGCTGGAGTTACTGGCAGGGAGCTGATTACAGGTCCCCTGCTCTTGTCCCGTGTGGTGCGGCTCTGACATCAATTGTATTCATGTCAGACAGATGCGAAAACAATTGAGTTTATGGAGAGAGCAACGGCCATAAGGGAGACTAAGAGAGGGGTGAGTGGTGTCAATGACTGACACTTCACCCCACCCTGTGCTGAATATCTGCGGCCAGTGGAACATGCTTGGTGGCCACAGTCATGGCATATTTTTTTCTCCCCAAAGTGCTCCCCCTTAGGGGAGGCAGCGCCATAGTCGGGTGCCTACCCATCGTCCCGGCCCTGATGTTAATCTTTGTAGTTCTGCATGTCACTTAGGCTATGTTCCCCTTTTTATTTATTTTTCCATTTTTTTCTTATTAGCAGGTATAGAAGAAAATAAAAAATGGCGGGGTCTGATCACAGGTCACAAGACTGATACCAATGCCGTCTTACGAGCACTGGATCGATCACAGGTGGACACTGACAACCATAGACCCATGTGAAGAACATGTTATGCATCTCCCACATATACAAACACAGACACGTGCATATACACATTCGGAACACAACTGTAGACCGTGAAAATATATGCAAAAATATCTTAAAGGGTTTTTTTCATGAACCGAAGTTGATTTTAATCAATATATTTTGGAATAATAATAATTTCCACAATTGAATGTGTTTATATAAAATGTTCCTGTGCTGAGATAATCTTATAAATGTGCCCCTTATATAGAAATTACAGTGTGGAATCACATCTGAATCTTTTTGTGAGGTAAAACATTCCCCTGCCTGTTTGTAAACAATGTTTTACATCAAAGAAAGAATCAGCTGCGATCCCCTGCTGTAATGTCTATATACTCTTTTTTGCTTCCTCCCCTGCCCAGGAGCTGTGGTAAATGTGTAACATTTTATTAAAAAACATCCAATTGTGGAAATTATTATTATTCCAAGATCTGTTGATTAAAATTTACTTTTGTTCATGTGAAAACCCCTTTAAATACACTGTAGTTTCTACCAAAAACTGCCAACAAGACATAAAAGGAGAGATACAACTATATGCCATAAAATTTGTTATAAAAAATTATCTTACAGAAAAGTTGGATGTAACAATAAAATGATATATATTCCCTCATTCTAAAATGTGGCTTCAACACACTGGCCATTCTGATAGTTTCCAATTGGACAAGAAGGGATAATATTTCATTCTTTAATAGATTGACTGCTGAAGACTGTTTAGCTGCCGTAGTACAGTGACTAGAATGGGACATCATTGTATGTGTCTCTGCCGCTCTAGTCGACATCCTTGTATGTGTCTCTGCCGCTCTAGTCGACATCATTGTATGAGTCTCTGCCGCTCTAATCGACATTATTGTATGAGTTTCCACCGCTCTAGTCGACATTATTGTAAGAGTCTCAGCTGCACTAGTCGACATCATTGTATGAGTTTCCGCTGCTCTAGTCGACATCATTGTATGAGTCTCAGCCGCACTAGTCGACATTATTGTATGAGTTTCCGCTGCTCTAGTCGACATCATTGTATGAGTCTCAGCCGCACTAGTCGACATCATTGTATGAGCTTCCACCGCTCTAGTCGACATTATTGCATGAGTCTCTGCCGCTCTAGTCGACATTATTGTATGAGTCTCAGCCGCACTAGTCGACATCATTGTATGAGTTTCCGCCGCTCTAGTCGACATCATTGTATGAGTCTCAGCCGCACTAGTCGACATCATTGTATGAGTCTCTGCCGCTCTAGTCGACATTATTGTATGAGACTCTGCCGCTCTAGTCGTCATTATTGTATGAGTTTCCGCTGCTCTAGTTGACATTATTGTATGAGTCTCTGTCGCTCTAGTTGACATTATTATATGAGTCTCTGCCGCTCTAGTCGACATTATTGTATGAGTCTCTGACACTCTAGTCGGCATCATTGTATGAGTCTCAGCAGCTCCAATCGACATCATTGTATAAGTCTCAGCCTCTCTATTCGACATCATTGTATGAGTTTCCGCTGCTCTGGTCGACATCATTGTATGAGTCTCAGCCGCACTAGTCGACATCATTATATGAGTTTCCGCCGCTCTAGTCGACAATATTGTATGACTCTCTGCCGTTTTAGTCGACATCATTGTATGAGTTTCCACCGCTCTAGTCGACATTATTGTATGAGTCTCTGCCGCTCTAGTCGACATTATTGTATGAGTCTCTGCCGCTCTAGTCGTCATTATTGTATGAGTTTCCGCTGCTCTAGTTGACATTATTGTATGAGTCTCTGTCGCTCTAGTTGACATTATTGTATGAGTCTCTGCCGCTCTAGTCGAAATTATTGTATGATTCTCTGCCACTCTAGTCGACATTATTGTATGAGTCTCTGCCGCTATAGTCAACATTATTGTATGAGTCTCTGACACTCTAGTCGGCATCATTGTATGAGTCTCAGCCGCTCTAGTCGACATAATTGTATAAGTCTCAGCCGCTCTATTCGACATCATTGTATGAGTTTCCGCTGCTCTGGTCGACATCATTGTATGAGTCTCAGCCGCACTAGTCGACATCATTGTATGAGTTTCCGCTGCTCTAGTTGACATTATTGCATGAGTCTCTGTCACTCTAGTCGACATTATTGTATGAGTCTCTGCCGCTCTAGTCGACATTATTGTATGAGTCTCTGCCGCTATAGTCGACATTATTGTATGAGTCTCTGCCACTCTAGACGACATCATTGTATGAGTCTCAGCCGCTCTAGTCGACATCACTGTATGAGTTTCCGCTGCTCTAGTCGACTTCATTGTATGAGTCACAGCCGCACTAGTCAACATCATTGTATGAGTTTCCGCCGCTCTAGTCGACATTTTTGTATGCGTCTCTGCCGCTCTAGTCGACATCCTTGTATGAATTTCCGCCGCTCTAGTTGACATCATTGTATGAGTCCCTGCAACTCTAGTCGACATCATTGTATGAGTCTCTGCCACTCTAGTCCCCTGACTACCACAGCAAATCACAGGCCTCAGCAACTGACAAATGTAGAGGTTTTTGATTCCTGTCCTCTTAACCTGCTATGGGTCACAGAGGGTGAGAACACATCATTTGATTATTTTTTACCCAACCTTACTTTTGTTGGGCTACCTCTTTAACGCTTTTATTGATGGAAATTTGGAGATGCACTTGTTCAGGAAGCCAGGAGAATTTTTTTTGTTTTCACCCTTCTACATTAACAGCCTTAGTGGCAATACCTTTTCTTTTTTCCATAAATATTACTACATGAGGTCTTATTTATGTGAGATAAGCTGTATTTTTTTTAGCTAGCATTTGACTAGTTTGTCATGCTTATTAAACCCTTTAGGCTTTTTTCACATTAGCGTTTTTTAGCGCTGCGCTTCGTGCGCGTCCATGCGCATGCGTCCTGCACCCCTATCTTTAACATGGGGGCGCATGTTCTAGCGTATGCACATGTTCGTATGTGTTTTCGTACGCATGCGTTTTTTGTAGTGTGCGCCTAGGCGCGATGGACGCAACCTGTTGCATTTTTAGTCCGTCCGACCTGTCTCAAAAAGACGCATGTGCACGCTTGTGCACGGAATGCGCAAAAAAATCACATTACAGTCTATGGGAACGCAAGCGTGCGCATGGACATGCGCACGCCTGCGTTTAAAATCGCATGCGTTTTAAAAGTTAACATGGCTAGAAACTGGTTAAAACGCATGCGCCTAAAAAAGCAAACGCATACAAAACGCATGATGCGCTTTTTGCATGCGATTCTATTGCGTACGAATTGCTGTGCTAAAAAATGCTAGTGTGAAACTAGCCTAAAAGATGCAGCCATTTTTTGATTTTTGCATTTTCCTTTTTCTTTCTTTTTTTTCTATGAGACATACCTTCATTTTTCCATTAAAATAGGTGTACGTAGGATGAGTTGTAGTTTTCAACCACACTGTTCATTTAACCCCTTCATGACCCAGCCTATTTTGACCTTAATAACCAGGCCATTTTTGGCAATTCTGACAAGTGTCCCTTTATGAGGTAATGACTCAGGAACGCTTCAACGGATCCTAGCGATTCTGAGAAAGTTTTTTCGTGACATATTGGGCTTCATGTTAGTATTAAATTTATAATTTTTGCATATATTTGTGAAAAAAACGGAAATTTGGCGAAAATTTTGCAATTTTCACATTTTGAATTTTTATTCCGTTAAACCAGAGAGTTATGTGACACAAAATAGTTAATAAATAACATTTCCCACATGTCTACTTTACAACAGCACAATTTTGGAAACAAAATTTTTTTTTGTTAGGAAGTTATAAGGGTTAAAAGTTGACCAGCGATTTCTCATTTTTACAACAAAATTTACAAAACCATTTTTTTTAGGGACCACCTCACATTTGAAGTCACTTTGAGGGGTCTATATGGCAGAAAATACCCAAAAGGGACACCATTCTAAAAACTGCACCCCTCAAGCTACTCAAAACTACATTCAAGAAGATTATTAACCCTTCAGGTGCTTCACAGCAGCTAAAGCAATGTGGAAGGAAAAAATGGACATTTTAATTTTTCCAACAAAAGTTTTCTTTTAGCATCAATTTTTTTCATTTTCACATGGGTAACAGGATAAAATCGATCCTAAAATTTGTTGAGCAATTTCTCCTGAGTACACCGATACCTCATATGTGGTTATAAACCACTGTTTGGGCGCACGGCAGGGCCCGGAAGGGAAGGAGCACCATTTGACTTTTTGAATGGAAAATTAGCTCCAATTGTTTGCGGACACCATGTCGTGTTTGGAGAGCCCCTGTGTACCTAAACATTGGAGCTCCCCCACAAGTGACACCATTTTGGAAACTAGACACCCCAAGGAGCTTATCTAGATGTGTAGTGAGCACTTTGAACCCCCAAGTGCTTCTCAGAAGTTTAAAACGCAGAGCCGTGAAAATAAAAAATAATTTTTTTTCCTCAAAAATGATTTTTTAGCCCGCTATTTTTTATTTTCACAAGGGTAACAGGAGAAATTGAACCACAAAAGTTGTTGTGCAATTTGTCCTGAATACACCGATACCCCATATGTGGGGGGAACCACTGTTTGGGTGCATGGGAGAGCTCAGAAGGGATGGAGCGCGATTTTGGAATGCAGACTGATGGAATGTTCTGTGGGCATCATGTTGCGTTTGCAGAGCCCCTGATGTGCCTAAACAGTGGAAACCCCCCACAAGTGACCACATTTTGGAAACTAGACCCCCCCAAGGAGCTTATCTAGATGTGTAGTGAGCACTTTGAACCCCCAAGTGTGTCACAGAAGTTTATAAACGCAGAGCCATGAAAATACAAAATCATTTTTTTTCCTCAAAAATGATTTTTTAACCCGCTATTTATTATTTTCACAAGGGTAACAGGATAAATTGGACACCAAAAGTTGTTGTTCAGTTTGTCCTGAGTACGCTGGTACCCCATATATGGGGGGAACCACTGTTTGGGTGCACGGCAGGGCTCAGAAGGGAAGGAGCACCATTTGACTTTTTGAATGGAAAATTAGCTCCAATCATTAGCGGACACCATGTCGTGTTTGGAGAGGCCCTGTCTGCCTACACTTTGGAGCTCCCCCACAAATGACCCCATTTTGAAAACTAGACCCCCTAAGGAACTTACCTAGATACATAGTGAGCACTTGTAACCCCTAGGTGCTTTACAGAAGTGTATAACGCAGAGCCGTGAAAATAAAAATATTTTTTTTCCTCAAAAAATGATTTTTTAGCCCGCTATTTTTTATTTTCATAAGTGTAAAAGGAGAAATTGGACCTCAAAAGTTGTTGACCAGTTTGTCCTGAGTATGCTGGTACCCCATATGTGGGTGGGAACCACTGTTTGGGCACACGTTGGGGCCTGGAAGCAAAGTAGTGACGTTTTGAAATACAGACTTGATGGAATGGTCTGCGGGTGTCATGTTAGGTTTGCAGAGCCTCTGATGTGCCTAAACAGTGGAAACCCCCCACATGTGACCCCATTTTGGAAAATAGACCCCCCAAGGAACTTATCTAGATGTGTGGTGAGCACTTTGAACCCCCAAGTACTCACAGAAGTTTATAATGCAGAACTGTAAAAATAAAAAATCTTTCTTTTTCCTCAAAAAATGATTTTTAGCCCGCAATTTTTTATTTTTGCAAGGGTAACAGGATAATTTCGACCCAAAAAGTTGTTGTCCAGTTTGTCCTGAGTACGCTGGTACCTGATATGTGGGGGGGCGACCACTGTTTGGGCACGCGTCAGGGCTCGGAAGGGAAGTAGTGACGTTTTGAAATACCGACTTGATGAAATCGTCTGCGGGCGTCATGTTATGTTTGCAGAGCCTCTGATGTGCCTTAACAGTGGAAAACCCCCACAAGTGACCCCATTTTGGAAGCTAGACCATCCAAGGAACTTATCTAGATGTGTGGTGAGGACTTTGAACCCCCAAGTGCTTCACAGAAGTTTATAATGCAGAACCATGAAAATAAAAAATCTTTTTTTTTCCTCAAAAAATGAATTTTAGCCCGCAATTTTTTATTTTCACAAGGGTAACAGGATAAATTCGACCCAAAAAGTTGTTGTCCAGTTTGTCCTGAGTACGCTGGTACCCAATATGTGGGGGGACCACTGTTTGGGCATGCATCGGGGCTCGGAAGGGAAGTAGTGACGTTTTGAAATACCGACTTGATGGAATGGTCTGCGGGCGTCATATTACGTTTGCAGAGCCTCTGATGTGCCTAAACAGTGGAAACCCCCCACAAGTGACCCCATTTTGGAAACTAGACCCCCAAGGAACTTATCTAGTTGTGTGGTGAGCGCTTTGAACTCCCAAGTGCTTCACAGAAGTTTATAACGCAGAGCCGTGAAAATAAAAAATCATTTATTTTTCACAAAAATCATTTTTTAGCCCTCAATATTTTATTTTCCCAACAGGAAAAATTAGACCCCCAAAGTTGTTGTGCAATTTTTCCTGAGTACGCTGATACCCCATATGTGGAGGTAAACCACGGTTTGGGCACACGTCGGGGCACGGAATGGAGGGAGCGCTGTTTGACTTTTTGAACGCAAAATTGGCTGGAATAAATTATGGTGCCATGTCGTGTTCGGAGACCCCGTGATGTACCTAAACAGTCGAAACCCCTCAATTCCAACTCCAACTCTAACCCCAACACAACACTAACCCTAACCAAACCCTAATCATAACCCTAACTACAACCCTAACCCCCAACACACCTGTAAACCTAATCCCAACTCTAACCCTAACCACAAGCCTAACCCTAATCCCAACCCACCCCTAACCCTAATCTTAACCCTAATTCCAGCCCTAACCCTAATTTCAACCCTAACCCTAATTTCAACCCTAGCCCTAATTCCAACCCTAACCCTAATTCTAACCCTAATTCCAACCCTAACCCTAATTCTAACCCTAATTCCAACCCTAACCCTAATTCCAACCCTAACCCTAATTCTAACCCTAACCCTAATTCTAACCCTAACCCTATTTCTAACCCTAACCCTAATTCTAACCCTAACCCTAACCCTAATTCTAACCCTAACCCTATTTCTAACCCTAACCCTAATTCCAACCCTAACCCTAATTCTAACCCCAAATGGAAAAAAAAATATATTTTTTATTTTATTGTTTGTGCCTGGCTATGGGGGTGAAAAACAGGGGGTGTATTTACTTTTTTTTTCATTTTGATCACTGTGAGAGTTTATCACAGTGATCAAAATGAAAAATGAATGGGCAGCCGGCAAATTCATGGGCGCCGCCATCTTGGACAATGGCAGGCGCACTGCGCATGCGCCCACCATTTTCCAAGATGGCGGCACCCATGATCCGGACGGCGGGACATCGGGAGCCACAGCAGGACATCGGCGGTACCGGGGGAGGAAATCGGAAGGTGGGGGGAAGTGAAAGGAAGGGGAAGGGGTGCAGATGATAACGGTGGCGACCGATCGCCGCCGTCCATCAGTGGCGGGGGGCCGATGGCCCCTGCCAGTCGATGTGGGGGGGGGTTGCGTGTCGGTGTCCAGCCATGGCCGATGCTATTGCAGCATCGGCCATGGCTAGATTGTAATATTTCACCAAATTTCATTGGTGAAATATTACAAATCGCTCTGATTGGCTGTTTCACTTTTAACAGCCAATCAGAGTGATCGTAGGCACGTGGGGGCTAAGCCATGCCCCTTGGGATTAACTTGGGCCGGTCACCCGACCCGCAGGAGGGCGATTTATAGCATGATGCCTACGTAGGCGTCATGGGTCGTTTGGGCACGACTTTTCATGATGCCTACGTAGGCGTCATGGGTCGTGAAGGGGTTAACCATATAATGTGCTAAAAAATGGGGAAAACATTCCAAGTGCATTGGAATGGTGATAAATGCAATTCTGCCACTGTTTTTCAGGGTTTGTTTTCCAATTTTCATTTTCTGTTAAAATTGACCTCGTAATATGATTCTGCAGGTCTGTCAAAGTACAATGATATCATACTAGCATACTTTTTTATTATATTAGTGGCTTAAAAATGTGGTTTGTGTCACTATTTTTGCAGCCCATAACTTTTTTATTTTTCCATCAGAGGAGCTACATTTTGTTGTGTTGTAGTTTATCGCTATACCATGGGATACATATGATGTTTTCATTGCTTTTTATTGCTCTCTTGGAAGTGTGGAGACCAACTATCTGTTAGTTTGGAATTTTTTTCTTTTTAGTATTTAATATAGGGATTAAATAATTTAGTTTTTTCTTAGATTGGACTTTTATTGATGGAATCAATTTTATTTATCATTGATGGAAAGTACCTATACAAGTCTGTGAATATCGCAGACTGCACACGGATGGCATCAGTATGCAATCTGTGTTCTGTATATATTTAGACATACGTGAAAATCACTGATCATACCCAGATGATAAAAATGGACACTGACCGAACATTGATGAAGCTCGAATGCATATCACCGATGGCACAATTTTTTTATGTACATGTTTAAGAGTGGGCACCTTAATGAGGCCTAAGGGACATTGACTTGTGAGTAGTGTTGAGCATTCCGATACCGCAAGTATTGGGTATCGGCCGATACTTGCTGTATCGGAATTCCGATACCGACTTCCGATATTTTTTCAATATCGGAATTCGGCATCGGAATCGGAAGTTCAGTTGATTGACGGCCTGACGTCATCATGATGCGCGGTGTGTGCGCATCATGATGCGCCGTCATTTCGGGCCTTCCGGGGGGCTGTGCCGGCCTGCCGGGGGGCTGTGCCGGCCTGCCGGGGGGCTGTGTGGACTGCCCGGGGTCTGTACCGGCCTGCCGGGGGGCTGTGCACCCTGTGGGGGTCTGTACCGGCCTGCCGGGGGGCTGTGCCGGCCTGCCGGGGGGCTGTGCTGATGTCCGGGGGTCTGTGCAAGCATCGTCCGATGGGACTACAAGTCCCATCGGGCGATGCCTGCTACCATGACAGTGATTGACACATTAGCCAATGATGGGACAGTAGTAGTCCCATCATCCGGCTAATGTGTTAAATGTTAAAAAAAAAAAAAAAAAAAAAAAAAAAAACTACATACATACTACATGCTACATACATACTACATATATACTACATACATACTACATATATACTACATGCATGCTACATACATACTACATGCATGCTACATACATACTACATATATACTACATACATACTACATACATACTGCATGCTACATACATACTACATACATACCACATACATACTACATGCATGCTACATATATACTACATGCTACATACATACCACATATATACTACATACATACTACATATATACTACATGCATGCTACATACATACTACATGCATGCTACATACATACTACATATATACTACATACATACTACATACATACTGCATGCTACATACATACTACATACATACTACATACATACTGCATGCTACATACATACTACATGCATGCTACATACATACTACATGCTACATACATACTACATGCATGCTACATACATACTACATGCTACATACATACCACATACATACTACATACATGCTACATATATACTACATGCATGCTACATACATACTACATATATACTACATGCATGCTACATACATACTACATGCTACATGCATGCTACATACATACTACATGCATGCTACATACATACTACATGCTACATACATACTACATGCATGCTACATACATACTACATGCTACATACATACCACATACATACTACATACATGCTACATATATACTACATGCATGCTACATACATACTACATATATACTACATGCATGCTACATACATACTACATGCTACATGCATGCTACATACATACTACATACATACTACATGCTACATACATACCACATATATACTACATACATACAATACATTCATACAATACATACATAGACATACAGTACATATAACATAGAGTAACATACTTACCAATACTTGTCACATTGTTCCCCGAAGCCATTGTCTTTCCGGAATAAATATTAACATAACAAACCACAAAAATACTCACCCACGATCCGAAGCAGTCCACGAGTGTGTCCCACGACGATCTTGGGTAGAGAACTGCAGCATCAGATGATGCTGCCGTTCTCTACGGGCTGCAGGAATCCAATGACGGAAGGTAGGTATCCTTCCGCACTGTATTCCTCCGCCACTTAAAAAAAAAAAGTCCCTAGTCTCACTTTATGCCATTGCTGTGTGGGAAATTCCCACACAGCAATGGCATAAAGTGAGACTAGGGACTTTTTTTTTTTTTAAGTGGCGGAGGAATACAGTGCGGAAGGATACCTACCTTCCGTCATTGGATTCCTGCAGCCCGTAGAGAACGGCAGCAACAGCTGATGCTGCAGTTCTCTACCCAAGATCGTCGTGGGACACACTCGTGGACTGCTTCGGATCGTGGGTGAGTATTTTTGTGGTTTGTTATGTTAATATTTATTCCGTAGACGACAATGGCTTCGGGGAACAATGTGACAAGTATTGGTAAGTATGTTACTCTATGTTATATGTACTGTATGTCTATGTATGTATTGTATGAATGTATTGTATGTATGTAGTATATATGTGGTATGTATGTAGCATGTAGTATGTATGTAGTATGTATGTAGCATGCATGTAGCATGCAGTATGTATGTAGCATGCATGTAGTATATATGTAGTATGTATGTAGCATGCATGTAGTATATATGTAGCATGTATGTGGTATGTATGTAGCATGTAGTATGTATGTAGCATGCATGTAGTATGTATGTAGCATGTATGTAGTATATATGTAGTATGTATGTAGTATGTATGTAGCATGTAGTATGTATGTAGCATGCATGTAGTATATATGTAGTATGTATGTAGCATGTAGTATGCAGTATGTATGTAGCATGCATGTAGTATATATGTAGTATGTATGTTGCATGTAGTATGAATGTAGCATGTATGTAGTATGTAGTATGAATGTAGCATGTATGTAGTATGCATGTTGTATGTATGTAGCATGTAATTTTTTTTTTTTTTTTTTTTTTTTTACATTTAACACATTAGCCGGATGATGGGACTACTACTGTCCCATCATTGGCTAATGTGTCAATCACTGTCATGGTAGCAGGCATCGCCCGATGGGACTTGTAGTCCCATCGGACGATGCCTGCACAGACCCCCGGAGCCTGCACAGACCACCGGCAGGCCGGCACAGCCCCCCGGCAGGCCGGCACAGCCCCCCGGCAGGCCGGCACAGCCCCCCGGAGCCTGCACAGTCCCCCGGCAGGCCGGCACAGCCCCCCGGCAGGCCGGCACAGCCCCCCGGAGCCTGCACAGACCACCGGCAGGCCGGCACAGACCACCGGAGCCTGCACAGACCCCCTGGCAGGCCGGCACAGCCCCCCGAAAGGCCCGTACAGACCCCAGAGAGGCTGTACAAGGGCAGGAAAGGGTTTTTCTTATTCCGATACCGGAAGTCCCATAGACTTGAATGGGACTTCCGGTATCGGAATCGGCGATACCGATACTTTTTTTAAAGATCGGCCGATACCATCCGATACGATACTTTGAAGTATCGGATGGTATCACTCAACTCTACTTGTGAGCTTTTGATCACTTGTACTACATACTGCAATACTTAATACAAAAAGAAAATCATGATCTCCTATGAAACCCAGGCACTGTCTCCTATTAACCTGCCATCATTTGATCACTTATTTTATATTTTCAGTATTGCAGTATATACTTCAGCAGAGGCAGTCAGAGATCCCTGTGCAAGTAATGTCCCTGGGCCTCCTCTTCCCCAATACTGGCAAAGTTACTCATGACACCCTTTGCTGACCATGAATTTTGCTTATGATTTGTGCTGCCCGTATGTATAGCATAGTGTTGGAAAGCGTTAAACACTTAAGAATGGGGCTTATTTTAGCCTTGAAGAATATTATGCATTTTTTTCTTTTTTGATTGTTTTCCAAAATCCCCTCGCTTGTGATCTAGTAATCTCTATTTATAGCTGGTATCTCAATTTATGTCATAAGTCTGCTTGTGGTGGAATCACTTTTACAAGTCAGATTTCCATTCTCACTGATAAAGTAGGGGCTTGAATGTGAATTACCCTCTGAGATGCCTATACGATTTAAAGGTTTGTCTGGGGAGTAAATGTTTTCCTTTTTATGCAAAATGATGGATGGAAGGGTTGATGGGTTGATGGATGGGTGGGTGGATGGATGGGTTGGTGGGTGGATGGATGGGTTGATGGGTAGATGGATGGCTGGGTGGATGGATGGGTTGGTGGGTGGATGGATGGGTTGATGGGTAGATGGATGGCTGGGTGGGTCCATGGGTAGGTGGATGGATGCTCAGGCAGTATTTTAGCCCATGTGTTTCAGGTATACTGTAGGTAATGAAAATCAAGGTCTCCTATAATGCCCAGCTGGCACTAGCTCTGTGTGGAGCAGGCTCAATTCCTGAACTCACTCTATACTGGCACTGCCATCCATGACAATGGTTGCCTAAATAGATGCCTACCATGACCCAGCAACTCAGATTAGCAATTAAGTGACTTACCATATAATATTGTGACATATGCAAAGATAACTGCATTTACTGTACAATTTGCCTTTAAATAAGAATCCTGTAGACAGAGAAAATTCTCTCTCACGCCGTAGTCCAGTCTGTAGGTCACTGATTGTGTTTTTGCCTTTCACACTACAGGACCTGGGTTTGAATCCCACCAAACACAAGCTACAAAAAAGGCTGTAAAATAAATATATAAAGGCTTCCTGTTAGCAAAATAATACAAAAACAGGGTGCTATTTCCTGTTAGAGAAGGCAGCTTCTTAATGCGATCTGAAATGGAGGCGCCAATGCACACGTGAACACAACCTTAAAGGGATTTATTGTCAAATATTAGCATTTAGTTTTTGCTTTATTACCTATTTAATTAATATACAGCAAACAAAAGACATTCATCAGAATTTGATTTTCTCCTTGAATTATTCAAGTATCCATCAAAGATGTGTCTGATGATGGTCAGCTTCTCATTCATATAGCTGCAGAGACTCTTGCCTGAAGGTGGAGAATAAGAGACACCATTATATACTGAACCACTATGTAGCAAAGCAAAACAAGATGTGGTAATTTGGACCACTGACAAGTTTTCAATATATTATGATAGGCATCCTATTAAACTACAGCAAGTCTTGCTGACGGGGCTAGCTGAGGGTTACTGTGGGAAAACAGCTCTATTGTAGGAGAAAATATAGTGAAGTACTGCAGCAAACTAGACTTTGAAATAGTTTCAAGAATCCTTTTTTTCTTGGCAGTGAAATGTTTACAGACATAGGATACAGCACAGAGCGGAGTTATGTGCGCAAGTTTCTCATCACAGGTTTTAAGTGCACAATATGCTCTTTTACATATTTAAGGCTTCCGTATTCATCTATGATTAAGTGCTTATAAATGTAGAATATTAATGCCGGATATTTCTTATTAATTAAATCATCATAAAGTTGAGTGCACCAAGTGAGAAAAGTTTGGTTTAAATATAAACAGTGCATATAAAAATTCTGCACACCTCTGCTAAAATACCAGGTTCTTGTTATGTAAAAAAAAAAATCATACCAAAAAAAGTCATTTCAGAACTTTTTTCACTTTCAATGCCATCTATGATCTTTGCTAATCCATTTGAAAACAAACTGAAACTTTTTTGGGTGAGAAAAGAAAATTAAAGAGCTAAAATTATGTAGTTGCATAAATATGCCCACCTTTAAACTAATACTTTGTTCAACCCTTTGAATTTATGACAGCATTTAGTCTTTTTGAGTAGGGGTCTATCGGTATGGTACAATCTTTTCACACTCATTCTTGCAGTAGCAGCACAAATCTGTCAGATTGTGAGGACATCTCCTGTGTACAGTCCTCTTCAGGACAACCCACAGATTTTCAATTGGCTTCAGGTCTGAGTTCTATCTGTACCATTCCAAAACTTTGGTCTTCTGGTGAAGCCATTCTTTTGTTGATTTGGATGTATGTGTATGCTCATTGTTGTCTCAAAGGTAAAATTCCTCTTCATCTTCAGCTTTTCAGCAGAGGTTTGATGGTTTCAATGCAAAATTGGCTGCTATTTGGAACTGTTCAGAATTTCCTCCAACCTTGACTTTGGCTTCCTTTCCTTTGAAATCCCATTTTTCAGGGCTTTAAACGGAAGCTCCTATGGAGCTACTGATGTACTGCCCAAATACAAAGTGAACCCATCCTTAGACAAACCATTCTCAACCTGTGGTATAGAGGATACATAAAGTTCAAGATATCATTATGTGTTACCATCAGTGGAGTGGGCAGTCACACTGTATAGTGGATTGCGAAAGTATTCATCCCTGTGCCTTGTAATGTATTTTGTTATATTATAACCTGTGTTTAAAGGTTTGATGTGTGTGATGCATCAGCACGAAATAGTCTAAGTTGGTGAAGTCAAGAGAGAAAAATATAGGCAGAAATTAAATGTATGGGATGAAATAACTAAAAATTGGCATGCGCATATGTTTTCACCACTTGTGCGATGGAGTCCTTAAAAATTTCTGGTGCAAGCAATTACCTTCATAAGTCACATGCTTAGTGAATAGAAGTCCACCTGTGTACAATTTAAATATCTTATGGTCTGTCAGTATATACAGTTAGGTCCATATATATTTAGACAGAGATAACATTTTTCTAATTTTGATTCTAGACATTACCACAATGAATTTTAAACAAAACAATTCAGATGCAGTTGAAGTTCAGACTTTGAGCTTTCATTTGAGGGTATCCACATTAAAATTGGATGAAGGGTTTAGAAGTTTCAGCTACTTAACATGTGCCACACTGTTTTTAAAGGAACCAAAAGTAATTGGACAGATTAAATAATTGTAAATAAAATGTTCATTTCTAGTACTTGGTTGAAAACCCTTTGTTGGCAATGACTGCCTGAAGTCTTGAACTCATGGACATCACCAGACACTGTTTTTCCACCTTTTTGATGCTCTGCCAGGCCTTCACTGCGGTGGTTTTCTGTTGCTGTTTGTTTGTGGGCCTTTCTGTTTGAAGTTTAGTCTTTAACAAGTGAAATGCATGCTCAATTGGGTTGAGATCAGGTGACTGACTTGGCCATTCAAGAATATTCCACTTCTGTGCTTTAATAAACTTCTTGGTTGCTTTGGCTTTATGTTTTGGGTCATTGTCCATCTATAATATGAAACGACGACCAATCAGTTTGGCTGCACTTGGTTGGATCTGAGCACACAGTATGTCTCTGAATACCTCAGAATTCATTCGGCTGCTTCTGTCCTGTGTCACATCAACAATAAAGACTAGTGACCCAGTGCCACTGGCAGCCATGCATGCCCAAGCCATCACACTGCCTCCACCGTGTTTTACAGATGATGTGGTATGCTTTGGATCATGAGCTGTACCACGCTTTCACCATACTTTTCTCTTTCCATCATTCTGGTAGAGGTTGGTCTTGGTTTCATCTGTCCAAAGAATGTTCTTCCAGAACTGTGCTGGCTTTTTTAGATGCTTTTTAGCAAAGTCCAGTCTAGCCTTTTTATTCTTGATGCTTATGAGTGGCTTGCACTGTGCAGTGAACCCTCTGTATTTACTTTCATGCAGTCTTCTCTTTATGGTAGATTTGGATAATGAAACGCCTACCTCCTGGAGAGTCTTGTTCACTTGGTTGGCTGCTGTGAAGGGGTTTCTCTTCACCATGGAGATTATTCTGCGATCATCCACCACTGTTGCCTTCCGTGGGCGCCCAGGTCTTTTTGCATTGATGAGTTCACCAGTGCTTCCTTTCTTTCTCAGGATGTACCAAACTGTAGATTTTGCAAATAAAGTCCGTGGAGCCTCATTTAAGAGTCTCAAACACGGGACTAGCCAGATCATCCTCCAAGGAAGGACCCAGTCAACGAGTGGCTCCTTTCGGAAACCACCATATTAAGTGGCCCTCTAAGTCAATATCCAGCTCTTATTTTATTTGCATATTCGTATTTCCCAGGGAGCAATGCACCTAGGATTTCACTGATTGAGCGCCTTTGCCGGCTGCCGCAGTGTTTTCTTTGACTGGTCTCCCTGAGGTCAGTGATTGTTTCGTGATGTTGGTCTACTAGGCATTGCTCCCACCTAGCCAGAATCCTACTCCACACTAATGAGGGGCAACACCCCGAAACAGCTGTCTGTGGATGGATACCTGGCCTTGGTATTTCCCTTGTCATATCTGTAAACTCGTAAAGAGCTGGATATTGACTTAAAGGGCCACTTAATATGGTGGTAATGGTGGTTTCCTAAGAAGCCACTCCTTGGCTGGATCCTTCCCTGGAGGAAGATCTGTCTAGTCCCGTGTTTGAGACTCTTAAATGAGCCTCCACGGACTTTATTTGCATATTCGTATTTCCCAGGGAGCAATGCACCTAGGATTTCACTGATTGAGCGCCTTTGTCGGCTGCCGCAGTGTTTTCTTTGACTGGTCTCCCTGAGGTCAGTGACTGTTTCGTGAAACTGTAGATTTTGCCACTCCTAATGTTGTAGCAATTTATCGGATGGGTTTCTTCTGTTTCTGCAGCTTAAGGATGGCTTGTTTCACCTGCATGGAGAGGTCCTTTGACGGCATGTTTCCTTCACAGCAAAACCTTCCGAAAGGAAGCACCACACCTCAAATCAACTCCAGGCCTATTATTTGCTTAATTGAGAATGACATAACGAAGGGATTGCCCACATCTGTCCATGAAATAGCCTTGGAGTCAATTGTCCAATACTTTTGGTCCCTTTAAAAACAGGGTGGCACATGTTAAGGAGCGGAAACTCCTAAACCCTTCATGTAATTTTAATGTGGATACCCTCAAATGAAAGCTGAAAGTCTGAACTTCAACTGCATCTGAATTGTTTTGTTTAAAAGTCATTGTGGTAATGTCTAGAACCAAAATTAGAAAAATGTTGTCTCTGTCCAAATATATATGGACCTAACTGTACACACCTTTTCTGAAAGACCACAGAAGCTGCAACCCCATTAAAAAGAAGTACCACTAACCAAACAACACTATAAAGACCAAAAAGATCTCCAAACACGTCAGGGACAACATTGTTGAGAAGTACAAGTAAGGGGTGGGTTATAAAAAAAACCCTATCTCTTCTGAGCCCCAGGAACACCATCAAATCCATTACCATCAAATGGAAAGAACATGGTGCCACAACAAACCTGCCAAGAAAGGGCCTACCATCAAAACTGTCAGTGCGGGCAAGGAGGGCATTAATCAGTGAGGCAGCACAGGAACCAAAGGTAACCCTGAAAGAGCTGCAGAGTTCCCAAGCCGAGACTGGAATATCTGTCCATATGACCACAATAAGCTGTACACTTCATAGATGTGACCTTTATGGAAGATTGGGCAGAAAAAAAGCCTTTACTTACACACAAAAATTGTAAGGTTCGTTTTGTTTTGAGTTTGCCAAAAGACATGTGGAGAACTCCCCAAATGCATGATGGAAGGTTCAGTGGTCACATGAGACCAAAATTTTACATTTTGGCCACCAAGGTAAAGGATAGATCAACATAGTTCATCATTCAAAGCATACCATCCCCACAGTGAAACATGGTGGTGGAAACATCATGCTGTGGGGTGTTTTTCGGCAGCAAGAACATGGAAAATGGTCCAAGTTGAGGGGAAGATGGATGGTGTAACACTCAAGTGTAGGGGGAAATGTGTAATTGTTTTGGAGTGGCCTAGTCAAAGCTCAAGCCCGGACCTTAATCCAATTGAGAATCTGTGGTTAGACTTGAAGATTGCTGTTCACCAGAGGAAACAATCTAACTTGAAAGAGCTGGAACAGTTTTGCTTTGAGAAATGGGCAAAAATCCCAGTGACAACATGTGGAAAGCTCATAAAGACTTATCCAAAGTGACTTGCAAAGGAGGTTCTACAAAGTACAGATTTTAGGGGGGTGAATAGTTATGCACAATGAAGTTTTCAGCAATTTTCTCCTATTTGTTTTTGCTTCACAAAAAAAGAAAACTAAATGTTCACAGCTGTAGGCATGTTCTTTGCGTGAACTGATGTACACCCTCAAAAAACACTCAGTGAAATTCTAGTTTGTGAGGTAGCAAAACACAAGAAATGCCAAGTTGGGAGGGGTGAATACTTTTGCAAGCCACTGTATGTCTGCCATGCAGCCTGTTGCACTGAAAGGCATTGGCAGCTAGCTACAATGAGGTTTATGACATAATAAATAAAAAAATATGTCCACAGCTTAAACAGATATGTATTAATTGGCTTAAAAAATATCTTTTGAAACTTATATAGTGGGGTGAATTTTTGGTGCTTGATACAGTGGCATTCCTAGCATAAATTTACAGATGGCTGCTGCAACATTAGCAGTACACATATGACATTTAGGATAACAAGGGGCATTTGAAAAAGAATATCCTGCTGGGTTACATTTTCACACACTTGCCATCATTGGGTGTGAATCTGATGATAAATTCCTTTCACCTTACAAAGGGTGCTTCAAAATTTATAGACTTAAAGTAAAAAAAAATGCTATAACAATAAAGTTTTTTTTATGTTGTTGAAGAAGAGCATGAGATATACCTCACCTTTATTTTCCTTTGAACATCCACTTGTAAACCCAAGGCAATTAAGACTGTTTTTCACTTTTCTGATCCCAAATGCCGTTTTTTATTCACTTGTTCAACGGCTTAAAAAAATAAGAAATGTGTTAATTTTTTATATGCAAGGAAGAAACTGTGAAGAACTTAAGTGATTACTTAAGAAAATAGAAAAAAAAATCACATATAATGAATACCATCAAATAAAGGTGATTCGCTGAATTTGGCTGATTTCCGTTTGCTTGCAAATTATTTGCGCACCTCTTACTAAATGGGTGCAATTTGTAAAACCTTGAACTATATCTGTTATGAAGCCTCTTTACTTCATAATTACAGAACAAGCTCCACTTTTTCATGCAATTGAGTCAAATTGTTAATGCAAGTTCCTTCAATCTCAGTAAATGTATTTCATAAAAACAACTCCAAATGTTCAAATTGCATCAATTTAATGTTTGCAGGTCTCCAAACGTCTTGTAATTATCCCCACATACAACCAGCCATCTTGAAATACTGTCTACTAGTTTTCTTAGGAAGAGTTGACTTTTTGATCCAATTTTTTGCAAGTATTAATGCCAAATAGAGATGAGCAAATACATTTGAGTAGAATTGAATACTACCCAAAACATTTTGTAATTCGCTTCCGTGTGGATTCAGCAAAATGGCCGCTGGACACCATTTTTCTGAACCATAAATGGCAGTCAAAAGGTTAAAAAAGGAAAAAAAAATTCCTATACTCGTCTCACTTCTACGACCCTACTTGTCCTCATCACATCTTCATATCACCGCCCTTGTGCTGAAAACTATGGGCATCCTCACCGTGGGCCAGGACTTTCAGGTCTGATGAGATCCAGAACTGTTTTGTGCATGTGCGCATAAGTTAACAACGCTGTGAGCTTTTGCGTGCTTAAGTAGATCCCACCTGGGCTTCATCAGCTCAGGAAGTCCAGTGATTTCAGTATGAGAGGCGGTTGTCAGAACATGCAGCGAGAACTGGGTGGATGTCAGTGAGGAGCAGAGGTGCCGAAGACATGAAAAATAAGGTAAGTATAAGGATTTTTTAATATTTTTTACATCTTACATTTATTATGCTCCAGAGCCTGGAGAAACCCCAGTGCATAATAAGGGATAAACAATGATGGAGAAAAACTTCTATGTGAAAAGAATCTCTTAAGAAAAGTTGTGCGAATTTGAATTTTGCCTCCTCTCTAAAGTCAAATAATCTTGATATAAAATGTTTCAGCCAATGCTGTATACTGAGTGCACCACAATGCACTTTGATCTGGGACTTGTATCTCGGATCTTTATTGTATTGTCTCAAAAGTACTAGCTAGACTTTTTCAAAAAAGAGGTTTTTGCTTTCAAAAGTTTCCTAAACTTACTGTAACTGCTAGATTGTTGGCAGCTGGTTCTATCTTAAGGAAGCATTTCATCAAAAATGTTATCCTCTTGATATATTGCAATCATCATATTATATATTGCTGTGTACTTTCAATTACTCATTTTGCCTTTCTATCCAGTTAATTCTTTTCTTTTCCATTAGATCTATGACATCATGTGACTGAAAATAGACTAGCTGAATCCCCTTTGTTTTTTTGTTGAAGCAGGAGTTCTCTTTTCCCTGCATGAGTCATCACTGCAAAAGTCCTTGGCATGGGGAGGAGCAGAGAAACTGGGTCAGGAGTTGAAGAGGAGGAAAAAGAAAAGAGAAAAATTAACTGGGTAGAAAGGCAAAGTGAGTAATTGTAAGTTCACAGTGCTATATAATATGATGATTATGTCACTTTTATGGTAACCAAAAAGTGTGAAAAATTGGTACCACACAATGGTATATCAATTATAAAATCTCATCCTTTATTATAACATTAAAAGTACAAAAGAAAGGTGCTAGACAAGGATATAGAGGGACTAACAATCCATAGGAAATCCCACTACAGTAATACAACTAATGTCATTGACACAAAAAACACCCACACAATGTATATATTCATCGTGAGGTGAAAGCTGTGCAAAACGCGCGTCGGGGCAGAGGGACATCAGGGGATCTCCGCCAGCTGACACTGGTATGTACCAGATACTATTGGCCACACCCCCCATACTATTTACATGTATTGCGCTGTCAGGAGAATATATAGGAAGATAGCTGCATACCAGACAGTTTTTAATTAATGTATACCCGTGGTGGTTAATTGCATCATAAAGGGACATTGTGGGTGTTTGCTTTCCGTGTATCATTAACGCTGTTATGTTACTGCGTATTTACATTGTGTGGGTGTTTTTTGTGTCAATGACATTAGTTCTATTGCTGTAATGGGATTTCCTATGGATTGTTAGTTCCTCTTTATCCTTGTCCTGCACCTTTCTTTTGTACTTTGTTTTAATGTTATAATAAAGGATGAGATTTTATCATTGATATACCATTGTGTGGTACCAATTTTTCACACTTTCTTGTTACCATAAAAGTGACAGGGATGTTCTGTGGTATATCACCCGGTATAGGGGATAAGGAAAACATTTGGGCAAATTTTTGTGATTATAATATGATGATTGCAAAATATTAAGTGGATGAAAAAATTTGATGGGAGTGCGTCTTTAACAAAAACTCCCTGTACTACCTTAAAATTAGTTTTATACTTTTAGAAAAGTGGTCCCCAAAAGATATCAGATACTAGTGAAATAATACAGATAGTACTACAGTGACATGTAAAGGTTTGGGCACCCCTGATCAATATTACTGTTACTGTCAATAGTTAAGAAAGTTGAAGATGAAGTGATCTCTAAAAGGCCTAAAGGAAAAAAAATATTGTCATTTTTAAAATTACACAAAAAGGACGGGCGTGGCTATGTAGCTGAAGAGAGAGGACTCATGTTGGGAGAGCTCCTGAGAATCCTGTCTTATCCTGGAATCTAGACCTTATTACTACATTATATCTGGAGCTGCCTGGACCCCCCTGGATATCGGGATCCTCCTGGACCTCCCGCAGGAGGACGTTGAGCGGCTCTGATGTGCTAGAGGCCGGGACGGGCGGATGGACCTGCACGAGGCAGCGGCCATCTTAGACGCGCACTCTGTCAGTGAGAGCTGCAGCGTCGGCCCATACCGCTGCAGCGCTACTCGGGCAGTGAATACACACGCTGAAGACTACAGGGGACGCGTGGTGAGTGCCCTGAAAGATTGGGCCCTGTGTTCTCCCCCCTCCATTGATAAACTCACTATACCCGCTGGCTCCATTACTGTGGGAGCCTCTGAACTCCCCCCACTGCTGCTGTCTCTGTGGGCCCCCCCTTTCTTTTCCCCCCTCTGGCTATAAGGAGCCCTATTGACTCGCTACTGGTCACTGTCCTCAGAATTTAACGTGGCCCCTTTGTGTGTCCTGGGCTATAATCATCTATTAATAGCCCTGCTGTGTTCACCATCTGGAGTGGGGAATTTCCAGAGCATATACCTCTAGCTATCTTACTCTGTCATATTGCCACAGACCAAGAGTCGATTTAAGGGGTTAGGAGCAGCAGAAAAACTAAAAGCGTTTGCCAGACCTTATCCCTCTGAAAGTGCACCATCTCTCAGAAATAATCCCTCTCAAGTTCAGCGTAAAAATCGTCCCTCTGAGGGTGAGGAGGAGACAGAGCAGGAAGAACTGACCCTCAAACAGGCGTCCGAACAGTTAATGCAAGCTATCTCCCTAACCAGGACATCCTTGACTGAGAAAATAGAGGACGTTTACACCGAGGTGGGGAGACTCCGTCAAGATATGCAAGCCATGAGGGGACGCATCACGGAAGTGGAGGCTAGAGTGTCCCAGGTAGAGGACACCATTACACCTATGGAGGCCAAGTTAACAAACGTGACGGGCTCTATGAATGCCTGGAAGCAGAAGGCGTACAATCTGGAGAACAGAATGCGTAGGAATAATATCCGTATCATTGGTCTGCCGGAACGCTCGGAAGGTCAACATCCTGAGCAGTTTCTGGAGGGCTGGCTTAAGACCTCTCTGGGAGATGAATTCTCTTCAGTATTCTCTGTTAAAAGGGCTCATAGGGTCCCTACAAAACCCCTTCCTCCGGGAGTCCCACCTAGACCTTTCCTGGCATGTATCCTTAACCGTAAAGACAGAGATACCATTCTGCGTCTTGCACGGCAAAAAAGTCCCATCAAGTTCGATAATGCCGTGACCTCAATCTTCCTGGACTTTTCCATGGAACTTCAGAAGCAACGAGCACAATTCATCGAAATCAAGAAACGTCTCAGGGAAAGAAACATTATATATTCAATGATATATCCGGCCCGGCTCCGAGTTGCTCGGCACCTCCGTGTTTTTTACGGATCCAGCGGAGGCGACTGAATGGCTGCAGTCCCATAAGGGATCCCCTGCAAAAGAATCCTAATATACCGGCTGTTAATTTGCATCCTTTCAACTAAAGGTCTGATTGGAGCTTTCCCGGCGAGTATCCAGTTACCAACAATACCAGACAATGTGCTCAGTGAAGGTATCCCCTTATTTGCTTTTTGATAGGGGTGTGGGACGCTGCTCCTATATTATTAGGTTCTTATTTAGTTTCCTCTTTTTCAAAAGTTTTAGTTTTTATTGTTATTTAGGTAAAAGTCGTAGCCAATGGCAATTATCTGTTATTTGTGTGATATCTCTAAATTCTGCTCGGACACCAATATGCAACATATCCGGATAGGTGGGAATGGATTCTGAATTATCATGTATGACCTGGAATGTGAGGGGTATAAAAATAAGGTGTTCTCACAAATTAGACAATATCATCCTCACATTGTGGCTTTGGTTGAGACACACCTGACCAGAGACACAGTTCGGTGTGTGCAAAAACCGTGGGTACAATGGTTTATTCATGCATTTCATACCAACTATTCAAGGGGGGCTTCACTATTAATTCATAAAGATGTTAGGTGGGAAGCCAGAGAGGCCCGGAAAGAGCCTGAGGGGCATTTTGTGTTTGTACACACACTGATCAATTATAGGAAATATGTTATTCTGTGTATTTATAACCCCCCCAACCAATATGCCAATTCTCCAGAAGGCATTGAGTTTTATCCTGAACTATCCAGATGCAGATGTCATTTGCATGAGGGATTTTAATTTATTCATGAACAATCATCTTGATAAGCTGAGACTGGGTGATGGTATACTGAGTGGGACCCCACCGCCGGCTGCATCCCAACTGTCACAATTCATGGAGGGTAACGGATGGCTCGATCTATGGAGAATGCGCCACCCTGAGACGAGGGAATATACTGTCACGATCCAATTCTTGGAGTAGTGTCAGCTTCTGGATTAACGCATGTAAACCTTTTTTTTCCTTCAAGCCTTTGGCTTAAGGTTAGTTTTGCCCCCGGTGGCCACGGGTGTCATTGCATACTAATAGTTGCTTTGGTTACCTTTTGCCCCCCGGTGGCCACAAGTGTCATTGCACTTGATGTTTTCTTTGCTTTGCCTTTTGCCCCCGGTGGTCACTGGGGTTATAGCAGCTTTTTGGCCCCTGATCATTTGACCATTCCCTTTTCCTATATAGGGTCACATGGTCTATGAGCAGGGGCTGGTGATAGCGTCCTTTTGGGATTCCAACCACGATGAAGGGAGCAGTTGGCTGAGGTGTGAAGCCACTGCAGAAACCTGGTGAAGTTAGCAGCTGGCTTGAAGGTGCTGCAGCAGAGCAAGATAAGTGTTTTTGGTATTTCCCCTGTTTGTATTTTTCCCTGGTGTGTATTAGTACAGTGGTGGGGCCAGTGCCTGCACCACCCAGCTCCCTAGCAAGGGATAGGTGTAGGGTATGCTAGGGTGACAGGTATCCAGCTCGGCGACAGGTGAGGAGCCTGTATAGGGAACGTTAGGAGTGTGAGGGACACTGACTCAGGGGAGTGCAGGAGGTCTCCACATCCCCGTTCCCTATCGCAGGGCCAACCATTGTAACTGTTTCCCCTTCCCACATGTCTTGTTTTTTCAGTTACCGGCCTGCGGGTCGTGTCACACAGGACAGTTACACATGCCAGTTTTGTTGTTTTAGTTACTGACCTGCGGGTCATGTCACACAGGACGGGTCCACGTGACATATACTTGCCATTCATCCACTAAGCGCTCCTTGTCTCGCATAGATTATATCTTTGGATCCAGCAGTCTGGCAATGAGGGTGGATAATATTGAACATGGCAGTAGGGGGATTTCAGATCATAGTGCGGTCATTCTTAAACTTAAATACGGACCATTAAATAATAGGATAACGTGGAAATTGAACCCTTTCTGGCTGAAGCTGGTGAAATCCCCCGATAGAACGATTGATCAGTTGCGTTGCTTTGTCTTGTCCCACCCTGAACCCCGGAATATCAACTTATTTTGGGATAACCTTAAGGCATACCTGAGAGGTTGTTTATCCTCTATGATTTCTTACATTAAATGAGTGACATCGGGGGAGGGTGGCGAGATGGAGCGGCATTTGAAAGATTTGGAGGCTGCCTACATATCTGAGCAGACTAATAACAATAGGATGGAGTAGTTGACCGCTCAGAGATTATATACTCAACAACATATTGACACTAAATCCAAACGTAAATTATTTTTTGCTCGCTGATCTTATTTATCGAGCTGGTGAATCAGGCAAGTAAATTCTTAGCTTACTTGGTGCGTCAACATAATACAACTAATACAATATTACAGGTTCGCAACCCGGATGGTACCTTGGTTTCTTCAACTGAAGAAATGCTGAGCTGCTTTTATGATTATTATAGTTCATTGTACAACTCTAAAACTGATGTTGATAACCAGGGGGTGTCTAGACTACCTGTCAGATAGTTTCCCACATTAAGTTCTTCCTAGCGGGCCTTTATGGATGCTGAATTTACTTTGAAAGAGATAGAGGAAGCCATGAAAGATATGGCCTCTGGTAAAGCCCCTGGACTGGATAGGTTTCCTATCAAACTGTACAGGAAATGCCGGGAGATATTGGCACCACTTCTGTTAATGGTGTTTTGGGGGATTTGGGAGGGGGAATCCATGCCGGAATCCTTCTACGAGGCTAATATAATAGTGCTTAAAAAGGAGCGGAAGGACCCTTTAGATTGTGGATCTTATCGGCCCATATCGTTAGTAAATGTGGACTATAAGATTTTTAGGAAAATCTTGGCCACCAGGTTGAACTCAGTCATATTAGATCTCATACACCCTGACCAAACCGGTTTTATGCCTGGTAAGAGTACTTCCATCAATATTAGGCGAGTCCTGTCGGTGGTCCAATATAGCTCCCTGGTACCGGACAATGAATGGGCATTGGCATCGTTGGATGCGGCCAAGGCTTTTGATTCTCTTGAGTGGCCTTTCCTTCATGCATGTTTACAGAGATATGGCTTTGGTGACAGATTTCTAAAATGGGTTAATATATTATATATGAAGCCTAAAGCCCGGGTCATTGTAAATAGTTCCATATCTGAGCCCTTTTCACTACACAGGGGAACCCATCAGGGGTATCCCCTTTCCCCGGCCCTTTTTGCTCTTACGATTGAGGCATTGGCACTTCGTATAAGATCTTCCCCTAATATCGTGGGTATAGAAATAGCGGATCGGACAGACACCATAGGCCTATATGCTGATGATATGGTAATATTTATGGGTAGAGCGGAGGAAACACTGACAAGAGTGATCACCACTATACAGTGGGGCAAAAAAGTATTTAGTCAGTCAGCAATAGTGCAAGTTCCACCACTTAAAAAGATGAGAGGCGTCTGTAATTTACATCATAGGTAGACCTCAACTATGGGAGACAAACTGAGAAAAAAAAATCCAGAAAATCACATTGTCTGTTTTTTTTTCATTTTATTTGCATATTATGGTGGAAAATAAGTATTTGGTCAGAAACAAGCAATCAAGATTTCTGGCTCTCACAGACCTGTAACTTCTTCTTTAAGAGTCTCCTCTTTCCTCCACTCATTATCTGTAGTAATGGCACCTGTTTAAACTTGTTATCAGTATAAAAAGACACCTGTGCACACCCTCAAACAGTCTGACTCCAAACTCCACTATGGTGAAGACCAAAGAGCTGTCAAAGGACACCAGAAACAAAATTGTAGCCCTGCACCAGGCTGGGAAGACTGAATCTGCAATAGCCAACCAGCTTGGAGTGAAGAAATCAACTGTGGGAGCAATAATTAGAAAATGGAAGACATACAAGACCACTGATAATCTCCCTCGATCTGGTGCTCCACGCAAAATCCCACCCCGTGGGGTCAGAATGATCACAAGAACGGTGAGCAAAAATCCCAGAACCACGCGGGGGGACCTAGTGAATGAACTGCAGAGAGCTGGGACCAATGTAACAAGGCCTACCATAAGTAACACACTACGCCACCATGGACTCAGATCATGCAGTGCCAGACGTGTCCCACTGCTTAAGCCTGTACATGTCCGGGCCCGTCTGAAGTTTGCTAGAGAGCATTTGGATGATCCAGAGGAGTTTTGGGAGAATGTCCTATGGTCTGATGAAACCAAACTGGAACTGTTTGGTAGAAACACAACTTGTCGTGTTTGGAGGAAAAAGAATACTGAGTTGCATCCATCAAACACCATACCTACTGTAAAGCATGGTGGTGGAAACATCATGCTTTGGGGCTGTTTCTCTGCAAAGGGGCCAGGACGACTGATCCGGGTACATGAAAGAATGAATGGGGCCATGTATCGTGAGATTTTGAGTGCAAACCTCCTTCCATCAGCAAGGGCATTGAAGATGAAACGTGGCTGGGTCTTTCAACATGACAATGATCCAAAGCACACCGCCAGGGCAACGAAGGAGTGACTTCGTAAGAAGCATTTCAAGGTCCTGGAGTGGCCTAGCCAATCTCCAGATCTCAACCCTATAGAAAACCTTTGGAGGGAGTTGAAAGTCCGTGTTGCCAAGCGAAAAGCCAAAAACATCACTGCTCTAGAGGAGATCTGCATGGAGGAATGGGCCAACATACCAACAACAGTGTGTGGCAACCTTGTGAAGACTTACAGAAAACGTTTGACCTCTGTCATTGCCAACAAAGGATATATCACAAATTATTGAGATGAAATTTTGTTTCTGACCAAATACTTATTTTCCACCATAATATGCAAATAAAATGAAAAAAAAAACAGACAATGTGATTTTCTGGATTTTTTTTCTCAGTTTGTCCCATAGTTAAGGTCTACCTATGATGTAAATTACAGACGCCTCTCATCTTTTTAAGTGGTGGAACTTGCACTATTGCTGACTGACTAAATACTTTTTTGCCCCACTGTAAATAAATTCAGTAAATATTCTGGCCAGTATATAAATTGGGAGAAATCTGCCCTGATGCCTCTCTCCCATGCCCCAATGCCACGGCTTGAGACTCTCTCCTCATTACCTATTGTACCCAGTTTTAAATATCTAGGTGTCTATATCTCTCAAGACAGTACGCTTAATTTGCAACTTAACATACATCCATTGCTGGAGATGGTCAAAGTCAAATTCACAAATTGGAGTAAACTCCTGCTGTCCGTAGCCGGACGTATCAACTTAATTAAAATGATGTTACTCCCTAAGCTCAGCTATTCTCTTCAACACAGTGCTGTGGTGGTGCCCAGATCCTTCTTTGCGAACCTAAACTCCCAGATTACATCTTTTATATGGGGAAAAACCAGGCCTAAACTCAAACTATTCACTCTGCAAAAACCTAAAAAGGGGGGGGGGGGGCAGCGTTACCGGATTTTTTCTCTATTATCTGGCTGGACAGGCCAGAGCTATAAGTAATTGGATGCCTGGTAATCACCTCCCTAATTCTGAAAATCATCTGCTTCATGCCGCACGAGCCAATTGCCCATTGGGTTTTTTGGAATTGGAAAAAATAAATGTCCCCCGTTTGTTACCCCTATTTCGCCTGGCACGCTCAGTGTGGAAACAGATTAAAAGGGTGATTGGATTTAGAGATATTATAGCTGAAATGCCCCTATGGAATAATGGTTACCTTCCGGCATTACTTGAACACCTGTCTGCCGAATTCTGGACTCAATACAATGCTTCTACGATAGGTGATCTATATGATCACAGAACTCTAATCTTTTGAACAATTACAGGTTAAATGCAATGTCCCGAGATCCCAGTTCTTCCGTTATTTACAATTAAGGTCAGCCTTTCAATCACACATGAGATGTGTAGGTGCAGGCAGTGCTATCTCGTCTTTACCCTTGATAGGAATCCTTAAATCACAGGGTCCCCAGGGTCTCATCTCCTCACTATACACATACATGCTGTCAGTAGAGACAGAATCCACCATAGATTCGGTTAAAGGGAAATGAGAAAGGCTCAACCCTGATGCACAGGAAGAGTGAGAGGAAATTTCGAAGTCTCCAATCAGGGTATCTCCGTCTGTTAACAACAGGATGATACAATTATATATTATAAATCAATCGTATTTGACTCCGACTCGACTCTTTAAGATGAGCCGATACCAATCATCAGAATGTTTAAGATGCCATTCAGCAGATGCAGACTTTATCCATGTGATCTGGCAGTGTCCTATCATTGCACAATATTGGAAGGAGGTGACATCATTATTAACATCCCTGGTACAAGTTCCCGTTCCCCTTGAGCCACTGGTCTGGTTGTTTGGGGTGTGGGATGAGGAGACATGGGGTCAATATGCTGGGATTTTCTTACGGGAGACGTAAGGTACTGGCACTACAGTGGATGGGAGGCTCATCTCCCTCTCTTGGGATCTGGATCAATTTAGTGAACTCGATCATCCCATATGAGCGCACGCTGTATCAAAACAGAGGATGCCCGGGCAAATTTGAGAAGATTTGGGAGAGGTGGAACTCCTCTCACCTTACTTTGTAGAGTGGAGATATCATGTAATAAATAGCTAGTTGAGTGGAATTAGGCTGCGAAATAGTTGTTGTTTTTTGTAGATGTAGGTACGGTTCAGAAGTTAGATAGGTTTCATCACTTGTGTAATAACATAAGACCAGTGTGATTTAATTGACAAAATGTTTTATTCTGTATACAACTGGTATGCACATTTTGCTTTGCATTTGATGTCATCTGAAACATATATATCTTATACAGTATTTAACACCATGTACAAGTATGTATGCTGTATACTCTGTTTACGGTTTAATAAACTAATTAAAAAAAATTACATAAAAGGAAAATAGGCCAATACTAAACTTTGGGCACCCTTGTAGATATGTGTGCTCAGATAACTTTGACCAAGGTTTCAGACCTTAGTTAGCCGATTAGGGATATAGCTTGTTCACCATCATCATTAGGAAAAGCCAGGTGATGCAGATTTCTCAGCTTCATAAAAACCCAGTTTCCTCTAACCTTGTGCCAAAAACAGCTGCCATCGGTTCTTCTAAACAGCTGCCTACCACTCTGAAAATGAAAATAGTGGAGGTCCATAAAGTAGGATAAGGCTATAAGAAGATAGAAAAGCATTTTCATGTTGCCACTTACTCAGTTCGGAATGTAATTAAGAAATGGCAGACAGGAGGAATGGAGGTAAAGATAAGGTCTGGAACACCAAGCAAAATTTCAGTGAGAGCTACTCAAGGATAGCTAGAAAGGCAAATCAGAACCCTCGCTTGACAACAAAAGACATTTAAAAAGATTTAGGAGACTCTGGAGTTGTGATATATTGTTCTACTGTTCAGAGACACCTGCATAAATATGGCCTTCATGGAAAAGTCATCAGAAGAAACTTCTCCTGCGTCCTCACCATAAAATTTAGAGTCAGAAATATTCAAAAGAATATCTAAACAAGCCTGATGCATTTTGGAAAAAAGTCCTGTGGACTGATGAGGTTTAAATAGAACCCTTTGGCCACAATAATCAAAGGTACAGTGGGGCAAAAAAGTATTTAGTCAGTCAGCAATAGTGCAAGTTCCACCACTTAAAAAGATGAGAGGCGTCTGTAATTTACATCATAGGTAGACCTCAACTATGGGAGACAAACTGAGAAAAAAAAATCCAGAAAATCACATTGTCTGTTTTTTTTTTCATTTTATTTGCATATTATGGTGGAAAATAAGTATTTGGTCAGAAACAAAATTTCATCTCAATACTTTGTGATATATCCTTTGTTGGCAATGACAGAGGTCAAACGTTTTCTGTAAGTCTTCACAAGGTTGCCACACACTGTTGTTGGTATGTTGGCCCATTCCTCCATGCAGATCTCCTCTAGAGCAGTGATGTTTTTGGCTTTTTGCTTGGCAACACGGATTTTCAACTCCCTCCAAAGGTTTTCTATAGGGTTGAGATCTGGAGATTGGCTAGGCCACTCCAGGACCTTGAAATGCTTCTTACGAAGCCACTCCTTCGTTGCCCTGGCGGTGTGCTTTGGATCATTGTCATGTTGAAAGACCCAGCCACATTTCATCTTCAATGCCCTTGCTGATGGAAGGAGGTTTGCACTCAAAATCTCACGATACATGGCCCCATTCATTCTTTCATGTACCCGGATCAGTCGTCCTGGCCCCTTTGCAGAGAAACAGCCCCAAAGCATGATGTTTCCACCACCATGCTTTACAGTAGGCATGGTGTTTGATGGATGCAACTCAGTATTCTTTTTCCTCCAAACACGACAAGTTGTGTTTCTACCAAACAGTTCCAGTTTGGTTTCATCAGACCATAGGACATTCTCCCAAAACTCCTCTGGATCATCCAAATGCTCTCTAGCAAACTTCAGACGGGCCCGGACATGTACAGGCTTAAGCAGTGGGACACGTCTGGCACTGCATGATCTGAGTCCATGGTGGCGTAGTGTGTTACTTATGGTAGGCCTTGTTACATTGGTCCCAGCTCTCTGCAGTTCATTCACTAGGTCCCCCCGCGTGGTTCTGGGATTTTTGCTCACCGTTCTTGTGATCATTCTGACCCCACGGGGTGGGATTTTGCGTGGAGCACCAGATCGAGGGAGATTATCAGTGGTCTTGTATGTCTTCCATTTTCTAATTATTGCTCCCACAGTTGATTTCTTCACTCCAAGCTGGTTGGCTATTGCAGATTCAGTCTTCCCAGCCTGGTGCAGGGCTACAATTTTGTTTCTGGTGTCCTTTGACAGCTCTTTGGTCTTCACCATAGTGGAGTTTGGAGTCAGACTGTTTGAGTGTGTGCACAGGTGTCTTTTTATACTGATAACAAGTTTAAACAGGTGCCATTACTACAGGTAATGAGTGGAGGAAAGAGGAGACTCTTAAAGAAGAAGTTACAGGTCTGTGAGAGCCAGAAATCTTGATTGCTTGTTTCCGACCAAATACTTATTTTCCACCATAATATGCAAATAAAATGAAAAAAAAACAGACAATGTGATTTTCTGGATTTTTTTTTCTCAGTTTGTCTCCCATAGTTGAGGTCTACCTATGATGTAAATTACAGACGCCTCTCATCTTTTTAAGTGGTGGAACTTGCACTATTGCTGACTGACTAAATACTTTTTAGCCCCACTGTATGTGTGGAGAAAAAAGGACACTGAATTTCAGGTAAAGAACATCTCATCAACTTTTAAACATGGGGTTGAATCAATCATACTTTGAGGTTGTGTTGCAGCCAATGGCATGGATAACATTTCAAAGGTAGAGGGAAGAAAGGATTCAATTAAATTTTAACAAATTCTTGATACAAACATAACACCATCTGTAAAAAAGCTACAGTTGAAAGGAGAATAGCTTCTACAAATGGATAATGATCCTAAACACACGTCAAAACCCAGAGTAAACTACCTCAAAAGGCGCAAGCTAAAGGTTTTACAATGGCCCTCACAGTCTCCTGATCTGAATATTATAGAAAATCTGTGGCTAGACCTCAAAATAGCAGTGCATGCAAGAATTTTCCAAGGAATAATGGATGAAAATCCTTCAAACAAGAATTGAAAGAAGAAAATTAAAGAGAAGGAATGTCAGCACTCACCCAGTCTACAGGTAAATCAGTCCATTTTTATTATCTTGACATCCTAGACAATAACATAAAGTTCAGTAGTGCTAATATTGCAATGTAGGTGCAGGCATTTCAGAAGAAAGCGAAAGACATGGTGGACAATGACCGTTTTGCGCTACACTAGCGCTTCTACAGGTCTGCACTAGTGCAGCGCAAAACGGTCGTTGTCCACCATGTCTTTCATTGTCTTCTGAAATCCCTGCACCTGCATTGCAATATTACTAGCACTACCACACTTTATATTATTGTCCAGGATATCAAGATAATAAAAATGGACTGATTTACCTGTAGACCTGGTGAGTGCTGACATTCCTTCTTCTCTTTGAAAGTTTGATACATGTCTTGGATTTTGCACCACTCAGAAGAGTTCTGTGTATGAGGTTGTGAAATAGCTATACGGGCATTTTGACACTTAAATAGGCTTTTCAATTGGTTCCCTGACACTCTTCTGTGCACATTATTAAATATAAATAGATGCATATATGTGTGCAACATGATGTATTTTTTCAGTATATTGAAGTATTGAAGGGGTTGCCCAGGCATGCAGGCACTATGTGACTGCAGACTGCCAAAATGTGACAGGGTGTAGTGAGCACACTGTCATGATTGCCTAGCATTCCCAATTCAATTGGGTGGTCACATGACTGCATTTATGTGATTTGCACATGGAGTGACTTTCTCCCAAGCCTGAACAAACTCTTTAATAGGTCATCAGGTACAGAGAAATGCTGCTAATCAACAAGACAACCGATCATGACTGTACAGGTATCAAATACATGATCTATTTATTAGAATAGGAGACAAGCATGAGGCAAGTCCTGCATCCTGCAGATGCATTTATCCATGCCTGATGTCTTATTGGATGAAAGAAGTAGGAACTGTAGGAACCTTATTAAGCCACTTTACTATTGGAAGCAAAAAAGGGGCACAATTACTATGTGGAGGCAGAGAGGGTGGCTTTATAATCGTGTGGAAGCAGTATTACTATTATAGACAGAAGGGACTATTAACATCTGGAGGCACTATTACTATGTGGAAGAATGGAAGGGGTAATATTAGAATTAGGCAGTTTTATCAAATGGAGACAGGAGAGTGCCAATGTTACTGTGAATAGGCATTATTATCAGGTGGAGAGAGAAGGGGCACTATTCCCATGTGGTGCCTTCAAAATGTGCATTGTTACTGTCTAAGGTAATATTACCATAGGAGAAGTGCTTGAAAAAGGATTAGTCAAAGATGTCTGTAAGTTACATTCTGCAGGGTTAAGTCTTAGATGCAAGAAGTCATCAATTTGCTACGGATCAAATGGAGAAGAAATGGTAGAATGAACAATTATGATCAGAGTAGACGTCGCCTGCGAATTTATTTCTCTGTACTGTACAGTATACTTTTAGGCTCTGCAAAGAGTGCTTGTGTATACCGTGTATCTACCACTATATAGTCACTGTATGGTGGTAACATTTGTGTTATATAGAACCAGTCCATCCTTAACTTTGCTGTCCAACAAATCAATCTCTCCCCTCACTACTCCTCTACGTCTCTGCTCTGCAAATCTCCTAATTGACATCCAATTTCCCAAGGAATAGAGCTTAACCTACTAACACTGACCTATAAGGCTGTCCATATAGTTTTGAACTAATCTCCCATTATCTCGATTCCTTAAAGGACCTCCTTCTCTCATCCACCCTTGCACGTTCCTTACCCAATCACCTTCAAGACTTCCCCCAAGCATCACCCATCCTCTGGAATCCCATATCTCAATAAGCCCAGTTGTCTCCAATATTCAGAACCTGGAGACAGAACTTAAAAACCCATCTCTTCAAAAAAGCTTACAGCTGGCAATGACCCTGCTGTCACCTCACCACCACCAATGTTGCTGCCTCCCTCTAACTGCTATCTCCTTCCCTATTACCTTGTAAGCCAGGAGGGCAGCCTCCTCTCCCCCACTGTCTTACTCAGTCTATTTATTGGAATTTATATTTGTATTTTGTATGTAAACCATTTTCACATGTAGAATACCATGGCCTTATTGGTGTTTAAAAATAAAATAATAATAATCTACTAAGAAGAAATAGTCTGCTCTGCTGTGAATATTTTGGGCCAAGAAAAAAAGGTAAGTTACGTTGCATAATGAGTGCCTTAATTATTCGCCAACCAATGTTTACAGATCATGTCCGATGTGTGGGCCATGCTGGCCTTTGTCAGTGTTATCTATGTGAAAACAGCGCATTTACAACTGGAGAAAAGGAAAGGGAATAACGGAGGGACAGGTGGGACAGGAAAGGAAGCAAAAAGGGGAAATGATCTACTACCAGGGTGGTCTCGTAAGGAAACTAAAAAGAACAAAAATACGGTATGAGGCATGACAAAATAGGAACATACCTACAATGTCTTCTCTTTCTCTCTTAATATACATACCTCTTCCCTTTTATGCACAGGGATCCCATCTCTTTAATTTACATAATTAGACCTTTTCCTGATTGTTACCTGTTGATCCCAAGTACTCATTAACGTATTGTTAATACTCTCCGACCTTCCTATGTGGGATAGCTTCCGTCATATATTCACTTTGCTTATTTAATTTTGCTAAACATGAACGAGTTCATAGTTGTGTGATCACTTTCCACCAGTTTTTCTCTGGTCATATTCTTTTATTTTTGTACATAATTGTACATCTTGTACGTCTTGTATTTGACATTGTGTATTCACTGTTTTCACATAGGTAACCTTGACAAAGGCCAGAACTGCCGAAATGTCGAAGATTATTATAATAAAAGTACTACATTATACAAAGCAGCTTACCGTCTTCTTATTACTTCAGTACTGACGCTTTGTAATATTCTACTACAGTATTTATACTGAGAGTTATCACTGAGTTATCCATGGCGTTTCATTAGGCTGCAGGCATCATGTACTATATTATTTGCTCTCAGAGAGTTATCACTGTTGTCCACAATTTTACATAGGACTGCAAGCAACATCTTTTACATTACATTCTCAGTGTTTTCGATGCGTTTCATATTTTTCAGGGGGGAGGAGAAATTAATGCAGTTTGCACTATATATTGGTCAGCCATTTCAAAGCTGTTTCAATGTTTTGAATACTAGTCCCATCTTGAAAAATGAGTATTGTCAGTGCTTATAAATACAAGCAATTTTGCGATTTATTGCTTATCAAAATTTTCAGCCTTTTCTTGAAATATTAGGTTTATTTTCTTTTGAGCTTGTTGCCTTGGAAACCGACCACCAGTGATTGCAGAACTTGTCTACAAGCTGTTTTCTATTGAGCTTTGGAGCACTCTTTTGGAGCTGCAGAGGATTGCTGGAACACACTTTATCACCCAATCCTGGCTTGCTTCAGTGCAGTAATAATCTTTATTGTTATATAGCGCTAACATATTCTGCAGCGCTTTACAGTTTGCACACATTATCATCCTTTCAGATGTTGTCCTTGGTGGGATTTGAACCCAGGACTCCAGCGCTGCAAGGCTGCAGTGCTAACCACTGAGCCAACATACTGCCCCACTTACAAGCTAGACCGAAGATATCATAGACAAAAGAATGGCTGAAAATTGTAATAAGCAGTAAATTGCAAAAGTATTAAACGGCTAACGTAAGGCTCGTTGCTGCAATACAACTACTATATGTTGTTTATGGTAAATACTAATAATTTTTATTTCTATATCGTCATCATATTCCGCAGCACTTTACATTTTAGAGGGGACTTTTACAGACATTAAAGTTATTACAGAAAACACATAAAATCAACAGATATCAAAAGGAGTGAGGGCCCTGCTTGCAAGCTTACAATCTATGAGGAAATAGGAGAGACAAGAAAGGAGAATGGTAAAAAAAACTTGTATTTTACAGTCCAGCCATCAATAAAATACATAGGGGGATTCACAACGCTACAAGAACCGGTGACCAGCCAGTATGTGTACAAGTACAGACACAGATGGCTAATAAATGAGTGGAGGGTATGTGGACAGATGCTAAGAGGGTTCTGATATGAAAAAAAATGTGTGGGCATAACAGGGATTGTTAGATAAGGGTAGTGCTTTGAAAGGCAAGTCTAAAGAAATGTGTTTTTTAGATCACGGTTACAACTGAGGTTATTGGGGATTAGTCGAATTGTCCTGGGTAGTGCATTCCAAAGAATTTGTGCAGCACATGAGAAGTCTTGGAGACAGGATTGTGAGGTTAGGATTATTGAGGATGTTAGTCTTAGGTCATTAGCACAACAGAGTGCACAGGTAGGGTAGTAGAGTAAGATCAAGAAGGAGATGTAGAGTGATGCTGAACCGTGGAGCGCTTTGTGAATGAGTGTGATAAGTTTATATTGAACTCTGTAGCAGATAGGCAGCCAGTGTAGTGACTGGCACGGGGTGGAGGCATCAGTGTAACAGTTGGAAAGGAATATGATCCTGGCTGCTGCCTTCAGGACAGATTGGAGAGTGGAGAGTTTAGTGAGAGGGAGACCAATCCATTAACAGTTGAAATAGTCCAGATGAGAATGGATAAGAGCTACAGTAAGAATTTTTGCTGAGTGAAAGGTAAGAAAAGGTTTAATTCTAGAAATATTTTTGCGGTGTAGAAGACAAGAGCGAGCGAGTGATCGGATGTAGGGGGTGAAGGAAGGATCTGACACCAAAACAGCAGACATGTTGCTGGGGAGTAATGGTAAAACCACACATGGAAATAGCAATGTTGGGCATAGGTAGATTAGTGGAGGCAGGAGTTCAGATTTTGACAAATTCAGTATTAGATAGAGCAGGAGTGTGAAATATTTTTTCTGCCAAGAGCCATTTGGATATTTATGCCATCCTTTGGGGGCCATACAAATTGTTTGCTAACTCTGCCCACAAGGTATATCCTAAAGCTGGCACTGGTGTCAGGACGTAATATTTCATTGTGCGTGCCTCAGCATCCAGTAGTGAACTTTGCGTTCACTCACAGAGCAAAAAGAAATCAATTGGCAAATGGCTGTCAAAATACAGCCATAGACCCAAGGACTGTGGTCCCCGGGAATCTGCCCGGGGCTGTATAGAAGGTCATCGAGGGCCAAAAACGGCTCCCTGGCCTGAGGATCCCCACCCCTGAGTTAGAGTGGGGACATAATGTCAGAGACAGCAGAAAGACAATCCCTGGTATTTTGCAGTAAATTCAGGGATTGTTAGGAGATAATGTGTATAATTTAGTGTCATAGAGATGGTACTGAAAACCGAAACTACTGATGGTTTGTCCAATAGGGGCAGTGTATAAGAAGAAAATGGGGCCTAGGACTAATCCTTGAGGAACCCCAAAAGTAAGGGGAAGATAAGAGGAAGAGGAACCAGCAAAAGACACAGTGAAGGAGCGGTCAGAAAGATGGGAGGAGAACTAGGAGAGAGTGGTATTTTAGAGACCGATAGAGCGGAGCATAATGAGGAGGAGCTGGTGACCCACAGAGTTGAATGCTGCAGAGAGATCCAGGAGAATCAGCATGGAGCAGTGACCATTAGATGTAGCTGTTAGTAGATCATTAGAGACTTTAGTGAGAGCAGTTTCAGTAGAGTGTTAGCAGCGGAAACCAGATTATTAAGGGTCAAGAATAGAGTGATCTGAGAGAACATTAGACAGGAGATGAACAAGCGTCCCTGAAGTTTAGATATGAAGGGAAAATAGAGACAGGTCTATAGTTAGCAGAAAAGTTTTGGTCGAGGGATGTTTTTTAAGTAATGCGTGTATGCTGGTGTGTTTAAATGAGAAAGATGTCAGATGAGAGAGACAGATTAAATATTTTAGTTAGGTGAGTGGTGATAGCTGGGGAAAGGGACTGGAGGAGATGTGAGGGAATAGGGTAACTGCTGCAGGAAGTAGGGTGAGAATACTTCTTCAGTGACCGGTTCAACGACAGAAAGTGAGCTAGATACAGCACAGGAGGGAGGAGAATGCATAGCATTAGGGGATTGGGAGAAAATTTCCTATTGGATATGGTAAATTTTTTCTTTGAAATAATTGGCCAGATCATCAGTGCTGAGTTTGTAGTCAGAGAGCTGGAGAGGGAAGTTAGCAAGATCTTGCCCTGTGCAGAGCCGGGAGAAGATCAAGTCCAGAGTAATCCCATCTTCATGTGTAGGATAGTTAGCAGCTCTAAAAGGCCGAAGGAGTACGTTAGAGATAAAAGGTGAATGGCAGATTGGGAAAGGGGATCAGCAATGGGTATGTTAAAGTCCCATATGATGAGGGTGGGGATGTCACAGGATAGGAAGTGTGAGAAACAGGTGGCAAAAAGATCCAGAAACTGACTGAAGGGGCCCAGAGAGCGATACACAACCACCACTTGCAGGGAGAAGGGCTGATAGAGTCTGATAGAGTGGACCTCTAAAGAAGGGAAGATAAGTGAGAGTACTGGGGGGATAACCTGAAAAGTATATTTTGATGAGAGGAGCAGACCAACACTTCCAGTATGGGAAAAATGTAGGCCACCACATGAGAGAGCAGCAGTGAAGTCTGACTGCTGGATCTAGGTTTCAATAAGAACTAGAAAGTTAAGAGAATTTGAAAGGACAAAGTCAGGGATGTAGGAGAGTTTATTACAGGCTGGATTCACCATGTAGAAAAAAAAGAGCATGGCACTCACCGTCCCAAAAAATGTCCTTTATTGTAGATACATATAAAACAGAGGCAGGGAGGCTCAAGTGGAAATCACCCCAAACGACAACCGTTTCACGACCGCTGTCTGGTGCGTTTTCCCACCAGACATTTTTTGGGACGGTGAGTGCCATGCTCTTTTTCCTACATGGTGAATTTGGATGCTGGCCCTATCCATGCTGATCGGCACCCGTGTCCCTGGAGTTTTAATGAGTTTTAATGAGCCTTGTGTCTCTAGAGTTGTGCAGCTGTGCCGTTCACATTTCTTTACCTACATGCTTATGATTTATTTCAGGCTGACCATGCGTTACAGAGGGCGCAGTAAAAAGAGACAGAAGGCATGCAAGGTACCGTATATTAATGAGATTTGTGGTGGTTCGAATGTAGCAAGGGAGGGATTAAACTTGCTAGTACAAGAAGGGCCAGAATTAGGAGATGTCTCTGGCAACTAGGAGAAGGAGAATAGAGATAGTGAGTAGATGGTTGAGTGATTTGTGAGAGTGTCTCTTGAATTGTATGGTGGGAGTGAACGGATCAAAGTGGTTCAAGATTGTGAAAAGAGCATGAGAGCTGTACATACTAGAAGACAGGAGAGGGGCTGATATGGATCGAATGCACAGAGTATGTAAAAGGGCGGTAGATGTGAGTGATTGAAGATAAATTATACAAATACATTCAGTGAATATATTTTGCAATGCAAAGACCAGGAAACAAATTTCTTTGAATATCTTGCATGTCTCCTGCAATGTCTAACTGCCATGTTTAACTGTCCTGGCACTTTGAAAAATATGGTACTTGGATAAAGTCTGCATAAATACCCCCTGCAGACAGATTTTGTGAGCACTGCCCCCTTAAAAAAGGCCATAAAAATTGGCACTAAATAAAAGTGCCCATATCTCCAGAACTGTATAATGGATTTAAAAATAAAATAAAAAGCAGAAAATTTAGGGAAGCAGAGGGAATAAAATGAGAGCAAAACTTGGCCATTTTTTTTTCCTTATCACAGATCCTATTTAGGCCAGTGCATGAGAACAGTAAAAGGTGAAACCAGTGGAACACATTCCTGTAGTGACTTGAACCTGATGTGACAATGCTGCTGACTAAAGAGAATTACAAATATTCAGAACTTCTTCATCAATGGCTAATGGCTAAAAACAAAATAGAAGGCCAAATATACAGTATTAGTTGCAGCCGTATAAAGATTATAAACGTCAGAAGACTGATGAGTGTATTCTTTTCTATAATTTAATGACGTTAAAGAGGTCCAGCACTCAACAATTAATTCCATGGATTGGCCCTAAATGTTAAAAGAAAGGAGACTGAATTAGCTGGCCTTCCTGGTCCTTTTAAGACTAGGGTCACACAACCATTTTTCTCTCGTCCGAGAAAATCGGTCAGATTATGCTAATCACACTCTGATCAGACTCTGATTAGTGTTTGATCAGAGGGTGAACACAGTGTGATCTGATTTTCCCAGAGGTGGAGGAGCAAAAAGATTCTCCACTGTCTCCATTCTGTCTGCCCGTAGACTTGAATGGCTGAAACACAGAAAAACACAGTAAAACAAACGCATACAAATGCTCTGTTGTAAAAAAATAACAGTAAACAGCAAGTTTACTAGCACTTGCTGTTTACTGTGTTTTTTACAACAGAGTATTTTTATGCGTTTGTTTTACTGTGTTTTTCTGTGTTTCAGTCTTTTTGTGGTGTGAACACTGTCCTACAGACTTGTTCGCTGTGTGCATGGCCCATGTGTTTATATTCAATTGAATGGCTGAGTGCGGTCTGATTATTGGAAGCAAATCGTGCATACTGTAATATTTTGACATGTGCACAGCCCCACTGAATACCATGGGGACGAGTGCTATTCATCAAACGACGGTTCAATGTTATTCAGCTTGAGAAAACAATCGTAGCATGCTGTGAGTAGATCCGAGAGTCTCTCGCATGATAGAATTTTACTTCTCCATCTTCTCCATTATCTCTGTGTGCGTACATCCGACTGCACTTGAATGACATCCGAGTGCAGTCCAATGGTTCAGTCGCTCCAATAGACTTGTATGGGGGCGCATGATCCAATCATCAGATACATCAGCAGCTTGCTGCGATTGTTTTCTCATGCCAAATCAGCATAAGAGAAAAATAGCAGATCTGTACTGTCCCATATTATGACATTGGGCTAAGTGCTATACTGTAAAGCATAGTGCTGACATGTCCGCAAAAATACATAGACGTGCAAACAGCCCCAAAGACTAAAATAAGTAAGAATGCTATCACAGATAGAATTCGGTAATGAAAATCTGGCTTCTGAATCAGTCCTAAGAGTCCCAATAATTCTACTTGGAGATTATGTGACATGGTCCAGGACTCTGCTGCACTGAGACATCTCTTCTTTTCAGTGCCCTGATGGAAATTGAAGATGAAGATGACAAAAACTCTCATTATAATGAAGAGAGCATTGTTATATTGGTCACAAATTTTTAAAAAGTGTCTCTTGTAAGAAAAAAAATACTAATAGTATATATATTTTTTTAACTTTTACTTAACTTTTTTAATCCTAACAAGGGTTAGTACTTAGACTAGGCTTAGGGCTAACTTGGGGTAATAAAGTAGTTAAATAAAAAAATTGTTATAAATACGAGTATAACAATATGCAATTTTTTATTTGTAAAATTTTCTTAAAAAATTTCTTGTGCTTGGAGTATAAGGTGTTCAATACTGGACAGGGAATGCTTCCGGTCCAAAGATTAGAAGACAATCTTGCCTAGCTAGGCCAAGTGTTGCTTTTCCACCGCTGTGGACCTTTATTTTTAAGGCAGCTGACCTAGTGCTCTTGGCATCATAAGTATGTGCTTCCATTTTTTACCTCCCAAAAGCTTTGCTTTGCCTATAAGAATAGCCTGTAGTCGGTAATGAGGCACTTTCTATTAGGGCAGTTTCACACATCAGTGTCTCCGGTACGTGTAGTGACAGTTTTCTCACGTACCGGAGACACTGACACACGCAGACCCATTCAAATGAATGTGTCTATGCAGATGTCAGCGGGTTTTCACGGACCGTGTGTCCGGTGCAAAACACGCTGACATGTCCGTTTTTGTGCAACAGCACGGATCACACGGACCCATACAAGTCAATGGGTCCGTGTAAACACGTACCGCACACGGATGCTGTCAGTGTGCGATCCGTGTGCGTTTTTAAAAGTCAAAGGGTTAACATTGAAAATAATTTTTCAAAAACACGGACACACGGACAGCATACGGACAGCGCATGGATGGTACACACGGACATACGGATAGCACACTGATGTCACACGGATGGCAAACGTATGCACACGGACACACGGACACGGATAGCTCCGGTACCGGAATTATCTGGACGTGTGAAACTGCCCTTACAGAGCTGTAGGATCTCTGTGTGTCACTATATAGGTTAGATGTATGGCACCATATAAATAGATGTATGGCACCATATAAATTGATTTATGGCACCATATAAATAGATGTATGGCACCATATAAATTGATGTATGGCACCATATAAATTGGTGTATGGCACCATATAAATAGATGTATTGCACCATATAAATAGATGTATGGCACCATATAAATTGATATATGGCACCATATAAATTGGTGTATGGCACCATATAAATTGGTGTATGGCACCATATAAATCGATGTATGGCACCATATAAATTGATATATGGCACCATATAAATAGATGTACGGCACCATATAATTAGATGTATGGCACCATATAAATTGATGTATGGCACCATATAAATTGATATATGGCACCATATAAATAGATGTATGGCACCATATAAATTGGTGTATGGCACCATATAAATAGATGTATTGCACCATATAAATAGATGTATGGCACCATATAAATTGATATATGGCACCATATAAATAGATGTATGGCACCATATAAATTGATGTATTGTACCATATAAATAGATGTATGGCACATATAAATTGATGTATGGCACCATATAAATTGATGTATGGCACCATATAAATAGATGTATGGCACCATATAAATTGATGTCTGGCACCATATAAATAGATGTATGGCACCATATAAACCAGGGGAAGAGTCTTGAGGAGATCATTTGCATATTCCCAGTGCCTTCTGGGATAAGTGAAGAGTCTCCGCGAGCTCAACGATCACTGGGTTTTGGCCGTTGCAGCTGAAAAGAGGAAATCGGAAAAACCGGCTCATTTTGGTTCATCTTTCATCGTTTTTAAGAAATCTCAAGATGGAAGAGGCCAGGAGCCATTTGGTGAGCTGCATTTCTTGCTACATGTTCACAGATTTACCAGTGGAAAAGCCAAACTTCACATGCCACAAATGCAAGCTTGTGTCCCTGTTGGAGGAAAAGTTGCAAAATCTCGAAGAGAGGTTAGCTACGTTGAAGATCATTAAGGAAGGTGAAGAGTTCTTGGACAGAGCAGAATTATCTCTTCATGTTACAGAAAGAGAAGAAATTCGAAGTGCACCTGAAGAAACAGAGGAATGGAGACATGTGACCCAGAGAAGCAGGAGGATCAGGAGGCAGTCAGCACCCATACTGCTCAGAAACCAGTACCAGGCTCTCACGCAGGAAAACGATGAAGAAATACATCAGGATAAGACTTTGCCAACAAACAGCAACCTTGTACGCCTTCAGAGTCCTCCTGGATGGAGAAAGAAAAATGTTGTGAAGAAGAAACGGAGAGTGGTGGTCATGGGGGATTCCCTGTTGAGAGGAACAGAGGCCGCTATCTGCAGACCGGATATAACTTCAAGAGAAATGTGCTGTCTTCCAGGTGCAAAAATTAAAGATGTGTCTGACAGGATAGCAGGACTCTTCAGACCTACAGATGACTACCCATTCCTGCTACTACATGTGGGGACAAATGACACCACAAGAAATGACCTGGAAACCATCTGCAGAGACTTTGAAGACTTAGGCAAGAAAGTGAAAGAACTGGGAGCGCAGGTGGTCTTCTCTTCCATCCTCCCAGTGGATGGCCATGGAGCAAGGAGGTGGAATAAGATTCTGCAGGTGAACAACTGGCTACGTCGATGGTGCCGTCAGCAACGATTTGGATTTCTGGATCACGGAGTGAACTACTTATACGATGGACTACTTGCTAGAGATGGGGTGCACCTTACGAAGACTGGAAAGCATGTATTTGGAAGTCGCCTTGCTACACTTGTAAGGAGAGCTTTAAACTAGAACAACATGGGAAGGGAAGCAAAAGACCAGAAAAAGCCATACACCTGACAAATGCTATTGAGAACTCTGCTATTAGAAGTGGAAAGGAAGAACAAAGACGAAAGAATCTAATTAATAAAAATATTGGAGAAAGAGAAACCAATCACAAACTAAAATGTTTCTATACTAATGCACAAAGCATGGGCAACAAACAAGGAGAATTGGAACTACTAACACAGGAAAAGAAATATGATGTCATTGGAATCACTGAAACTTGGTGGGACAATACACATGATTGGAATACAGGGCTAGAAGGATACAACTTATTTGCAAGAAACAGACTTGATAAACGAGGAGGGGGTGTCGCATTGTATGTTAGAAACGCGTATATCTGCACAGAGATTGAAGCTTCAGAGACTGGGAGTTCTGTGGAAACTGTTTGGGTAAGAATACAAGGACAGAACAATAGAAAGGACACCATTGTAGGCATTTACTACAGGCCGCCTGTGCAAGCTGAAGATATGGATGAACTCTTTATGCATCAAATGGCCAAGTTCTCCAAAAAATATGACATAGTTGTCATGGGAGATTTCAACTATCCAGACATTTGTTGGGAATCTCTCTCAGGCAAAACTAACAGGTCAAGGAAATACTTATCCTCTCTTGCTGACAACTTTATCTTCCAAAAGGTAGGGGAGAAAACAAGGGGAACTGCTACCTTGGATCTAATCCTTATAAACAGGGAGGAAATGGTTGAGGAGGTAAAAGTGGCTGGGACCCTAGGAGGTAGCGAACATGCTATTTTAGAATTTTGGATAACTAGAGGCGGAAGACCTGTGAAGACTCAGACGTCAAGGTTAGATTTCAGAAAGGCAGATTTTAAGGGATTCAGAAAGAGAATTGGAGGGATCCAATGGCTGGATATCCTAAAAGACAAAAATGTCCAGGAGGGATGGGAAATCTTGAAAAATGAAATTCTCAAAGCACAGTTGTTAACAATTCCGAAAAGAGGGAAGAATAGGAAGCATTTAAGGAAACCAGGATGGATGAACACAGAACTTAAGCACATGCTAAAAAGGAAAAAAAATGTTTATAAAATGGAAAGAGGGTGGCATATCTAAAGAAGAATATAATGCTGTCTGCAGAACCTGCAGGGCACAAATCAGATTATCAGATTATGCTATAGGATTTTTACAGGATGAAAATGATGAAATGGTAAGACAGGATGTTGAGAAGGCTGAACTTTTAAATTCCTATTTTGCATCTGTTTTCTCTCAGAAAGGAAATGTAACATCAACTGTTATTCACTGTCCTATTAAGGGAATAGAAGAATCCAGGATATCTATAAACAGAAAGATAGTGAGGAAACACTTAGCTAACCTAAATGAATTCAAGTCTCTAGGTCCAGATGAATTACACCCCAGAGTACTGAAGGAGATAGCAGAAGAAATTTTTGAACCCCTCTCCATAATCTTTGAAAATTCTTGGAGAACAGGAGAAGTGCCAGAAGACTGGAGAAGAGCAAATGTTGTTCCTATCTTCAAAAAGGGGAAGAAGGTGGACCCAGGCAACTATAGGCCGGTGAGTCTGACTTCTATACCAGGAAAGATCTTTGAACACATTATTAAACAACATGTATGTCAATACCTGGATAAGAATGAAGTGATTAAACAGAGTCAGCATGGGTTTGTAACTAATAAGTCATGTCAGACTAACTTAATTTCCTTCTATGACGGTATCACTGATTGGGTGGATCAAGGAAATGCTGTAGATATAGTATATCTTGACTTCAGCAAAGCATTTGACAAAGTCTCTCATACAATCCTTATTGAAAAAATGACTAAGTATGGAATGGACAAGGCAACTGTTAGGTGGATTCATAACTGGCTTAGTGATCGGACCCAAAGAGTGGTCGTAAATGGCTGCACATCCAGTTGGAAGAATGTCTCAAGTGGGGTACCACAGGGCTCTGTCCTGGGCCCTGTATTGTTCAACATCTTTATCAACGATTTAGATGAAGGAATTGAGGGTAAACTGATTAAATTTGCTGATGACACAAAGCTAGGAGGGATAGCTAATACTAGAGAAGAGAGAGAGAGGATTCAAAAAGATTTAAATAAACTGGAGAAGTGGGCAGCAACTAACAGAATGGTTTTTAACAGGGAGAAATGCAAAGTACTACATCTGGGCAATAAAAATGAAAAAAGCATATACAGAATGGGAGGAATAGGGCTAAGTGACAGCACATGTGAAAAAGACTTGGGTATACTAATAGATCACAGACTGAATATGAGTCAACAGTGTGATGCAGCAGCAAAAAAGGCAAATGCAATTCTAGGATGTATTAACAGAAGCATACAGTCTAGATCACGTGAAGTCATTATTTCCCTCTACTCCTCTTTGGTGAGACCTCATCTGGAATATTGTGTCCAGTTTTGGGCACCACATTTTAAAAAAGACATCAACAAACTGGAGCAAGTTCTGAAAAGAGTGACCAGAATGGTGAACGGTCTGCAAACCCTGTCTTATGAGGAAAGGTTGCAGGATTTGGGAATGTTTAGTTTGCAAAAGAGAAGACTGAGAGGAGACTTAATAGCTGTCTACAAATATCTAAAGGGCTGTCACATTGTAGAAGGATCAACTTTATTCTCATTTGCACAAGGAAAGACTAGAAGCAATGGGATGAAACTGAATGGGAGGAGACACAGATTAGATATTAGAAAAAACTTTTTGACAGTTAGAGTGATCAATGAGTGGAACAGGCTGCCACGAGAAGTGGTGAGTTCTCCTTCAATGGAAGTCTTCAAACAGAGGCTGGACAGACATCTGACTGGGATGATTTAGCGAATCCTGCTTTGAGCAGGGGGTTGGACCAGATGGCCCAGGAGGTCCCTTCCAACTCTACGATTCTATGATTCTATATAAATTGATGTATGGCACCATATAAATTGATGTACGGCACCATATAATTAGATGTATGGCACCATATAAATTGATCTATGGCACCATATAAATTGATGTGTGGCACCATATAAATTGATGTATGGCACCATATAATTAGATGTATGGCACCATATAAATTGATGTATGGCACCATATAAATTGATGTATGGTACCATATAAATAGATGTATGGCACCATATAAATTGATGTATGGCACCATATAAATTGATGTATGGCACCATATAAATTGATATATGGCACCATATAAATAGATGTATGGCACCATATAAATTGATGTATTGTACCATATAAATAGATGTATGGCACCATATAAATAGATGTATGGCACCATATAAATTGATGTATGGCACCATATAAATTGATGTATGGCACCATATAAATTGATTTATGGCACCATATAAATAGATGTATGGCACCATATAAATTGATGTATGGCACCATATAAATTGAAGTATGGTACCATATAAATAGATGTATGGTACCATATAAATAGATGTATGGCACCATATAAATTGATGTATGGCACCATATAAATAGATGTATGGCACCATATAAATAGATGTATGGCACCATATAAATTGATATATGGCACCATATAAATAGATGTATGGCACCATATAAATTGATATATGGCACCATATAAATAGATGTATGGCACCATATAAATTGATATATGGCACCATATAAATAGATGTACGGCACCATATAATTAGATGTATGGCACCATATAAATTGATGTATGGCACCATATAAATTGATGTACGGCACCATATAATTAGATGTATGGCACCATATAAATTGATGTATGGCACCATATAAATTGATGTATGGCACCATATAATTAGATGTATGGCACCATATAAATTGATGTATGGCACCATATAAATAGATGTATGGCACCATATAAATTGATGATGTATGGCACCATATAAATAGATGTATGGCACCATATAAATTGATATATGGCACCATATAAATAGATGTATGGCACCATATAAATAGATGTATGGCACCATATAAATTGATGTATTGCACCATATAAATTGATGTATGGTACCAAATAAATAGATGTATGGCACCATATAAATTGATGTATGGTACCAAATAAATAGAGGTATGGCACCATATAAATTGATATATGGCACCATATAATTAGATGTATGGCACCATATAAATAGATGTATGGCACCATATAAATTGATGTATGGCACCATATAAATTGATGTATGGTACCATATAAATAGATGTATGGTACCATATAAATTGATGTATGGCACCATATAAATTGATGTATGGCACCATATAATTAGATGTATGGCACCATATAATTAGATGTATGGTGCCATATAAATTGATGTATGGCACCATATAAATAGATGTATGGCACCATATAAATTGATGTATGGCACCATATAAATTGATGTATGGTACCATATAAATAGATGTATGGTACCATATAATTAGATGTATTGCACCATATAAATTGATGTATGGCACCATATAAACTGATGTATGGCACCATATAAATTGATGTATGGCACCATATAAATTGATATATGGCACCATATAAATAGATGTATGGCACCATATAAATTGATGTATGGCACCATATAAATAGATGCATGGCACCATATAAATTGATGTATGGCACCATATAAATAGATGTATGACACCATATAAATTGATGTATGGCACCATATAAATTGATGTACGGCACCATATAAATTAAAGTATGGCACCATATAAATTGATGTATGGTACCCTATAAATAGATGTATGGCACCATATAAATTGATGTATGGCACCATATAATTAGATGTATGGCACCATATAAATAGATGTATGGCACCATATAAATTGATATATGGCACCATATAAATAGATGTATGGCACCATATAAATTGATGTATGGCACCATATAAATTGATGTATGGCACCATATAAATTGATGTATGGTACCATATAAATAGATGTATGGTACCATATAATTAGATGTATTGCACCATATAAATTGATGTATGGCACCATATAAACTGATGTATGGCACCATATAAATTGATGTATGGCACCATATAAATTGATATATGGCACCATATAAATAGATGTATGGCACCATATAAATTGATATATGGCACCATATAAATAGATGTATGGCACCATATAAATAGATGTATGGCACCATATAAATTGATGTATGGCACCATATAAATTGATGTATGGTACCATATAAATAGATGTATGGTACCATATAATTAGATGTATTGCACCATATAAATTGATGTATGGCACCATATAAACTGATGTATGGCACCATATAAATTGATGTATGGCACCATATAAATTGATATATGGCACCATATAAATAGATGTATGGCACCATATAAATAGATGTATGGCACCATATAAATTGATGTATGGCACCATATAAATTGATGTATGGCACCATATAAATTGATGTATGGCACCATATAAATTGATATATGGCACCATATAAATAGATGTATGGCACCATATAAATTGATATATGGCACCATATAAATAGATGTATGGCACCATATAAATAGATGTATGGCACCATATAAATTGATGTATGGCACCATATAAATTGATGTATGGTACCATATAAATAGATGTATGGTACCATATAATTAGATGTATTGCACCATATAAATTGATGTATGGCACCATATAAACTGATGTATGGCACCATATAAATTGATGTATGGCACCATATAAATTGATATATGGCACCATATAAATAGATGTATGGCACCATATAAATTGATGTATGGCACCATATAAACAGATGTATGGCACCATATAAATTGATGTATGGCACCATATAAATTGATGTACGGCACCATATAAATTGATGTACGGCACCATATAATTAGATGTATGGCACCATATAAACTGATGTATGGCACCATATAAATTGATGTATGGCACCATATAAATTGATATATGGCACCATATAAATAGATGTATGGCACCATATAAATTGATGTATGGCACCATATAAATAGATGTATGGCACCATATAAATAGATGTATGACACCATATAAATTGATGTATGGCACCATATAAATTGATGTACGGCACCATATAATTAGATGTATGGCACCATATAAATTGATGTATGGCACCATATAATTAGATGTATGGCACCATATAAATTGATGTATGGCACCATATAAATAGATGTATGGCACCATATAAATTGATATATGGCACCATATAAATAGATGTATGGCACCATATAAATTGAAGTATGGCACCATATAAATTGATGTATGGTACCCTATAAATAGATGTATGGCACCATATAAATTGATGTATGGCACCATATAATTAGATGTATGGCACCATATAAATAGATGTATGGCACCATATAAATTGATATATGGCACCATATAAATAGATGTATGGCACCATATAAATAGATGTATGGCACCATATAAATTGATGTATGGCACCATATAAATTGATGTATGGTACCATATAAATAGATGTATGGTACCATATACACTGTAATTAGATGTATTGCACCATATAAATTGATGTATGGCACCATATAAACTGATGTATGGCACCATATTATTAGATGTATGGCACCATATAAATTGGTGTATGGCACCATATAAATAGATGTATGGCACCATATAAATAGATGTATGGCACCAAATAAATTGATATATGGCACCATATAAATTGATGTATGGCACCATATAAATTGGTGTATGGCACCATATAAATTGATATATGGCACCATATAAATTGATTTATGGCACCAAATAAATTGATGTATGGTACCATATAAATTGATGTATAATAATAATAATAAATTTTATTTTTATAGCGCCGACATATTCCACAGCACTTTACATTTCAGAGGGGATTTGTACAGACAATAGACATTACAGCATAACAATAATCACATAGAGTAGATTATAACAAATACCAAGAGGAATGAGGGCCCTGCTCGCAAGCTTACAGTCTATGAGGAAAGAGGTAGACACGAAAGGTGGGTGGTAACAGTTGCCCTGATTGTATGGACCAGCCATAAAGTGTGTGACAGTACAGACACAGAGGGCTAATGGATGCATAAAGCATGTGGGAACATGATGCAGGAAATCTGGTTATGGTAAAACTTTTGGCTGTGCCACACAGGGATAGATTAGGTTAATGTGTTGAGGCGATAGGCCTGTCTGAATAAATGCGTTTTCAGGGCACGCTTAAAATTGTGGGGATTGGCGACTAATCGTATTGACCTGGGAAGTGCATTCCAAAGAATTGGCGCGGCACGTATAAAGTCTTGGAGACGGGAGTGGGAGGTTCTGACTATTGAGGATACTAACCTCAGGTCATCAGCAGAATGGAGGGCGCGGGTAGGGTGGTATACTGAAACAAGGGAGGAGATGTAGGGTGGTGCTGAGCCATGGAGGGCTTTGTGGGTGAGGGTAATAAGTTTATACTGAATTCTGGAGTGGATGGGTAGCCAGTGTAATGACTGGCACAAGGTAGAGGCATCGGTGTAGCGATTGGTGAGGAATATGATCCTGGCTGCAGCATTCAAGACAGATTGGAGAGGGGAGAGTTTGGTAAGAGGGAGACCGATTAGAAGAGAGTTACAATAGTCCAGACGAGAATGAATAAGAGAAACAGTAAGAGTTTTTGCAGAGTCAAAAGTAAGAAAAGGTCGAATTCTAGAAATGTTTTTGAGGTGCAGATGACAAGAGCGAGCCAGTGATCGAATGTGGGGGGCAAAGGAAAGCTCAGAATCAAGTATGACCCCAAGACAGCGGGCCTGTTGCTGGGGAGTAATAGTGGAGCCACCCACAGAAATAGCAATGTCGGGTATAGGTACATTAGTAGAGGGAGGAAACACCAGGAGTTCAGTCTTTGACAGGTTCAGTATGTATGGCATGGATGTATGGCACCATATAATTAGATGTATTGCACCATATAAATTGGTGTATGGCACCATATAAATAGATGTATGGTACCATATAATTAGATGTATTGCACCATGTAAATTGATGTATGGCACCATATGAGTTGATGCATTGCACCATATTAGGCATTTTCCCCTGTGTGCCATTTGTTGTACTCTAATATTATGGTCACTAGAGATGGACCCCCTTAGTTTTATAATAAGCCAAGTTTGGATCAGCAGAACCTTGGGTGGTCTTATTCTTGTAGGCATAACATAGATAGTAAGAAATAATCTGCCTTGTAGTAATAATTAATCCTACATTTCATAGTTAACTTTTAAGGAAATATTTTGTACTTTGCATGCAAATAGTTTCACTACACATACTAGATTTAATAACAAATACATTACTTGTATACATGCCATGGTCGGGGGATTTTTATAATGCTAAAATGTGATTTATTTTTTTTTCCCATGTTGATACTGAAAGTGCAGGAAGCATAGGGCAATGGAGTAGGGAAAGTAATAGAGGGAGAGGTTAAAGTTCAGGTTACTGGTGAGAACTCTAAGCTAAAGTTTCTCAACTTTAGTCATTAAACATGCCCAATAGGTCAACTTTTAAGGGTTTCCTTTGGTGGGATCATGAGGAGTAATTACTGACTAAACCAAACAGATTAACTCACCTGTGTGTGATTAAGAAAAGCCCCCAATGTGACCTGATGTGATAGTTCAAGAGCAAACCTGAGAAACTCTTAACTCCTCATCACTTTCTCTCAGACGCATCTTGATGTCAAGCCTATTGGTTGCCCTGTGCCTCTAGCTCAGTATTAAGACCACTATTTATATCAATATTTTATATTTTTTTAAATGGATTAAAAAAGAAAATTTGCACATGGCCATAACTATTATTGCTTATCGGGAAAATCTTATTCAACTAATATGATTACAAGTCTTTAATATTGGAATCGCATTGGAAGTGACAAAAAAAGATGCATATCGGAAAATGTTTTCTTCAGATTTGTATAGTAGGACCAGCAATCCCTACAACTTTTCACAAAGCTTTATGAATCGGGTCCTTAAATGTATACAACCATTTGGGTTGAGAAAAATGCCATTGTGTCTTAATGACTAGCTGAAAACAACACCTCCTTGAAGTTCAGAGCTTCTTTCAATTGGAATAAAGTATTTCAAGGGAATCTGTCAGCGGGATTTTGCTATGTAATCTGAGGACAACATAAGATAGGGGTAAAGACACAGATTTCAGGGATGTGTCACTTATTAGGCTGCGTGTTGTTTCAGTACAATGAATGTTTTATTACCAGGAGATTATCATTGCCTGGACTACAGCTCCCATCAGACCTGGTCTGACCACGCCCCCTACTCTGATAAGCAGCTCACTGTCAATAGACAATGTACACAGAAAACTGTGGTGAAAGAGGGGTTAGCTTTTTGAGTTCTCCTAAATGTCACTACTGCTGTCTCCTGTAAACTAAGTGATACATCATTGGAAACAGGGTCTCTTTTCCTATATTACGCTGCTCTCAGATGAGGTTTCAAAACCTGGTGACAGATTTTCTTTAATGAGAAATTCAACAATAGGATGATGAATAGGAAGATGCAGCTAGAGTAAGACAGAAAACTAGGTCCATTGCATCTGCATGAAAGAGTCTTCACGTGAAGGAGAAAGCTACGAAAACTAAGCAGAATTACAAACTAGAAACAGGACTGCCATCAAGAGAAACTGAAAAAAAAAATAACAGCAACAAATTTTGGCACTTATTGATGGTACATCAGAAAACGCCTCCACAATAGTAACAGCTGGGCACCGTCACCACACTGCAATAGAAACAGAACAATTGCATTTATTGTAAAATCCACTAGCAAAATGAAACTGGCAAATCATGTATTGCATTTTTCATTGACCTCTTTTAACCTCATTATTTTAACCTTATTATTTTACAGATTATAACCTGAAAGAACTGGACTCACTCATAATAATACCAATGGAGCATCATTCATCAGCTTTCATTACCATATATCAGATTTCTGAAATTGTAAACCGAGAAACATTATAATTTCTGAATCAGTTTCTAATCATGTTTTCCGAAAGTGCAAAAAAAGATTCATGTGACATACCCCGAAATAGAAAGACAAAGATCACATATGGTTTTCATTAAACATGCTCATTTATACATAGTTTTAATGCATTAGAAATTCATTTTTTAAAATGAAATTGCTGTTTTGGCTAGTCTAGAAAAAGTTTCATTCTAAAACAAAAAATCTTTACAATACATGTAGTATATATACTGTATATATTTTTGCCTCAAAAAAATTGTCATCTTTTAAGTTTTAAAAATTACAAACAATAAAATGGGTTGATACAAAAGTTTGGGTATTTGTGTGCTCATAGACTTTTGACCAATGTTTCAGAGCTTAAACCTGATATTTCCCTCTCCGTGACTGGCACCATAATAACACCCCAGCAGCAGGCGCGCTGTCTGGGTATTATGTTTGACACTAATCTGTCCTTCACATCCTACATACAATGTCTTGCCTGCTCTTGCTGCTTACATCTAAAGAACATTTCTAGAATCCGCCCTTTTCTCACCATGGAAACAACTAAAACTTTTACTGTCGCCTTGATCCACTCCCGCCTGGACTACTGCAATGCTCTATTAATTGGCCTCCCCATTACTCGATTTTCCCCTCTCCAGTCCATGCTTAATGCAGCAGCCAGGCTCATCCATCTGGCTAATCGGTAATCGAACACGTCCGCTCTTTGCCAGTCCTTACATTGGCTGCCCATTCATTATAGGATCCAATTCAAAGTGCTTGTTCTCACCCACAAAGATCTCCACAATGCAGCACCCCCTTACATCTTCTCCCTCATTTTTGTCTCTGCAAACGGCTTTCGACTAACCTCGGCACTAATCTGTACCTCCCACTCCTGATTCCAAGACTTCTCCCGTGCTGCGCCAGTCCTCTGGAATGCTCTACCTCAAGAAATTAGGACTATCCACAATTTGCATGTGTTTTAGGCGCTCCCTCAAATCACATTTGTTCACAGCGGCCTATCATGTTCACTAATCAAAGTCATTCTATGTGGAAGTGTGCATGTGTAGTAAATGGGCCATCTCCATCTATCCTCCACTCCCTCAAGATGGCTGGACCATCATTGTAAATACACACCTGCACTTTGTATCTCCCCCACCTCATTGTAGATTGTAAGCTCTCACGAGCAGGGTTGTCTTATTTTGCTTTAATTATTGTATTTTTAACGTTGTTACTTATGACTTGTGTTTTGAAACTGTTAAACTATAAAGCGCTGAGGAATATGTTGGTGCTATATAAATAAATATTATTATTATTGTTGTTATTAATTAGCCTGCTAGGCTATGTTCACATGTTGAGTTATTGCAGCATTTTTAAGCAAATTTTCCACTGTGTTTCACAGTATCAGCAAAGTCTATGAGGGAAACCTCATGCACACACATTGTTTTTTTTCCTGACTGTTTTGTTAAAGAGCTACATCTTTGCAAAATGCAGCATTTCACGTCTTTCAGCATTTTTGCAGCATTTTTCACACATTAAAATCAATGGGTAGTGTAAAAAAACGCTGAAAAAATGCTGGAAAATGCAGGTATAAGGTTTTGCCGCACTTTTTTTTTTATACACCAAACTTTATCAGTGATTTCAGACTTCAAATAATGCAAAGAAAACAAGTTCATAATCATTTAGAAACAACAATACTAATGTTTTATCTCAGGAAGAGTTCAGAAATCAATATTATGTGGAATAACCATGGTTTTTAATCACAGCTTTCATGTGTCTTGGCGTGCTTTCCACCAGTCTTTCACACTACTTTTGGTGCAGAAAATTAAGCAGTTCTTCGTTTGATGGCTTGTGACTATCTATCATCCTCTTGATTACATTCCATTACATTGATTATATATATAATATTTAGATGTAGCTACAGTTGTGGCCAAAAGTATTGACACGCCTGCAATTTGGTCAGATAATACTCAGTTTCTTCCTGAAAATTATTGCAAACACAAATTCTTTGTTATTATTATCTTCATTTAATTTGTGTTAAATGAAAAAACACAAAAAGAATTGTCCTAAAGCCAAATTGGATATAATTCCACACCAAACATAAAAAAGAGGGTGGACAAAAGTATTGGCACTGTTCGAAAATCATGTGATGCTTCTCTAATTTGTGTAATTAACAGCACCTGTAACTTACCTGTGGCACCTAACAGGTGTTGGCAATAACTAAATCACACTTGCAGCCAGTAGACATGGATTAAAGTTGACTCAACCTCTGTTCTGTGTCCTTGTGTGTACCACATTGAGCATGGAGAAAAGAAAGAAGACCAAAGAACTGTCTGAGGACTTGAGAAACCAAATTGTGAGGAAGCATGAGCAATCTCAAGGCTACAAGTCCATCTGCAAAGACCAGAATGTTCCTGTGTCGACCGTGCGCAGTGTCATCAAGAAGTTTAAAGCCCATGGCACTGTGGCTAACCTCCCTAGATGTGGACGGAAAAGAAAAATTGACAAGAGATTTCAACGCAAGATTGTGCGGATGTTGGATAAAGAACCTCGACTAACATCCAAACAAGTTCAAGCTGCCCTGCAGTCCGAGGGTACAACAGTGTCAACCCATACTATCCGTCGGCGTCTGAATGAAAAGGCACTGTATGGTAGGAGACCCAGGAAGAGCCCACTTCTTACCCCGAGACATAAAAAAGCCAGGCTGGAGTTTGCCAAAACTTACCTGACATTACGAAATCTGAAGACTACCAACAAATGTTGCAGCATAATGTAGGGCCCAGTGTGAGAAAGCTGGGTCTCCCTCAGAGGTCATGGGTCTTCCAGCAGGACAATGACCCAAAACATACTTCAAAAAGCACTAGAAAATGGTTTGAGAGAAAGCACTGGAGACTTCTAAGGTGGCCAGCAATGAGTCCAGACCTGAATCCCATAGAACACCTGTGGAGAGATCGAAAAATGGCAGTTTGGAGAAGGCACCCTTCTAATATCAGGGACCTCGAGCAGTATGCCAAAGAAGAATGGTCTAAAATTCCAGCAGAGTATTGTAAGAAACTCATTAATGGTTACCGGAAGCGGTTGGTCGCAGTTATTTTGGCTAAAGGTTGTGCAACCAAGTATTAGGCTGAGGGTGCCAATACTTTTGTCTGGCCCATTTTTGGAGTTTTATGTGAAATGATCAATGTTTTGCTTTTTGCTTCATTCTCTTTTGTGTTTTTTCATTTAAGACAAATTAAATGAAGATAATAATGCCAAAGAATTTGTGTTTGCATTCATTTTCAGGAAGAAACTGAGTATTATCTGGCAAAATTGCAGGGATGTCAATACTTTTGGCCACAACTGTATATGTCGAGCAGAGGCTTCAGTTACACCAAGGCCTTGGACACTGAGGAAGCCCATGTGGTCCACTATCTGGTGGGATCAGTACAATATAGCTCTGCTATCCAATGGTATACTGTATATATTTATTGTATTTATCTGCTGTGTTTTAACCTTTCTGAGGCCAGCATCCCACTCCAAAGTGTGTAAAGCTCCGCTATTCAATGGTATATATTTATATATAATTCTTTAATCCCTAATCAGGGGAGGAACTACCGCGGTCTCAAAGGTCGCATTTGCGACGGGGCCCGGAGTCCTTAGGGATCCGATCGCGGAGCTGCAGCCGCTCATTGGCTGTGCAGCTCCGTTCTTTGATTGTCTGCCAGGCTGTAATTGGCCTGACGATATGGCTGTTCTGTGACACAGGACCTGTGATGAGGTCACAGGAGGGGAGGAGTCAGGGCTAACATGATCAGGGGCCTCAATGTATGCAGGACTCTGCTGTGCTGGTTGTCATGATGCTGGCTGGATGAGGGTAAGTTTCTGTTTGGGTCAGGAGTGGTTTAAAGGGTGGATGTAGCAGAGCCATGTGTGTACGAGGTGAGCAGAGCCGTGTGTGTACGAGGTGAGCGGAGTCGTGTGTGTACGAGTTGAGCGGAGCCGTGTGTGTGTACGAGGTGAGCGGAACCATGTGTGTATGAAGTGGAGCCACGTGTGTACGAGGTGTACGGAGCAGAGCCGTGTGTGTACGGGGTGTATGGAGCAGAGCCGCGCGTGTACGAGGTGTGCGGAGCGGAGCCGTCTGTGTACAAGGTGGACAGAGTGGAGCCACGTGTGTATGAGCTGTACGGAGTGGAGCTGTGTGTACAAGGTCTACGGAGCGGAGCCGTGTGTGTACAAGGTGGACAGAGCAGAGCTGCGTGTGTACGAGGTGTACAGAGCGGAGCCGTGTGTACGAGTTGTACGGAGCAGAGCCGTGTGTGTACAAGGTGGACAGAGCGGAGCTGCATGTGTATGAGGTGTACAGAGTGGAGCCACATGTGTGCAAGGTGTGCGGAGCCGCATGTGTATGAGGTGTGCAGAGCCGCGCTTGTACGAGGTGTACGGAGCGGAGATGTGCATGTATTTTGGCATGGGGGGGCCATTTGAAAGTTCGCAGCGGGGCCCATAACTTTGTAGTTACGCCACTGTCCCTAATGGTGTGGTGATCTCACTTTCAGGCTATGTGCCCACGTTGCGTGTTAAAACGCATACCAAAAACCGGACTCCTTCCCAGAAATCACGCGTTTTTTTCTGCGCGATTTCACCGCGATTTTACTGCGATTATGATCGCGATTTTGCCGCGATTTTCGAGTGCGATATTCAAGCACTTTCCAAGCGATTTGAAGCATCGCTTGGAAAGTGATTGACAGGTTGGTCACACTCGTCAAACATAGTGTTTGACAAGTGTGACCAGGTTTTTACTATTGAGATAGAATGTTAAAATGCTAAAAAAAATAAAAAAATCGGGGTATATTTACCTTCCGGCGTCCCGCGCTGTCATCCCGGGCCTCAGCGTTCCCAGTGATGCCTTGCGAGACCTGTGATGACGTAGTCTCGCGTTGCTATAGCGATCTCGCGAGACCGCTAGAGTCTCGCGAGACTACGTCATCACAGGACCGTGCCGCAAGGCATTACTGGGAACGCTTAGGCCGGGAATGCAGCACGGGACGCCGGAAGGTAAATATACCCCGATTTTTTATTCTTTTTTTACAGGGGTATGGTACCCAGGGTCTGGAGGACAGTCTCCTCTCCTCCACACCGTGGGTACCAACCGCACATGAGGCGCTTAACTTCCCGCATGGTGGGCATAGCCACATGCGGGAAGTAAGCGATTCTCATGCATTCCTATGGGTGCGGAATCGCGGCAATTCTTTGCGATTCCGCACAAAAGAATGAGCATGCTGCGATTTTTTCCGCGATGCGATTCCGCCGCGGAAAAAAGCGCAGCATTAGCACAGCATGTGCGGAATGCCATAGGAATGCATGGGGGGCGTTCTGTACACGATTTTTAAACGTTTTTGCTGCGTTTTCGCTACGTGGGCACACAGCCTTACAGTTTATTATCCATGTTAGCCTGCAAGATTGTTTGTTTGCCTCTGCATTTTATTGCCTCCTGCTATCTTAGGTTAGGTGATTGATTGTTAACGAGTTAAATTATTGTTAAATATAAGAGCATACCTCCAACATATTCAGACAGAGCTAAGGCGCCTATTAATAAATTAGACCAATCACATGCACTTCTTTAAGTGCTGTGAGTGTTGGAGAAAGCGTAAAAAGACATAAGTAATGGCATGCACCATGATTTCTGACTAGTTTCAGGTGTAGTCGCACTGTTAAATATCCCCCTGTGTCTGGTTTTGCAGTTAAAGGGAACCTGTCAGCAGGATTGTGCACAGTAACCTACAGACAGTGTCAGGTCGGCGCAGTTATATTGACTACAATGATTCCTTGGTTTATGAAATCCGTCTTGTGGCTGTTTCTTAATCTTTATTTTCAGTTTTGTGTTAATGATATGCTCATGTCCTAAGGCGGGGCTGGGGTATGTGGTGCTTTGATTAGATATTCATAATGCAGACTGCTGACAGGTCACTGATCCCTCAGGGACCTGCCCCCTAGTTTGCATAATGAATATACTAATGTGTGTACTTGAAAAAAACATGTCACTTCATCAAAATGGCGGTGACTGCACACTATCACTTTTCAGTTAGTGCCTATTTTATTGCTGTGCTGAAAAGAAAAAAAATCACTATCAAAATAGCACCGTCGGCTGCGCCTGCGCATTAGCGTCTATTGCGTTCTGAGCTAACATTCTGTCAGATCTGACTCATTTTATATATAAAGCAATGAGAGTGTCAATAAAACGTAACCTTTAATAAATAATACTAAAAAGATCCATGCTCATATAAACACAGGGAACATATAAAGGTAGAAATGTTAAAAAAATGCAAAGTACTAATGCACAAAAACTGTGCTTTAGAATGTGAAAGTGCCTATGACGAAAACAGTGTAGGTAAAAAATGCAAAGTTCTCACCCATTTCCTTGGTAGACGATATAGACCAAGGGGAAAGGTGCTGGAAGAAGGAGAAGAAAGTCATATAATCCTAATATCCCCTGTTGAGCCCCATATATAGACTGTTGCCCTAACAAGGGCAGTACCCAAGAATGGACTTACTATATATGACCCCCAAAGTCCCTACGTGTTTCAGCCTTGGTGTCAAGACTAGAGTTGAGCGACTTTGGTCGGATCGGGTTTCGTGAAACCCGAATGAAACAAAATTTGTTACGGATGAAACTGGTCCGACTAGGGCAAAAAAAGTCGGAGTTTCGTCTGAAACCCTCCCCCAATGCAAGTCAATGGGAAATAAAAGTCGTCATTGAGCGGATGAAATTCATCCACTCAACTCTAGTCAAGACCTCATCAGGGGAATCAAAAGTCTTTGGGGAGGGGGAAATTACAAGTAGCATGTCATATGGTTAGATAATATGGTCCTATGTAGGGGCGTCCAGTGACAATATATGCTGTTAGATGCCTAAGGGATCTAGCCTAAAGAGTGCCTAGTAGCCTTTCTGTTGTGTGATATAGGAACTATACCAGAAGCGAGATTTGTGGTCACCAGCAATGGCGGTCACATCTAGCTGACTCATATCAGATCTGATTTATTTATCAGGAAGTGAGTCCCACTACATATGTGTAATTTGGACATGGCATTGGTCTTCTGCATGTTTACGCAAGATCTAAAAACCACATATGTTCCAACTTGTAGAACAGTAAACCATGTTACCATGTAAAGCTCCAGAGGATCCAAGAAAACGCAGCACTCCCACAAAAGAAACATTGTGTCAATGTCAATGAAATCCATCCATGAGACATTCCTGGTCTTTACTGGTTAGTACATGAAAAGTAACATTTTAAATTTGTTTGTCATCTTATAACATGGCTAAATGATTACTCCACATATCCAGTGTGACTATACTGAGGGAATGAAGTGAGAAATGTAAGGAAATCTAAGATTTAAGACATTTATTACAGTAACAATGAGCAGAATGTTTCCAATGTTATTGGGTTTCCACTGATTATATAAAGCATAGTGTTTTCTATGCCTCAAGTAAACAGAATAAAAGTCATTGAGCTCCCGAGTATCAGAGTAGGATCCAATAGCTCCGTAAAATCCCGGAGAAACCGATAATGAGATCAGAAAAGAAACTGACAGTTTAATCTCTCAGCCATAGCTCACCCCCTTCATAGACACAGAGCAATATAATTATTTCCAAGTAATGGGTGATCAAATTCTTCAGACATTATGTATTGATTTCAAATGTGCCACATACATAGAGATAATTGCTTGGTTCAATGAATACGGTCATGTTACAAGCTAAAATTGTTGCACGTGTTGGCAAGATTACTCATATGAAATCATGCTACTTTACTAAAAAAAAATGACCAGTCATTCATTCCCGATAATTCTTATATTCCTGTTTATAATTTCCTGCAGAAGTAAAGAGTAGCAGAATGTCTGTCACGTGTACTAGAACAGATTGAAAAAAATGTTACTATAGGGACATGTTAAACTAAGGCGTGTCCATATAATTAGTACTACAGATGTCTACAAACCTGCAATCAGTCAGTCTTCCTATTTGCAGGGTGAAAAGTAGTCAATGTACTGTTTGGTATCATGGTATGTACCACACTAAACAAGGATCTAAGAAAGCTAAGAAGAGAGTTGTCTCAGATTATAAAGATAATTATAGGCAAACATGTTAAAGGTAAAAGATATAAGACCATCTCCAAACAGCTTGATGTTTCTGGTACTATAGCTGCACAAATTATTGAGAAGCTTAATGGCTGTGGGACTGTAGCTAACTGCATGTGGCTGCAGGAGGAAAATTGATGATATATCGAATAAATGGATAATATTAATGGGAATCAAAACACCCAAAACAACTCCGAAAGAGATTAGAGGTGAATACCAAGGTCCTCCATACAGTATAATAGACCTCACATAGTCCTCCATACAGTATAATGGACCCCACATAGTCTTCCATACAGTATAATGGCCCCACATACTGTAAAATTGGTCCACATAGTGCTCCATACAGAATTATGGGCCCCACATAGTCCTCCACACAAAATGGGCCCCACATAATCCTCCATAGAGTATAACGGCCCCACATACAAAAGAAAGAAAAAATTGGGTAAGCCTCACAATGTAGTGGAGAAAATAGTTGCTTTTATACAAAAGAAAAAGTATAACGGGCCCCACATAATCCTCCATACAGTATAATGGCTACACATAGTCCACCATACAGTATAATGACCGCACATAAAAAAAAAGAAAAAAATACCCACCTCATCCCAGTCCCAGCTGCTCCAGTCTCCTCGGCAGCTCTTCTGCAGCTCTAAAGTGCTCAGCACAGAGGACACAGAATAGTGATGTCATCGCGCACGCTGAGGGAGAGTGATGGTGGAGGGAGAGATCCAAGATGCTGACTCAGTTGAAACTGCAATGGGGGGTAGGTGGCAACATCGAGGACTAAATGTAATCACCTTGCAGGCCAGAATTTGGCCCATGGGCTAGAGTTTGACATGCATGATCTAAATCCAATTGAAAATATGTGGGAGGAGCTGAAACATGCAGACTAGAGAAGACTCTGTTCACACCTGAGATAGCGGGAGCAGTTTGATCATGAGGAATGGTCCAAAATACATGTGGATAGGAGCAAAAGTCTGATTGAGAGTCACAGAAGTCATTTGATTGCAGTTATTGCCTCAAAAGGTTGTGCATCAAAATATTAAGTTAAGGGTGCCATAATTTTTGTCTAGGCCATTTTCATCAGTTTATTTTTATTTTTTTCTGTTGAACCAGAATTCAAAAGCAATGTCTAATCTTCATTAGTTGATATTCAGTAAATTTAGACTGAAAATTACTTTTTTAGTTTCAAGTTATTTCAGAGACCATTGTGGGTTTTTCTTACTTTAACAGCAGGGAACCAACAATTTTGTCTATGTGTGTAGATTGCTAAATTCTATTTCTATTCAAAACATTTAAGAAGTCTGGATATGAACATTTTTCCTGCCTTTTTCTTTTTTCCATAGTTCATAACTCACCAGAATAAAAGTGGCTATTGAGCTTTATAGGGATCCTGTCATGTTGAAAATTGTACCTCATCTGCACGCAGGGTATTAGAGAGCAAGAAGAGCTGCTCAGATTGATATAAATTTTGTGGGAATAGTTTCAATAAAAATCCATGGTGTCTGTATGCATATGAGTCCAGTGGGCGGTCCTATTCAGTGATTGACAGTCTTCCCTGTATGACTGTACATGCAGAGAAAACTGTCAATCACTAATAGGATTATCCAATAAATACAAACATTGGGGATTTCAATGAATACAATAAAAATTATACTGAATCTGCTCAGCTTCTCTTTTTTTAAACCATGGTTAATACTGCATGTCCAACGTGACAAGTTCCCTGTAACATAGGCCATCAGGATTAGATAAGTGGGAGGCAGACTCTCAGCAACCATGTAGTTGTTTTGATTCAAGGGTCTTGTGGCGCTAACATGAGCACAGTAGCCCCTTTAAAGAGAACCTATCAACAGGCCTAAAGTTTTCACTCTTATTTTATTCTTGTTACTCCCCTGATCGTTCCTTTTTTTTTAATCCACCATACGGTTCCAGAGTTATGAGACTTTTATTCAGTGCTAGTTTTTAAACTTTTACAAGGGGCCATTACTCACAGGATTAAATAGGAATTTGTTATCAGTCCTGCATTATTACCCTGTGACCCATGCCCACTTGGTGTGTACAATAAAAATTAGCACTAAATAAAAAGCCTCATATCTCTGAAACCCCATGACTGGTAAGGATTACTCAGGGGAGCTGTGGGAATAAAATAAGAGCAAAAACTGGCCATTTTTGACCTGGTGACAGTTCTCTCTAACATTTATCTCACCGTAAATTAACAGGATCGAACTTGCCTGCATGGTACTTTTTATATTATTTGTGGAAGGGCTTCACCTTGCATCACCACCGCAGTCCTACCGCTAGTGCTGCGACATCTTCAAGCGGCTGACCAGTGGGGGGTGCCAAGGGTCAGATCTTTATTGATCCAATATTTATAGCCAAAGCTAAGGCTGGATAACCCTTTTCAAAAAGAGTACAAAGATGTTCGCATAGACCAAGGGATATATCAAAGTTCAACAGCACTTGCCTATGTCTACTGAATGGTCACTAAACTAGTGAAGAAGATTTAAAGGCGTTATCTAATGATGGTCATCAATAATCATAAAATGACACCTTAAAATATTTGGGACTAGCTGAAGAGCCCGGCGCTGCCCGGGCATAGTAACTAACTACGGTTAGTTATAACAAATTATAATGATTATATCTATATATATATAAAGTTGAGTGTAGAGCCCTGCCCACTCCGCATAGCCACATTCGCTATAATATTCCACATCATCCCGTCAGCCAGAGCCACCGGACTACTACCCCTAATATCCCACATCATCCCATCAGCCAGAGCCACCGGACTACTACCACTAATATCCCACATCATCCCGTCACAGACGCCGGACTACTCCCCCTAATATCCCACATCATCCCGTCAGCCAGAGCCACCGGACTACTACCACTAATATCTCACATCATCCCATCAGCCAGAGCCACCGGACTACTGCCACTAATATCCCACATCATCCCGTCAGCCAGAGCCACCAGACTACTACCCCTAATATCCCAGATCATCCCATCAGCCTGGGGTCAGAACCAGAGCGCTGAGTGGAACGGTCCTAACTTCCATACCGGGGATCCCTTTAAGAGAGGCCTGGGGTCAGAACCAGAGCGCTGAGTGGATTTGTCCTGACTTCCATACCAATGATCCCTTTAATAGAAGCCTGGGGTGAGAATCAGAGCGATGAGGGATTTGCCCTAACTTCAATACCGGAGATCCCTTTAAGAGAGGCCTGGGGTCAGTACCAAAGTGCAGAGTGGATTTGCCCTGACTTCCATACCGGAGATCCCTTTAAGAAAGGCCTGGGATCAGTACCATAGTGCAGAGTGGATTTGCCCTAACTTCCATACCAATGATCCCGTTACGAGACCCTGGGGTCAGAACCACAGAGCTGAGTGGAACGGTCCTAACTTCCATACCAGGGATCCCTTTAAGGGAAGCCTGGGGTCAAAACCAAAGCCCTGGATGGATTTGCTCTGACTTCCATACCAATGATCCCTTTAAGAGGGAAGATGTGCTTATGGGATGGAGGATGTGTGATGGGGATATGGGCAGGGAGGGGGGATTCATTTCTGTCATGTGCTCTCTGCTCCTTTCAGGGGGGTAGATGTGGCGCCCCTGAGGGTTCAGTCACCATAGAGGTACTGCACCTCCTCCTAAGGTGTTGTACCCCACCATCCAGGTAAGATGGAGACTCCTGACCACGCTCCAACACCTGCACCCCACACCGCAAAGTAGTGTAGCAAAGCACCTTCAGTGGCTCCCTGCTTGGAGTGTAGCATAGCACCCCTTGGTGGCTCCCTGCTTGAAACACGAAATGTGCTGGGAGGTGGGTGGAGTTTAGTTCACCTAAAAGAGCGGGAAGAGTTGAGTTCAGTCAGTCAGTCCATTCACTCAGTCAGAGAGTGAGGATGTAGACGGACGGAGTGTGAGACAGAGAAGATCCCTGGGAGAGGGAGGGAAGAAGGAAGTTCTGCAGCAGGCCACAGTGATCTGGGTCTGCTGGCATAGGAAAGAGACAGAGAAAGGAAGCTTGATTCTCCATTGGAAAGAAGGATTAGCATGGAACGTGAGGAGAATAAGAGAAAAAGGACCAGGGTTAGAGGAGAACCCTTTTCAAGTTCTAAGCGCAAGGCCAGGGTCCGGTCCCCGAGGTTGTATGGATACTAATGGTCCTGCAGCAGACACCGGAGGAATAGAAGTAGTGACCACTTTATTCCCACACAAGACTTGGGGGCACAACAGCAACATACAGTTGTGGCCAAAAGTATTGACACCCCTGCAATTCTGTCAGATAATACTCAGTTTCTTCCTGAAAATGATTGCAAACACAAATTCTTTGGTATTATTATCTTCATTTAATTTGTCTTAAATGAAAAAACACAAAAAGAATTGTCCTAAAGCCAAATTGGATATAATTCCACACCATACATAAAAAAGAGGGTGGACAAAAGTATTGGCACTGTTCGAAAAATCATGTGATGCTTCTCTAATTTGTGTAATTAACAGCACTTGTAACTTACCTGTGGCACCTAACAGGTGTTGGCAAGAACTAAATCACACTTGCAGCCAGTTGACATGGATTAAAGTTGACTCAACCTCTGTCCTGTGTCCTTGTGTGTACCACATTGAGCATGGAGAAATGAAAGAAGACCAAAGAACTGTCTGAGGACTTGAGAAAACAAATTGTGAGGTAGCATGAGCAATCTCAAGGCTACAAGTCCATCTCCAAAGACCTGAATGTTCCTGTGTCTATCGTGTGCAGTGTCATCAAGAAGTTTAAAGCCCATGGCACTGTGGTTAACCTCCCTAGATGTGGACAGAAAAGAAAAATTGACAAGAGATTTCAATGCAAGATTGTGTGGATGTTGGATAAAGAACCTTGACTAGCATCCAAACAAGTTCAAGCTGCCCTGCAGTCCGAGGGTACAACAGTGTCAACCCGTACTATCCGTCGGCATCTGAATAAAAAGGGACTGTATGGTAGGAGACCCAGGAAGACCCCACTTCTTACCCCGAGACATAAAAAAGCCAGGCTGGAGTTTGCCAAAACTTACCTGAAAAAGCCTAAAATGTTTTGGAAGAATGTTCTCTGGTCAGATGAGACAAAAGTAGAGCTTTTTGGGCAAAGGCATCAACATGGAGTTTACAGGAGAAAAAAAGAGGCATTCAAAGAAAAAAACACGGTCCCTACAGTCAAACATGGCGGAGGTTCCCTGATGTTTTGGGGTTGCTTTGCTGCCTTTGGCACTGGACTGCTTGACCGTGTGCATGGCATAATGAAGTCAGAAGACTACCAACAAATTTTGCAGCATAATGTAGGGCCCAGTATGAGAAAGCTGGGTCTCCCTCAGAGGTCATGGGTCTTCCAGCAGGACAATGACCCAAAACATACTTCAAAAAGCACTAGAAAATGGTTTGAGAGAAAGCACTGGAGACTTCTAAGGTGGCCAGCAATGAGTCCAGACCTGAATCCCATAGAACACCTGTGGAGAGATCTAAAAATGGCAGTTTGGAGAAGGCACCCTTCAAATATCAGGGACCTGGAGCAGTTTGCCAAAGAAGAATGGTCTAAAATTCCAGCAGAGCATTGTAAGAAACTCATTGATGGTTATCGGAAGCGGTTGGTCGCAGTTAATTTGGCTAAAGGTTGTGCAACCAAGTATTAGGCTGAGGGTGCCAATACTTTTGTCTGGCCCACTTTTGGAGTTTTGTGTGAAATGATCAATATTTTGCTTTTTGCTTCATTCTCTTTTGTGTTTTTTCATTTAAGACAAATTAAATGAAGATAATAATACCAAAGAATTTGTGTTTGCAATCATTTTCAGGAAGAAACTGAGTATTATCTGACAGAATTGCAGGGGTGTCAATACTTTTGGCCATAACTGTATTAGTGAGCCGGGACTTCGTAGCAAGGAGTCCCCGAAGTAGGCTACAGCTGTCTGCCGTACAAGTAGAGTTCATAGGAACATCTGACAGGAGGCACTCTAGTGTAACTCAGTACTGAGAGTACTTCACTCAAAGGCGCTACAAGAGGAGACGTTCAGTAAAGGCACTTATGTTGGCAGAGTGTTGGAAAGGAGTACTTCATCTTGTCTGGAGGTTGGCTGAGCTCCTGACCCGGAGGACATGGCATGGATGCGGGCACCTGTATCTGCCACAGACTGTGAGTAAAGCTTTGGAACTACATGCCCTGGTGTCCTCCGCTTATTCCTGCGCCAACCTGCCCAGCACTGCTGCATCCCTTGCACCTGACACTACACCAACTACGTGTTACTTCACCTACACTGCCCTGGGACTACAGCCCTGCCTGTGGAGGGCTATAACATCACTGCTGCACCACACCATTTGTCCCAGATGATCTGTCTGCAGCATCGGCTTACATCTCTATTGCCGAACACCACAGGTGGCCTCACGAATCACATAAACTTTCACCACCACAAGCACACTGAAACAACCCCCCTTTGAAATGGAGCCCCATGACCATGGACCGGGTCACCGCTGCCGTGACGACTCTCAGTTGAGAAGATCAACCGGCCCGGTACCGAGTACCCCACGGCCCTGGTGAGTGAGGGCGCTCCACAGACAATGGCTGGGAGCTTATGTTCCCATAGATGCTAGATTTCTCCCACCATGTCAGTGTCTGCTGAGGTGTTGTCAAGTGGGAAAACTTGCTCATAGTAACCAATCACAGCTCAGCTACTTTTAACCAGCTCTGGTGAAATGAGAGATGTTTAGTGATTGGTTGCAAGGAAAACTGTTGGTAATAGCAACCAATCACAGCTCAGCTTCTTTTGAACAGCTCTGGTAGAATGAAAGATGCTTCGTGATTGGTTGGTGATACACATATACATACATTCAGTTTTATATATATAGATATTGTTCCCTAATCCTGACTAACTAGCCTCTCTTAGTGTCTGAGACAGTGGGAATAGTGAGTTGTTACTATCACACGCAATCACTAGGACATGCACATGCAATAAATGTGATAACTACCCTCCTCCTGTCTAAGGCTACTTTCACACATCAGGTTTTCGGCGTCAGGCGCGATCCGGCATCGTGCCGGAATGCCGGATCCGGCAAATGTTTTGTAAAACCTGATGTGCCGGATCCGGTTTTCTGCCGGATCCGTCTTGTTCTTGACAGACAAAACCGGATCCGTCTCATCCGTTTTTCTATCCGTTTTTCGACGGATTACGCCGGATCTGGTTTTTAAAATTGACCCTTGTGGCCTTCCGAACGGGATTGGCTACTGGAAAACTATATATAGCATGTTCCTACAGCCCTTCTTTGACAGGTTGTAGTGGGCAGAGCTACTGAGCATGCTCAGACCAAAAAAACCGGATCCGGCCACCGGATCCGGCTTTCGCCGGATCAGGCGCATTGCGGCGCTCATAGGCTTTCATTGTGTGAAAAAGCCGGACGCGCCGGATCCGGCGTGTCCGGCTTTTTCGCCGGAGACAAAAAACGTTACAGTAGCCGTTTTTTCCAGACGCCGGATCGCGACACATTGCCGGATCCGGCGAAAACCGGATGAAACGCATGGCCATCCGGCGCGATCCGGCGCAAATGCAAGTCAATGGGGGGGAAACCGGATCCGGCATTGCATTTCGCCGGATCCGGTTTCTGTCAAAAGCGCCGGATCGCGCCTGACGGCGAAAACCTGATGTGTGAAAGAGGCCTTAGAGGTAAACCTACATCCATTCTGGTTAATAGCTTGCTTCTTTCTTTTCAACAGATAATCTGGAACCAGTCCCAATCCTTCTGTAATATACATTTTAAACATTCGTAGACATTAAAAATATGTCATCACTCAATTTCATACACTTGCTTTTCCAATTATGACATTTAATTTAAATAATAATTGTATGTATGAGACTCACCTTACCAATAAGGAGCATCTGGATATTTGAAATCATTATTGGTGGCAATATGTTTCCAAGTTAAAAGAAAATAAACATACATAGCTAATAAGTCTGAAAGAGGAGCACAACTTTACTGATTTCTGTTTACAACACTATGCAAAAAGGAACCCATCAGGAGAAAGGTATATTATATGATAGCATATGTAGTTGGTTATACGATCATGGCCGAAAGCGTAGACACCCTTGAAATTGTTCCAGAAAATGAAGTATTTCTCCCAGAAAATTATTGCAATTACATACTGTATGTTTTGTTATACACGTTTATTTCCTTTGTGTGTATTGGAGCAACATAAAAAAACAGAGAAAAAAGGCAAATTAGACACAATTTCACACAAAACTTAAAAAATGGGCTGGACAAAATTGTTGGCACCCTTAACTTAATATTTGGTTGCTCACCTTTTGGAATAAATAACTGCAAGCAATCACTTCCTATAACCATCAACAAGCTTCTTACACCTCTCTTCTGGAATTTTGGACCACTCTTCTTTTGCAAATTACTCCAGGTCTCTCATATTTGAAAGCTATCATCTCCCAACAGCAAATTTAAGATCCCTACACAGGTGTTCAATGGGTGTAGATCCGGACTCATTGCTGGCCACTTCAGAACTCTCCAATGCTTTGTCTCCATCCATTTCTGGGTGCTTCTTGAAGCATATTTGGGGTCATTGTCCTACTGGAAGATCTATGACCCAACTTTCTGACACTGGGCACTACATTGCGACCCAAAATCCATTGGAAATATTTCAGATTTCATGATGCCTTACACACAGTCAAGCCACCCAGTATCAGAGGAGCAATACAACAAGGAGGAGTTACCAGTGTGAGACATGGAACTAACACAGGATAGTAGAACTGTAAGTTAGAAATGTACAAGATAAGAATACCTCTCTAAATCATCGAATGTACTTCCCACAACATCTAGAATTCTCTGCAGACTACATCCCACCCACTTCCTAACCCCCTGGTCATTAAAGGGTGTCCTCTCCCTAGTCCAACAGAAATATGAGAACCAAATTTACATATACCTCTAATAATTTATATATGAATACCAAATTGTATTCTTGTGTAAACTTTTCATTTAGTAAATGCACTTCCCACAAGGAAGCCTTTTGGCACCAGCCAGTATGCCCACAGACGAATCCGAGCTGGCTACAGACATTTTTTCTTACTTAAGACCACCGTCATAATGTGGGCAAATTGTAGTTTGTCATATATCTGCCACACCAAACCTCCTGCTGTCCAACAACAAAGCAAACTTAGATCAGTTTAATTGATCCATGGGAGGTCGGGAGTTTGCAACTGGAACATGGGTACAAAAAGCATTACTGACATCTGTGGGTGGCCTTAGGATGAAATGCTCTTCAGTATTACAAGCTCAACACTATACTGTTCAATTGACATGAATGATGAAAAACTCTCCAAACATCCGCAGAATTATTGTCTAATAAAGTCTAAAAAAGAAAATGTATATTCAGAAAATGTCAAATAGTGACTGAAAATTCATTTTTATGTTCAATTAATTTTTTCAAAATTTTGGCAAGTGCTTTTTTGTATCACAAATTATATTAACAAATAGAAATCTTATCATTTTCATTTCAGCATCTGGGAGATTTATACTTAATGTTCCTTACAGAAGACTTTTCAGAGGTCTCGTTATCATCAAAAGCAGGATTACAATGACAGATAACACCTCTAGACACATCTAATAGCACCACATTCATAATAATGTAAATGTGAACTTCCTGAAAGAACAGGAAGTATGAGATTGCGATTACTGTTGATCTAGCACTGAAACAGGAAGTATGAGATTGCGATTACTGTTGATCTAGCACTGAAACAGGAAGTATGAGATTGCGATTACTGTTGATCTAGCACTGAAACAGGAAGTATGAGATTGCGATTACTGTTGATCTAGCACTGAAACAGGAAGTATGAGATTGCGATTACTGTTGATCTAGCACTGAAACAGGAAGTATGAGATTGCGATTACTGTTGATCTAGCACTGAAACAGGAAGTATGAGATTGCGATTACTGTTGATCTAGCACTGAAATGTTGAAGTGCTCAGTATGCAAATCGAGGACGTTGGACGTGATAGAGCATAATGGAAGTGAATGGTAAACTCGAGCATCTTGCCGGTGGACGGAAAAACATTCTCTCTCCCTCAGTGCGGTGCCCGACATCATAAAATTCAAGTGAGCCTCTTCTGGGACACCACGTGATACTCGCTGCTGCGCGAAACCCGAACAGGCACCTGATGCTCCATCGAGTATCGAGCAGTGCCGAGCACGTTGGCCCATCACTAACTACTGTTTATAAAATGTATTTACCGTAACCTAATTTAAACAGTAGGTTATTTTCTGAAGGCATATTCCCTTTAAAAGAGCAAGATGGCAGCCCGGAGAGGTCACTCATGGAGTGGACAATGGTCAAATATGGAAATCTCACTCAGATTTCGTGACCATATCAGCAAACGATAGCGGCTTCTTAGTTACTTTGCAAAAAACTGATAGAATGAATGTAAATTCACAAAGAACGACGCTCTTGTGTGTAACTCTATAAAGTCACTTCAATGTGTTACAAATTAAGCTGGACCACAAAAGGCAAGGGCGGAACCCAGAACAGGAGAGTCTCAATACATTGACTGTTTATATTTGTATGACTGGCTTAAATTCGATGTTTACAGTTCCCAATGTAAGCAGCGAGCGGGAGACTGAACTTTTTATTTCAAATAAACTATTTCTAGAAAACATTGAATCGCTTTAAACAAGTCGTAGTCTTGCTCCTCTTTGTGTTAAACCCCAGTGAGTGCGGCCAGACAGTAAGTCAGAAAATGAAACTGCACATTGTATGAGTCATCAGCTTTCCACGTATTCACACTGCTTCATCTACGGAGAGGCATCCGATTGTGTACATCGCTAGCGGGAACTCGCGGGACTTTGGTAAATAAACCTCTGAAGTGTAGGTGCATATCGTGTATACAGTGCATGTGTAGCATGAAGCACATGATGAGAACACATTTTAGGTGCGCACATATACAGCTAAATGGAAAACAGATTGAAATGGCCAAAGCTCCTGGAAATCAATTAACCATCTATACTCACTCACAAACTCAGCGTATAAGTAGAAGCGCCTGCCAAAAAGCAATGTGACTGGCCAATACTCCACGTCCTGCTTTGGCCTTGGGTTTTGTGCATTATTTAAATTTGTGTAATGTATGGCCTCCTTTTTTCCCAGCCATTGCAAATTATTAGATATGCTCAATGTTGGGGGTGGGGAATTATCAAGGCTTTTTGCACCATTTTTTTTTTGGCAACAAAAAGTCACAAATGTTGTCCAAAAAGTGTACTTTTTGTCATTTTACATTACTTTCGCCGCTTTTAAAAAGCACAAACAGTTACCTATGCAAATAAGGTTTAAGTGAGATTTATGAATTGAACTCCAGTAGGGGGTAACAGAAAAAGGCAGCTGCTTTTGCCACCCTATTGGAAAAAGGTTGGGAAGAATGGCTGTGGGCCAAACATACATTCAGCTGAGATCTGTTTTAAAGGGAATTTGTCATCATGTATTTGACACCTAATCTGAGATCAGCATGATGTAGAGAAAGAGACCCTGATTCCAATGACGTGTCACTTATGGGGCTGCTTGCTGTAGTTTTGATAAAATCACTGTTTTATCCATAGGATATTATCATTACAGGACTAGTAAACCTGCTACCAAGTGGTTAGGCATATTCATGAGCTCTGTATAACCCCGCCCCCACAGCTGGATTGGCAGCTTTCTGTATACACTGTACTTGGGCAGATTATCAGTAGAGGACTTGTTGTCTTGTGCCATGTAGTCCTTTTGCTCGCTCAGTGTATCCCTACACCCACCACTGATTGTCAGCTTTCTGCTTATGTACAGTGTACATAGAAAGCTGCTAATCAGGGGTGTGGGCAGGGTTAGACAGAGCTCAGCATTCAGAGAACTGGATGATGTGTAGCAGAGAAAACTGTGATTTTATCAAAATGACAGCAAGCAGCTCAGTAAGTGATACATCACTGCAATCAGGGTCTGTGCCCCTACATTATGCTTCTCTTAGTTTAGAGGTAAAAAAACTGGCAACAGATTCCCTTTAAAAGGGTTAACCAACCTTTTAAAATCCTCAGAATAGGACATCAATACTATTTAAGGAGGCTTGAATGAGCGCTGCAGCTTTTCAATGTTTATGTCCACTTACAGGCTGGAACTTACCTTGGTTTAGTTCTGCATATTGCAGTGTTGTCCCATTCGCTTGAATGGGACAACACTGCCATATCTAGTATTGCTGCTACAAAGCAGGCTGTTGATAGGTGACAGTGCCTAAAGTCGGAGCACCAAGGGAGGGTCTAGCCTAACCTTAGACCAGGCCATCATTTTTAATTAATGATAGCACTTTTGATGTATTGTCTTAGATACCACTATTGCAGCTTTTGATTACATATTAGATAGCTTCCCAATCATCAAAGACTTTAGAGTGATGCTGTCACCGTAAAAAGTTATCTGGATCAAAAGATGGGTTAAAAAGAGTAAAACATGTGGTATGCCTAATGAAAGGAGATGACATATATATACCTAAAACCCTTATGTGTATATATATATATATATATATATATATATATATATATACACACACACATATACACCTGCATAGTTCAATGTAAGATTCCATTAAGTGACATAGAACAGCGCAGCAGATTGTACATCAAGAGCAATTGAAATATGGAATGTAACCTAAATGCCAGTGTGAACATAGCTGTGCATAAATTACATTAAAACTTATCAGTGCATATCCAAGTCCATCAGTGGATTAGAAATCAATAAAAAAAATGTTGCAGTCTATATGCAAGTTGAAAGATTCTGTCTTCTTCTTTTAAGACACATCCAAACCTGGAACACCAGAACACACCCAAAAATGGCGCCGATGACCACGCCAAAGGCTTTGTGCACAGAGATTAGTGACAAGCATTAGACAGCCCGTGAACAAGCATGGTCATTTCCTGTAGAAGTCCCGGAGTGGGGCAAAGTACATACAAGGTCATATCTGTCTTCTGCATAGTATAAGGGAGGGGGGTCACAACATTGTCTTTCGGGTGCTAGGATTTAGGGTTCTGGTGGTGTGATGAAAGATTTACAATTTCGTTTATGCTATGTGACTTCCTTTGCTTTACATATGATTGGTTGGGTAGCATTTTTTGCTAGACAATGTGCTACATTCAGTACATCTCACACCTGTAGACCACCAAACTGCATAAAAAGTCAGATTTAAACTTAATATTTTTTTTCATTTACAAAAAACAAGCTCATGTCACATTACCCACCTACCACCTCCTGGATGTCCCCTGGAGAAATAAAAGGGGAAGAACAGGATTTCTTCAACCATTCTCAACACATTGAAAGTATATTAGAAGAAAGACAAGGCACAGAGGGTTGACATCTTCAGCATATCAGCATAGCACGTGTCAGGAAAGCCCTGGGAACATCCTTGAAGTGTATGCCGTAGCATGAGTCACAATTTAGGCTCTTTTTCCACAAATTTTTCCAAAAATGATTATTAATTCTAGGGAAGAAGGGAAACATTTTCCTTTACCTTTCTTCCAGGAAGTTATTGCCTATCCTGGAATCTATTCCCATATATATAAGAATGGACAAGTATAAAAACAACATAAACTGGGCCTGACACAATCTATATTTGCACTATTAGATATTTGGACGACCTTAATACTTTTTTTACATTGATTCTAAAAAGTTAATACTGCAGAAAAAAAGTGTCTGTGATATCTAAGTCTCACGCAGGATGATTTTTGGTTATTATTTTGCCACATCATACATGGAGGTTATGGAAGCAATGATTCAGTTTGTGCCTTCAACCCAGACTTGCAAGCAGATGTTCCAGAACAAGCAGATAGCTTTATCTTTACATGTGTGAGTGAGAAGAGAGGTATAAATGTAAAGTAAACTGCTGCGATTCCTGCACTGACTGCTGCAGAGTGTGGTATAGACTGATGTGGTGGTATGAGTATGGCGGGTTGCAGAATATGGTAGGTTTTTTTTATTTACAGTAAATCTCTCTGATAGACCATGCCAGGTGTTCGTCACCTAGATTTGGATAGAATCTGTTGTCCAATTCATCATTCATCAGTTCTGCTAACAAAAATATAAAAAAATATTTGTGTAGACGAGCCCTAAGCAGATCTAGGTTTCCATAGCTAAGCAAAGCCTTGGAGTATTTCTTTATCCCTTTATTTCAGTATGGAGGCAACTATGGAATGGCATTGAGAACTTCCATGGCCTGTTTGTTCCCTGATAGTCTTTCTCTACAGCTAGGCCTGGAAGACACGTCTGCACAACCAACAATAGTGGTCAATCTATTGATAAACTTACACCAAGGCAGACAATGAGTCAACATATGATAGTGATGAGTTTTTTGTTTTTATGAGTTTAGACATTATACATATATATAATGTGTAAACTCGTAAAAACACAAAACTCATCGCTATCATAAAAACACTTAACTCATCGCTATTATATATATATATATATATATATACATATGTACTGTACATATACATATATCTTTTTTTCAAGTTTCAAAATGTTACAATACTAAGAGAGGGGTATGTCCAGGATTGTCTTGTGCCATAGAGGAAATCACAGAAAAACTTAGTACGGTATATATAAAATTCAAAATTTATTTAAATTGCCTTAAAAAGGTCAAAAAAAGACACACCACATCCAACGGACAGAAGACTAACAACATATAAAACATACACGGGCTATTGCATAGATATCCACCTATATGTTTCCTGATTGTCAGCACATAACAAAAAGTAAAGGGCAAAACATAAAATAGTATGAAAGAAGGAAATCTTGTAAAGTACTAATGTGTTAAGCAGATAAATGTATAAAGTGCATAAAGTATAATGCACGAACTAATCTATGTACAAGCTAGTGCTCGTAACTGTGACATATTGGAAACTACATTCCATTTATTTAGAAGTCCTGAGAAAAGCAATATGACTTCTTTCTTGTAATCTCCAGCCTCTCCTTCCATCTTTGCATCATGCATTGAACAGAGGCCACTTTCTACACATCGAGGGCATTGTCTGAGACTCCTTACACAACAGGCTGATTTTATTCTGCATAATGTGGCCACTGTACCAAGACTAACCCCATATTTCTCCGATCTCGCAGGCCTTCTCTACAAATATCTCCAGCTCCTAAAGGTGGAGTAAGGCTCGTAGCAGGAGCTAGGAAGACTAAAAGTTTTGTGTGACTTTCTTCACCGATAAATGGCTTTGTGTCGCTCCCAGTCAGCCGATAGTCTTACAAGTAGACGTGTAACTCAAAGCTTTAGGCCATAATGCAAAATCTGTAGCAGAGCCTCCCACCTACCATGTGCCAGTAATAAGAAGAATAATGACTTCTTATGTGCAAAGTGCCATTGGACCCCTTTATGCAGCAGGGCCCGATAGTGATGGCAGTAGGGCAGAACATATGTCTTCCAGATTGTTCAGTGTTTACGCACTTCTTCTGGTTTTGCCTTTAAGAATAATGTAGGCTAGCATTACCATCAAATGTGTGAAATATTTCACCATTATTAATTTTGTGAAAACATTTTTCTTTTCCAAATTTTTTTCTAAATATTTTATTCTTGGGTTTGGCTCAGATTGGCTTTGTGTGCATTTTAGAGATCCTTGGCTTGACAAATTTGTTTCCCCAAATTAAATATTGCAAAGTATAACACAAATATAATGCTATTTCTGAGCTAGGTATAGGTAGAGCATACATTTATACAATATGCTTAGAGCGCAGTATTAACACCTGTAGGTTCCCAGATGCCAACCAATCAGATTGCAGCCGCAGCGTGTAACGCAACGTCTCATTAGTTCCTATAGGTTCCAAATTCCCACTTTCAAAAGACAATGAAATATTGACTTCCCCTCACTGTGCTGTAATAAAGAAAGAAAACAAGAAGGGAGACGTTCTCACTTCTTTACAAATAATAATTTACAAAGTGAGTTTCCACAAAGAATAGCAATTTTTGTCACTGTTTATTCTATGTTTATCTTTTATGCCAGTAAAATAACAATATTGAAAAGAAGGATTTTATATGTGTGTATAGCGCCACTGTTCTATCTGCTTGGTTTACCCGGATCTCCAATTCTCTTGCCAGTTACCCTCACATGAACAGGTTAATTAGATATAGGTACGTGTGCTGCTTCTCTAATCCTAATGGCATTATTGATCATGCAAGAAGCCCATCTGATAAGAATCCCAGTCTCCAAAGGAATCCATAGCTATCATTCAAGCCCGAGTCACGAATACAGACTAAATGACTGCAGAACGCCATTTACACAAACATAATTAAGGCGCAAAATGACTCAAGCAACTCGTTGTCTACCAAATGTTTGTATCAGTCTTGAAGTAAGGAGGATCGTCATGTTAAAATCTGCTCAACTGCAATTTTATGGAAAATGAACATGGGGAAAAAAAAAAGAATCTGCCAACTACTTAAAAGGCCTATAGGGATGTGAATCACAGTATTTAGTAAATATTGGATTTCACACCATTGTAAATGATATTAAGAAGATACGAGACACAAATGGAATAAATCATGTTATGTCTTTTTACAAATGTTCTCACCAGAAAGTGTAATAAAAGTACTCGTCACTTGTGTGGGAGGAAAAGCAGCTACAGTATACTGACGGAAAGTACATAGTCTGCTTACTAAGGCAGCCATACTTTTGGATTTCAGATACCCCGTACCCCTTTCTTAATTATAGCCAAGCAATAAACATATAGAGAACATCTATCTATCTATCTATCTATCTATCTACCTATCTATCTATCTGTCTATCTATCCCATATCTATCTATCTATCTATCTATCTATCTATCTATCTCTATCTACCTAATATCTATCTATAGATCTATCTCATATCAATCTATCCCATATTTATCTATCTACCTATCTATTATCTTTCATGTATCTATCTATCTATCTATCATCTATCAATTTATCTATTTATCACATACCAATTTATTTATCTATCTATCTATCACAAATCAATCTACCTATCTAAAATCTATTTATCATGTATCTATCTATCTATCTATCTATAAATCTGTCTATCACTGATCTATCAATCTATTTATTCATTTATCAGATATCTATCTTTCTATCTATCTAGTATCCACATATACATATTAATTACATTTATATTACAATTACAATATATGTATATTTATTACATTTCTTCTGCATGTCTCGATTATATATGTAGTATATATACATATAAACAAATACAATAATGATCATGTTACTGCTGCGTGTTACTGTCAGTGACTACTAAAATGACACTATGGTGTTTAGGTCATGTTTATAATAATGCCAATGTAATAATGACTATACACATATAGCGTAATCAGCGTTAACCATTTGTTAGTATGATACTATCAACATAAATATTGATCTAAACAGTTTGCTATATAGAAACCATATATCATGGTGTTTAGGCTAAGCCTGCGAAATCTGTTACAGGAAAATACCCTGTAACCGAGTCAGACGTATAATTCAACTTTTCCAGATATAACACTCCCAGGCCTACAAGTCAGGGACAAAACCATTCTAATTTTATACACTTTTTTTCTTTTCCAAGCATGGCAATGTACGTGTCACAAGCTCTCACTGCGGAGCAGATGATACGCTGCAATCTCACATAGGGAAAGGTGTCCAATTAGTAAGCTGATGACAATTTTATCTTAATGTTCTATGTGTTGGGAGTTGAAACAGTTAAAAATGGACCCACAAGCGCACAAACAAAAATGCATGCAACACATAATAAAGAAGAGCAATGCAATATAATAAAACATGCATGTTACATGTGCACCATCTGAAGGAGGGTCTGATATGGAGGAGAACATTAATGAAGAAGGCAGCCTGGACAATGAAACCCTACATGCTTGAACTTACCCCAGAGGTGCAGTTGTTCTGGCCGCACAAACGTAAGGATTTCTACAAGACAAATCTTTGGGAACATTTTCCTTACACAATCAGAGACAAATGCACACACTTAGGGCTTGGGCTGGTAGGGCTGATTGCTGCAGAGAAGTGCACCAGGCAGAGAAACGCAGCCTCCAACTGTGTTCCCAGCATTGTCATGGAAATGAACCAACTACCCCACTCATCCCCTGCGCCGCCATCTCGCCTTATTTGTCATCTCGTATTGTCAGCGCAAATGTTTGCAGCTCCACTCAGGGATTGCAATCACAAGGTAGTTTAAAATGTCGCTGCTTCTCTCCAGCACCTTTCAGATCTCCCAGTCTAAGTGAAGCTCCAACCCACATCATGTGGATAATGCAGGCAAAGTACATTAAATATTCATAGGGAATAGTTCATTTCTTAAAGGAGAATTACCAAGTCAGATAAGTAAATCAGAGCGATGCAAAGTTAGGGGAAACTAGGAATAGTCCGAAATTCTCACGGTTCCTATAGCACAGGGCGGCACGGGTTAATATATTAAATGACTATCTGATATTTTATTACAGATTATCTTTAAGCTGGCCAACTGCTTATAATTGCCATGGCTTCCAATTCAAGTTAAATTCTGCAATGTTTCATTTTTAAAATGATAATTGATCTCCAATCACAACTGCACCATAAATTTGCCAATCAGATAATGATTATGGATAATTCACCGGGGTTAACAATACCGGCGGTGCGTAATTGTCCACTTTGTTGGGATTGATCATCTCATTTATAGGACAGTAAGTCATTGTGAAGCGATCATGTGCTAACACCGGACCATTTATTATTTTTAATGTTATTTGTCATGTCCGTGGCCTCGTTTAGACAGACAAATTTAACTGTTTGTATTCCTCCTCTAAAACTATACTTACAGCACCAAAGTGATCTGTGGAGGGGCGGACGCAAATAGGAGAGGGCCCCGGTGCAAGAACAATATATGGGCCCTTTGCAGTCCATTAGCTCACATTGAAACATAGTTCCACCTGCTTAGGAGATGGAAGAGGGTCTCCTTACCTCTTGGGCCTTTCTGCGGCTGCACAGGTTGCCCTGCATCTATGGCGAACTCAGTCCAGTTCAGTAGAACCTTGGTGGGCAGATATTAGATAGATTACACTTTAACCACAGGTACTACATGGCAATATGAATTAGGCTTAAGGCCTTTGGGGAAAGACTTTTTTAAATTAAGATATTAATAGATTCTAACATTTGTTTTCCCTTATGATTTCTATCTACATAATGTAGTGTGGGTGCATTAATATACTTACAGATTGCAATCTTGCCCAGTTTCCAGCGCTGCTCCGGTCCTCTCCTAGATCACATGAGCACTCCCTCTTCTGCCGGCTGATACCGGGACGGTGATACTTTTTCAATATAAGCCTATGGAGACGCAGGCTCCATGTACTTTCACCGAGAAAGTGACTTCTTGGTGACCCCTAAACCCCCTTTCTGAATTAAAATCACATGACCTAGAAGAGGACAGGAGATGCGCTGGAAACCATGGAAGACGGCGATCTGTAAATATATTAATGCACCTACAATGCATTGCATAGATCGTTAGACAGAATTAGGGAAAAAATGTTAGGAGTACTGCTTTAAGATATAATATAATATGATGGTGATAGAAATCATATAGCATACCCTAAAAACTAATATTTTATTAATAAAAAACCCACCAGGGTTACACCACAAGTGAACACAAAAGACAAAACAAAAAAAGTGTCCAAAAGTAAATATATTAAAATGATTTGTGGGGAATGTCCTAGGAGTCCCTATTGAGGTAACCTATTATCACCTTCCTAACCGCGGAGGTTGGCACCCTAGGGGGAACGTTGTGGCGCCCCCGCTCAACGATGGCTGTCCCTAGGGGCCCTATTTTACCCTAGCACCACTAATGAAGTCCCTTCCCCGATGCTAAGGGAACCCCTGCCAAATAACAGAGACAAACCTACGATAAGGGGGACCCTAGAACCCACAAAATGTTACACATAAAAAGGAACACATGAATAGATAGGCCTATGGGGAGACAGTGCTGTCCTGACTCATGGCTCAGGCATATAAATATGACTGACAAAAGTACAATACATCATGACTCATCAGCTGCAAACAGTATGTGTCAATCCACCTAATTATCGCAGCATGTGTATTGCTTCACAGACATGTATATGTATAGTCTAAAATACCACATCCTCATAGGTCATGATTAATAAACTTAGCCAGGGTCGAAAAACACATATAGAGCTTATATCCACACCATCAGTTTTCAGATCTCATCATATTATCAAAAAGCGGATAGAACATATCATCGGTGGAAAGCTCAAAATAAAAATGGGATACTCATCGTATACTCCAACAGCCTCCCCATAGCCTAAATACGCCTCGACGCGTTTCACCCCTCTGGGATCATCAGGAGGCTCGATAGCAACCTTACTAGTGTCCTAGTGTGGTAACCTGGCAAACCTTAGTAATACAAATCTTAGATTTCAATGGCCGACGGGCACTCTAAACGGAGTGTGCCTGCACTCGTCAGATCACAGATCATATTTCAACGGTTATGTTCGTAAAGTGTTTGGGTGTGAAACCATATATAATAATAATTTGAATTTTGCTGTGCTGCAGTTTTAATATCAAGGAGATTAGAAAACGGATTTTGGGAATATTTTGAAAAGAGATATTTTGTTTTATTTAGCAGATCACATCTTAATATCTCCTAATATATGTAGCATTTGGAATTCTAGTATATGGCCTCCTCCACAAAATCTTAAAGGGGTTGTCGGGAGAAAATAATAACTTATTTTCTCCCGACAACCCCTTTAAGATTTTGTGGAGGAGGCCTATCCACAGATTAGCTGATAACTTATTGATAGGTGGGGGTCCGAGATTGAAGTGGTGTAGCAGTGCGCATGTGAGACTCGTTCCCTATTTGCTCCCTATCGGGCTGTTAAATGCTGCGCTGGGCTTTTTCCAGCAATCTCTTAGAGTTGGGCATATGATCTAATGTGATATTTTGCAACAAGGCTAAAATTTCCCCAATCTAGCAATGGGTGAGGGTCCCAGTTGTCCTTTGGATAGGTGGTGAGATAACCCCTTTAAGGAACAATCTGCAGGTGGTACACATGGCGCACAAAGGCTGGAAAAGCTCAGCACGGAATTGAAGAGGTTTAAAAATTAGCTTCTCTCTAAAATCTGTTTCCTGACCTTCCACCTCTATTTGCAGTTAGCCTGGTTAACAATAAATGATCCGAACAGGGTAGCAAAGAGGGGAAATCTTTCTTCTGTTCTAATAAGCTATGCACAGCGGCGCCCTGTGTCTAGTTACCTAGTCACATACACTGAGAGACGTGGATCCTTTAGCAACATATTTACCAATACCTGCGCGAAAAAGAAACCTAAGCCCTGTTTATTTGGATGGTGAAATTTAACCTGAGTGTTTCCCGCTGGTTGAGAGTTCAGTGCCAAATAGTTCTAAGGGCATCAGCGCCACCTACTGGCGAGAGGATGCTGAATTGTTGAAAGCAAAAAAATTTGGGATTGACTCTTATTTTAACCCATACAATAGCCGAGGTCTGCAGATCACTTTCGCCACAACTTTGTGATTATTTTCGAGTAATAGCCTCACCCATCAACATTTAGCCGATAAATATGCACAGGAAATATTTTGGTTAAATAAATGATGTTGACATGTATATATTAAAAGGAAATACATGATTCAGGCATAGCCTTAAAGACGTGCTCCGATGTGCAGAAACACTATATTCTTTCTGCTGCATTCCACACCAAAATACGCAATGTGCTCTAATTCTTGCTCTTTTATGAATTTTTCCCTTTTTCTGATGCGTCTTTAGAGTGCATTCGAGGTAGGGTTTTTTAAAGTGGAGAAATGTTGCTGTTCCGCCCCTAAAAATGCAACTACAACTTTATATAAAAATTTGCTTGTTATTTTTCAGCCCCCCCTCCTCCCATATGTCTAGAAAAAAAACTGAAGCGAAAAATACATCTAAGGTTATGGCCCCATAATGACTATTTGGAGAGTTTTTTAGGCTGCATACAGTATGTTCACTGTGCCAAAAAATGCGACATTTTACAGTTCCAGCAAAGTGGATGGGATTTGTAGAAATCAGATGGCCCCTGTACTTTCTTTCTCACGTGGCGCTGACTGACCCGCGCTGCGCTTTGAAATCTGCAATGTGTCCGTCTCTCTTGCAGTAAACATGGGTCTTATTCGTAGATTTTCCCCATGGACTCGAATAAGATGGGGAAAATCTGCAAATAAAAATATGCATATAAGTTTTTTTAGGAGATTTCAGTGCTGTAAATATGCTAAAGGCACGTGTACCGTAATTCAATATCAATTAAGTTTTACCAAAGTTAAGTTAAAGGAAGTTTCCAAAATAAAGCAGGTTGATTTAAAACATGACATACCAAAAGGAGACAAAAATGTCAGCGGTAAAAACGCAATAAAAATACATGTAAAAGATGTACTCAAAAACGCATCGAAAAAACAGCAGCATCAAAAGCTCGCCAAATACTCACCGTGGGAATTTAGCCTAAAAGCAGAGTTCGTTACCTGCAAGTAAATGTAGATTTTTCATCAGATCACATCCACTTTGCTTGAATTGATAGATACAGTGTATTTTCTGCACAAAAGTGCAGCAGAAACAGCGCAGCGTTTACACTAAGTTGGAGCATGGCCAATTCTGTAGGGCCCCTAGTGCCGCTAAAGCAGCTATATCCATTAATACATGCACTGCACAAACCTTTTTCTGTAATTTCTCTTACAGTATCTCTTCTCTGTAATCAGACCAGATGGGCTAGCCTTAAAGGTGTACTCCCATCTCCAAGATCCTATCCCAATATGTAGTAGGTGTAATAATAAAAATATTACCAAATACCTCTAATTACAAATATAGTATAGTTTTTCTGATTCATTATGTCACTTTCCTCATGTGCAGGCTTAGCAGGACCTTAGGTATCCATGGGTGCGACCACTGATATAGTGACAGCTAGTTGCTAGTGGTCGTAACCATGGATACCTAAGGTCCTGCAATGCCTTCACATGAGGGAAGTGACATAGCGAATCAGAAAAACTATACTGAATTACTAATTGGAGGTATTTGCTATATTATTATTATTGCACCTACTACATAATTGGGATTGGATATTGGAGATGGAAACACCCCTTTAACTCACACACACATCAATGATCAATAATCAATGATCCTACATTGTCCTCCCTTAGATCATTTTTAGTAGGTCCTAACCACCAATATTACCACACACACCCTGACATTTAGAAATACCCTGACTCGGTTGTGACAAGTAGCAAGACAACGCCTCAACCACAATTAGCACCATAAGACCACCTTCTCTATACTCTGTATTCACCAGGCATAATGGTAATGATATGTAACTGGACCACTCAGCAACATTATAAAATGTACAAATGTAGATTTAAGTTTAAAGAGGACTTTTCACCAGTTACTGATCATATCATGGAATAGTGTCTGCCGAGCTGAATAAAACATAGTTTTTACTTTCTCCTGTCCTGTTGTAGAGATCTTATCTTGAAAATGTTAGGTCACAACTTATGTTAAAAGGAATTTGTCATCAGGTTTTTGCTATGATAGCAGCATGATGTAGGGATAGAGACCCTGATTCCAGAGATATATCACTTAGTATGCTGGGTGCAGCAGATAGAATTATAGATTTCTCTGCTGCAGTTCTAGCAGAGCTCAGAATGCTGAGCCCTGTGTAATACCACCTACACCACTGATTATCAGTTTCTGTATAAATTGTATATTACCAGAATCAGTTACGTATAAAAGGAGGGGAGAGTAAAGATTGCGGCTAACACTAACACTGCGGCTAACACTGCCCGCTATTAAAAAGGGAAATGAATGCCAAGGGGGTGTGGGGAAGAGTGAATATTCATTTCTCTTTAGCAGTGGGGACAAGCTTTAGCCGCAGCAGCCGACTTCTGCCTCCTGTCACCCGCTGCTGCACCGCTGGCACCTGGGTCCCCCATAGCAGCTACGTGGTGTGCTGCTGTTAGTGAGCGGTTACAGGGAGAATAAAACTGTATTTTCTCCCTGTAGCCATAGCTCCATTTTAGGTTTCAGTGAACATGTGTAAAACATGCAGCAACCACGTAGTAATTATGGTGCATGCCTATTAAATTTAGCTTGAATTGAAAATACCATTTCTTTGTGCCAAAGAAGTTAATGACCAGTAGATAAAGATAGATAGATAGATAGATTTTTTTTCTGCAGATTCTCCACATTACAAAAATTCATTTTAGGAACTTGACCGAATCCCACTTACATGCACAATTTCAGTCACCACAGGCCTTTCCATGGATGACATTTCCAACTATGCTGGATGATTTTTTTTTCAGGCCATTCAATTTATTTTTTATGCACAAATAAATACAAGAAACACGTGTATCAGAAAATGTGATTTTTCATTTTTTTTTTATGTTATATGCTCTAATACTTCTCTACATTGTATAATAAACTATTTAAAACTGAAGATACTTTAATTAGTAACACATTATAACACTGTAATCTCAAGCAATTAAAATGAACAATGATACTATGTGTACCATACCTAAGAGCAATATGAGCTGTTCCAAATTGGAGTTGTGTAATTGCCACCTTTTCTTTTCTATTGAGGAAGAGTTTTCATCTAACAAAAAGACCTATTTTCTCATATTAGTACCATGCATACTTATGTGACCATGAGGGTCCAATTGTTTTTTTCCAGTATGTATGATCTGGTTGACTGGTTCATACACTGGAGGGCACATCATTTTAATACGTCAACTTTTATTCTTTTAACATTTTTCTATTTGACACCAATAAAGATTTACTTTTATTATTATTATTATTTTTTACCTTTTAGATAATTATTTTACATATTTTTTGTTGACCATAGTTTGCACTCCTCAAACAATAGTGTTTCATTCATAATGGTTATTGAGCATCTCTATTTGTGAACCCTTTGGAACCTAATATAAATTGTGTGCAGTTTGCACACTTAAGTATATCACGAGGGTGAATAATAAACTCTTAAAACGCCACTTGAATTAACATATTTGGTAATTAGGAATATTGGGCAGACGCAGGTGGAGACAGGTGGGTCCTGGCAGCGCGTGTGTGTATATATTGACGATGCTAGTAGGGACACGGTAACCCTGATGAAGAGGGACGGAGTCCCTTGATACGTGTTGGTTTCTTTCCGACCCTCCTATCACTCCGGTTGGCTATTTTTTCCTTCCTGCTGAGGAACCAGGGACGCCCCTGGCTCTGCTTATCCGCACCTACACTCTCCTCCACTTTCCCATGCATCTCACCTCACTTCGTGAGGTCAAGAACCTGCCGACAAGCACCAAGCAAGGGTAAGCAGAGCAGTCCCGTGGATGGCACCTGTATACAGCACTTCTATACATTAGATTTGGATCACATTGTGTATGTCAATTTACCTACTGGAATGTACGTATATTAGGAATGCTGCTAAGTTCAGTAGGCAATTTATATATTTTTCAGATAACTTGTTGCAATTGGTATTATCTAAGGATCCACTTTGTTGGTGGTTTTTGTGGACTTTTATGTTTTAAGTTTTTGTGTACAGCGTGGTACCCTTTTTATATATTAACAAAAAGACCTGTTAAACTCTCATTTACACATAGCACTATTGCCCGAAAAAAGGCATTTAGGAAATCTATTATTTTTTATTGCTCCATTGTGATATACTGTACTTATTGGGGAGACACTGAGATCAGTGGGTGCTCTCGTCTGCTGGCCCAGGGGTCTTTAGAAAGATTGCATGAACCAGAGCACATCCCACTGAACGCCCGTTCTCTTTTCCCTTGGGCAGAACACTACTCAGACAGCACAGGGTGAGGATAAAACAGTGTGGCAATAATTTATTTATCCACCAATAAACAATAACATATTGAACAGTCCCAGCAAAATACCCAATATGGTGCAAATTACAGAGTCTCTCCTTTCCACTGACTTACCTGGATTAGATCAACTGTGACTTTTGGGCTTCTGAGGCCGACTATCCCCCACCAATGGCACCCCACTTTTTGCAGGCACCCACAGAGAGGAGGTAATGACAAGCTTAGGAAGCTGACTGAGAGCGGTGAGGTATGGGACCAGGTGACCTGATTGTCTAAACCTGGATTCTTCAAGACATCTGTGAGGGTTCAGCAACTGTCAATAGAGCAGATCTGTGTTCTTTCAGCTAGTTTCGTGGTCCCCTAAGCTGACATCCTGTAGAATGTTCCTAGCTGTGGATTTGCGAAGTCTCTCTGATTATTCTTGCAGAATGATAGAAATCCCTTTTATACCCACATCTGTGGCCAGGGCCAGACTGGGACTAAAATTCAGCCCTGGCATTTGAAGTTACACAGGCCCACAAGTCACATGGTGACTATATAATATCTTTGTACACTTGTAGGTTACAAGAAGTGAGAGGAGAATAACACGACTATATAACATGTAGTCAGAGCTGTGCCCAGTATTTCAGCTCAGTCCTATTTATTGCTTTTAGGTACAGTACTCCTCCCAAAGCTCTGTCCTCTTTTGTACACATGGTGACAGAATTCCTGGCAGAACTGCTATCCATTGGGCAACCAGACCCCCTGGTCATAGCTGCCCCTATCATACCACCCAACTTTTGAAGAATGGAAAGAGGGACAAAGACTGCGGCGTGCGCAGCGCGCCACTGCAAATTTTAGGCCACGCCCGTCCACACCCATTTCACAACTAGTCACACCCATGTTCACGCCTAATCGCACCCATTTAGCACTGCTGATCACACTGACTGGTACTGAGGGCACAGTGGCTGGCATTATGGGCACACTGACTGTCACTAAGGAAGAGAGAAAACAGAGAGAGAGAGAAAAGAAAAAAGAGAGAGAAAGAAAGAACAGAGAGAGAAAGAAGAAAGAACAGAGAGAGAAAGAAAGAGGGGAAAGAAAGAAAGAACAGAGAGAGACAGAGAAAGAACAGACAGAGAAAGAAAGAAGTAAAGAAAAGAAAGAACAGAGAGAAAGAAAGAGAGGAAAGAAAAAGAAAGAAAGAGGGGAAAGAAAGTACAGAGAGAGAGAAAGAAAGAACAGGGAAAGAGAAAGAAAATGAGGGAAAGACAGAACAGAGAATGAGAAAGAAAGAACAGAGAAAGAAAGAAAAAGAGAGAAAGAAATAAAGAAAGATTCTATAAAGATACTATAGCAGCCCGGCTCCCATTGTAGTGCCCACCTGAGCCTACCGGTGCAGGACATATCATGATCCACTCACATGGCCAACATCCCCGATTCCAAGGCGATCCTGCTGTCTGCGCTGTTGGAGGAGGACATGGTGATGGACCTGAAGCATTCCTGGTTCCGTCACAATCTCCTCAAGAAATTATCTCTTTTCCGGTCAGCTTCCAGCACATCACTTCAGGTGGAACGTCATGTGTGTGTTTTAAAATGCTCCTCGGGGCTCCACCATGTACTCCTGTGTCCATGGGAAAAGCCAGCTTTGTATGCTTCGTACACACTTGGCTCCGCTCCGTACATCCCGTACAAATATGGCTCCACTCCGTACACACACGGCTCCGCTCCGTATACCCCATACACACGCGGCTCCGCTCCGTACACCTCGTACATGCGCGGCTCCGCTCCGTACACCTCGTACACGCGGCTCCGCTCCGTACACCTCGCACACGCGGCTCCGCTCAGTACACCTCATACACGCGGCTCTGTTCCGTACACCTCATACACACACGGCTCCTCTCCATACACTTCGTACACACACGGCTCCGCTCTGTACACCTCGTACACACACGGCTCCGCTCCGTAAACCTCATACACACACGGCTCCGCTCCGTACACCTCGTACACACACGGCTCCACTCCGTACACCTCATACACACACAGCTCTGCTACATCTACCCTGTAAACCCCTCCTGACCGCACACATACTTACCTCATCCAGCACCATGACAACAGCACAGCAGAGTCTTGCAGACACCAAGAGGCAAGGCTGAGCACACAGGACCTTTGATGAGGTCACGGGAGGGGCGGAGTCAGGGGGTCACATGATCAGGGGTCTGGACAAAGGCTCCTGATCATGTGACCCCTGACTCCTCCCCTCATGTGACCTCATCACAGGTCCTGTTAACAGAGAAGAGAGCAGGCAAGCGACGCTGTGAGTGGCTGCGGGGGGTAGGTCTCATGCTACGGCGAGGATGGGGTGCGTGGGGGTGTGTGGCGGCTTATCTCCCTGCAGTGCGGGAGGGTTGGAAACTATAACCGCCGTGCCCGCAGAGGGCCGGCGGAAGGAGCAACAGCCAGGCCAGTGGCCGCATCAGCTGGCAAGCGGCCGCCCGCGGCCCACATGACAGCGGCCCAGCGGGAAAATACCCGGTTGGTTATATTACCCATCCGGGCCTGTCTGTGGCTCAGATCATCATCCACACAGTCGAGATGGGATGAGTTTAACTCTCATTGTTTGAGCATTTAATCAATCTGCATAGTTCATCCTTCTCTTTATTGTAGGTCAACAACTAGCTGGCCTGGTACAATGTGTAATCAATATATTAACAAACATCTATTGTTTACTTACACTATGTCCTTGTCCCTCAAAGATAGCAGACAATGAGTTGCACCAAACAGCAACTCAAAAGTCAATATTCAGGCTCATATGAACAATAGTCTGTGTTTCTTGACCAATCAAAGAAAAACACATAAATTCAATAGTCAACATAAAGATAATAGCCTATGTCTCTTGTCATACTGAAATTTATGACTGGCATAATTAAGAAATGCTGTGTCGTCACACTTATTAAGGTTGTTAGAATGGAAATTTTATTTCACTGAATACTATGGTAGTTAAGCTAAGTCTAAATTACACAGTTTCATTACATTTAACTCAAACATTAATGTGACAATATTGCTACACATGACAGCACTAAAAAAGATAGTATAGTGCCAAGGAGCGACCGGGGAAGGAGAGCAGACAGGCTTGAAGGTGTATTGGCCACAGTAGTCTTGATATCTTAAAAGGATGGGGTCTTTTAGCCTCACATTTTCAACTCCCCTCAATTTTGGTAAAGAATGTGTTGACATGCTATGAACATTTTTTTTTATATGTTACAGCTTGCCAGGTGTTTCTCTTGCCCTAAACAAAATTATTCTGTTAGGTTACTTGTATGGCTGCTGCCTTATAGTGGATAAGCATAACTCTTATAAATTTTATATGTAAACTAGCTGAAGAGCCCGGCGTTGCCTGGGCATAGTAACCAACTGTGGTTAGTTATAACAAATTATAATGATTATATTGCACATAAAAAACGTGCATCTAATCCTATCCTGTGTGATACTGACTGCTGAGCCGTGTATCTAATCCTATTCTGTGTGATACTGTCTGCTGAGCCGTGTATCTAATACTCTTCTGTGTGATACTGTGTGCTGAGCTGCGTATCTAATCCTATCCTGTGTGATACTGACTGCTGAGCTGTGTATCTAATCCTATCCTGTGTGATACTGCCTGCTGAACCATGTGTCTAATCCTCTCCTGTGTGATACTGACTGTTGAGCTGTGTATCTAATCCTATCCTGTGTGATACTGACTGCTGAGCCGTGTATCTAATCCTATCCTGTGTGATACTGGGCTCCCCCTGCAGTCTGTGTCAGAGGGTGGTCTGTGTGGGCACGGTAGTAAATTGTGCTATTTCCAGCTTTACAGAAGAACGATAACACCATAGAAATGAAAAGAATAATAGGCCTCAGTTACCACAACTGCCTACAAAGAAAACTGTTGCTGATAACAACCAATCACAGCTCATTTTTCATCTTTTAAACAGCTCTGGGACAGCGTGGCGAGTTTTGAGTGGCGACTTTTGTGTTTCAACTTTTATGTGGCGAGGTTGGTGTATGTGTGGTGAAATTTGTGCTGAGGGTGGTGGAGCACCCCACCAGGGCCTAGCGGGGTACTCGGTACCGGGCCCGTTGATCTCAATGGGAGTTGTCACGGAAGCTGTGACCCGGTCCGTGGCCCTGGGGCTCCATGGCAAAAAGGGGATGAATGAACAATGAAATGAAGTTTATGAATAGTTCCTGACGCCACCTGTGGTGTTCGGCAAGTGAGGTGCTAGGCTGACGCTGCATGCAGATACTCTGGGACTGGTGGTGGGTTGCAGCCAAGATGGTGAAGCTCCTCACAGGTGGAGCTGTAGTCCCAGGGCAGTGTAGATGTAGGAGAGGCACAGGCGGTGTAGAGGCCAGTGCCCAGATGTAGTAGTGCGGGGTGTAGTGATGCGGGAATAAGTGGAGGACACCAGGGCATGTAGTTCCAAAGCTTTACTCACAGTCTGCAGTTCACACAGATGCCTGCTTCCGTGCTGTGTCCTCCAGGTCCTGGGCTCAGTCAACCTCCAGGCAAGATAGGATGCTCCCTCCCAACACTCCGCCAAAATGCACCTTTCTGAACGTCTCCTCTATAGCGCCTTTAAGTGAAGTACTCCTAGTACTGAGTTACACTGGAGTGCCTCCTGACAGATGTTCCCAAGAACTCTACTTGTACGGCAGACAGCTGTAGCCTGCTTCGGGGACTCCTTACTCCTGAGTCCTGGCTCACTATCCAATATGCTGTTGTGCCCCAAGTCTTAGATGGGAGTAGTGCATTTACAGCCCACTACTCCACCGGTGTCTGCTGCAGGACCTTCAGTATCCATACAACCTCGGGGACCAGGCCCTGGCCTTGCGCTTAGAACTTCTAGGCAGGGTTATTCCTCTAACCCACGTCCTCTGTGTTCCCTTTTACTCCTTCGTTCCGTCCTAATCCCTCTCTCTCATAGAAGGTCAGGTTTCAGTCTAATGTCTTTCTCCTTCTTTCCTTTCCTGTGCCAGCTGGCTCAGATCACTGAGGCAGCTGCAGCACTCCTTCCACCATCCCTCTTCCAGAGATCCTCACTCCTCTCCGAGTGAGTCTCTCTCTCCCACTCACTGACTGACTGACTGACTCTTCCCGCTCTTTATGTATTCAAAACTCCACCTACCTTCCAGCACGCTTCGTGTTCCAAGCAGGGAACCACCAAAGGTGCTCTGCTACTCTCTAAGCAAGGAGTCGCAATGTTGCTTTGCTGAACTACCATGTTGTGTGGGATGCGAGTGTTGCAGCGTGGTTAGCAGTTCCCACCTTACCTGGATAGTGGGGCACCACACCTCAGGAGGAGGTGCAGTACCTCTGTGGCGACTGAAGCCTCAGGGGCGCCACAGTGGTATATGTGTTGAAGCACGTGGTACTGTGTGGCGCATTTTCTTTGTGTGTTCATATCCCAGTGTGTGGTGAGTATCCCACGTCAGGGCCCCACATTAGCAACTGTAGGGTATATACTCTTTGGCGCCATTGCATTCATTCTTTATGTCCCCCTTGTTCACATCTGGCAGCTGTCAATTTGCCTCCAACACTTTTCCTTTCACTTTTTCCCCATTATGTAGATAGGGGCAAAATTGTTTGGTGAATTGGAATGCACGGGGTTAAAATTTCACCTCACAACATAGCCTATGACGCTCTCGGGGTCCAGACGTGTGACTGTGCAAAATTTTGTGGCTGTAGCTGCGACGATGCAGATGCCAATACACACATACACTTTTTCCCTATTATGTAGATAGGGGCAAAATTGTTTGGTGAATTGGAACGTGCGGGGTTAAAATTTCGCCTCACAACATAGCCTATGACGTGTGACTGTGCAAAATTTTGTGGCTGTAGCTGCGACGGTGCGGATGCCAATCCCGGATATACATACATGCATACACACACACCCACATTGAGCTTTATATATTAGATATATAATATTTTTCATGTTATTATTTAGCTGTAAAAAATCTGATGGCTTGATACTATCACGATAACAGCAAAGAAGACCCTAGCTAGAATTGCACAAGATCGATCCTCCTACAGATCGTTCATCCATTAAGTCGCCATGGCTCAAGATCAAGCCGAAGACCATTAAAAAATAAAGAAAGAAATAAACCTATAGTTATTCCCATACAAATAAACGAGAGCATTTAGATTGTGTACCCTTCAGTTTTTTTCCTAAAAATAATTAAATATATGCATTAAAAAAATTGAGTGTTGTCAGTAGAGATGAGTGAATTTGTTCGGATTCGGTTCCGAATACGATCGGCATCGAATATTGTTTTTGCAATATTCGTCATACACAGATGAACGTCATTAGGCTCAATGGGAGTAGAAATTACTGAATATGTTTGGAACCGATCATTATCCCCTTCCTGACATGAGACGTACTATCCCGTCCATGGGACCCGGGCCCCCATGCCCATGGACGGGATAGTACGTCTAGCGCGATCAGCGGCGCCCACGTGGTGAGCGCCGCTGATCGCGGCCGGTGTCAGCTGATTATCACAGCTGACACCCGGCACAATGTGTCAGGGGCGGTCACGGACCGCCCCCGACACGTTAACCCCTTGCACACCGCGATCAAACATGATCGCGGTGTACCGGGGGTTAAAGGGAAGCATCGGCAGGGAGGGCGCTCCCTCCGTGCTTCCCTGAGCCCCCCACAGCAGCGCAATGTGCAGCGCTGCTGCGGGGGACTCCTTTCCTCCAGGCCCCCGGATCCAAGATGGCGACGGGGGCCTTCGGGGGCCTGAGGAAGCTGGCTTCCTCAGTGCCTGCAAAGCGCAGGCATGAGGAAGCCTTCTGCAGTGCCTGTGTCAGATCGCTGATCTGTCACAGTGATCTGTGATGTGACAGATCAGCGATCTGTCACAGGACAGTGATGTCCCATCTGGGACTATTTAATAAAGTAAAAAAAAAAAAAAAAAAGTGTTAAAATAATTTAAAAAAAATCGCCAAATAAATTAGAAAAAAAAAAAAATATTCCCCCAATAAATCCATTTTTTGGAAATAATAATAAAAAAAACAATAAAAGTACACATATTAGAGTATCGCCACGTCCGTAATGACCCGCCCTATAAAACTGTCCCATTAGTTAACCCCTTTAGCGAACCCCTTAAAAAATAAAAATAAAAAACGAAGCAAAAAATAATGATTTATTATCATACCGTCAAACAAAAAGTGTAATAACGCGCGATCAAAAAGACGCATATAAATATCCATGGTACCGCTGAAAACGTCATCTTGTCCCGCAAAAAACGAGCCGCCACACAGCATCATTAGCGAAAAAATAAAAAAGTTATAGCTCACAGAATAAAGCGATGCAAAAATAATTATTTTTTATATAAAATAGTTTTCATTGCATAAAACCGACAAAAACATAAAAAAATGACATAAATGAGGTATCGCTGTAACCGTACTGACCCGAAGAATAAAACCGCTTTATCAATTTTACCGCACGCGGAACGGTGTAAACGCACCCCCCCAAAAGAAATTCATGAAACGCTGGTTTTTGTTCATTCTGTGTCCCAAAAATAGGAATAAAAAGCGATCAAAAAATGTCACGTGCCCGAAAATGGTACCAATAAAAACGTCAACTCGTCCCGCAAAAAATAAGACCTCACATGACTTGGTGGGTCAAAATACGGAAAAATTATAGCTCTCAATATGTGGTGATGCAAAAACTATTTTTACAATAAAAAGCGTCTTTTAGCGTGCGACAGCTGCCAAAAATAAAAACCGCCATAAATAGTAAATCAAACCCCCCGTCATCACCCCCTTAGTTAGGGAAAAATAATAAAATTAAATAAAAAAGTATTTATCTCCATTTTCCCGTTAGGGCTAGGGTTAGGGCTAGGGTTAGGGTTAGGGCTAGGGTTAGGGCTAGGGTTAGGGCTAGGGTTAGGGCTAGGGTTAGGGTTAGGGCTAGGGTTAGGGCTAGAGTTAGGGCTCAGATTAGGGTTAGGGGTGTGTTGGGGTTAGGGTTGGAGTTATAATTGGGGGGTTTCCACTGTTTGGGCACATCAGGGGCTCTCCAAATGCAACATGGCGTCTGATCTCAATTCCAGCCAATTCTGAGTTGAAAAAGTCAAATGTTGCTCCTTCCCTTCCAAGCTCTGCCATGCGCCCAAACAGTGTTTTACCCCACATGTAGGGTATCAACCTACTCAGGACAAATTGCAAAACAATTTTTGGGGTCCAATTTCTCCTGTTACCCTTAGGAAAATAAAAAATTGGGGGCAAAAATATCATTTTTGTGGAAAAAAATGATTTTTTTATTTTCACGTCCGAGTGTTATAAACTTCTGTGAAGCACTTGGGGGTTCAAAGTGCTCACCACACATCTAGATAAGTTCCGTGGGGGGTCTAGTGTCCAAAATGGGGTCACTTGTGGGGAGTTTCAATAGTTTAGGTACATCAGGGGCTCTCCAAACGCACATGACACCCGCAGACCATTCCATCAAAGTCTGCATTCCAAAACGTCACTGCTTCCCTTCCGAGCCCCGACGTGTGTCCATACAGTAGTTTTCTCCCACATATGGGGTGTCAGCGTACTCAGGCCAAATTGGACAACAACTTTTGGGGGTCCAATTTCTCCTGTTACCCTTGGGAAAATGAAAAAATTGGGGACTAATTGATCATGTTTCTGGAAAAAATACGATTTTTTTATTTTCATGCCCTGGCATTATAAACTTCTGTGAAGCTCTTGGGGGTTCAAAGTGCTCACCTCACATCTAGATAAGTTCCTTAGTGGGTCTAGTTTTCAAAATGGGGTCATTTGTGGGGGGTTTCCACTGTTTAGGTACATTAGGGGCTCTCCAAAGGCAACATGACACCCGCAGACCATTCCATCAAAGTCTGCATTCCAAAACGTCACTACTTCCCTTCCGAGCCCCGACGTGTGCCCATACAGTAGTTTTCTCCCACATATGGGGTATCAGCATACTCAGGACAAATTGGACAACAACTTTTGGGGTCCAATTTCTCCTGGTACCCTTGGGAAAATAAAAAAATGGTGACTAATTGATCATGTTTGTGGAAAAAATACGAATTTTTTATTTTCACGCCCGGGCGTTATAAACTTCTGTGAAGCACTGGGGGGTTCAAAGTGCTCACCACACATCTAGATAAGTTCCTTGGGGGGTCTAGTTTACAAAATGGTGTCATTTGTGGGGGGTTTCCACTGTTTAGGTACATTAGGGGCTCTCCAAAGGCAACATGACACCCGCAGACCATTCCATCAAAGTCTGCATTCCAAAACGTCACTACTTCCCTTCCGAGCCCCGACGTGTGCCCATACAGTAGTTTTCTCCCACATATGGGGTATCAGCATACTCAGGACAAATTGGACAACAACTTTTGGGGTCCAATTTCTCCTGGTACCCTTGGGAAAATAAAAAATGGTGACTAAAAGATCATGTTTGTGGAAAAAATACGAATTTTTTATTTTCACGCCCGGGTGTTATAAACTTCTGTGAAGCACTGGGGGGTTCAAAGTGCTCACCACACATCTAGATAAGTTCCTTGGGGGGTCTAGTTTACAAAATGGTGTCATTTGTGGGGGGTTTCCACTGTTTAGGTACATTAGGGGCTCTCCAAAGGCAACATGACACCCGCAGACCATTCCATCAAAGTCTGCATTCCAAAATGTCACTACTTCCCTTCCGAGCCCCGACGTGTGCCCATACAGTAGTTTTCTCCCACATATGGGGTATCAGCATACTCAGGACAAATTGGACAACAACTTTTGGGGTCCAATTTCTCCTGGTACCCTTGGGAAAATAAAAAAATGGTGACTAAAAGATCATGTTTGTGGAAAAAATACAAATTTTTTATTTTCACACCCGGGCATTATAAACTTCTGTGAAGCACTGGGGGGGTCAAAGTGCTCACCACACATCTAGATAAGTTCCGTAGGGGGTCTAGTTTCCAAAATGGTGTCATTTGTGGGGGGTTTCCACTGTTTTGGTACATCAGGAGTTTTCCAAATGCGACATGGTGTCCGATCTCAATTCCAGCCAAAAACGTCAAATGGCGCTGCTTCCCTTCCGAGCTCTGCCATGCGCCCAAATAGTGGTTTACCCCCACATGTGGGGTATCAGCATACTCAGGACAAATTGCACAATAACTTTTACATCCTGTTACCCTTGGAAAAATAAGAATTGAGGGTGAAAAGATCATTTTTGTGGAAAAAATATGATTTTTTAATTGTACCGCTGTACGTTATAAACTTCTGTAAAGCCCTTGTGGGTTCAAAGTTCTCACCACATATCTAGATAAGTTCCTTGGGGGGTCTAGTTTCCAAAATGGGGTCACTTGTAGGGGGTTTCCACTGTTTAGGTACATCAGGGACTCTCCAAACGTGACATGGCGTCCAATCTGAATTCCAGCCAATTTTGCATTGAAAAAGTCAAACGGCGCTCCTTCCATTCTGAGCTCTGCCATGCACCGAAACAGTGGTTCCCCCCCACATATCAGGTATCTGCGTACTCAGGACAAATTGCACAATAACTTTTGCAGTCCAATTTCTCCTGTTACCCTTGGTAAAATAAAAAAAATTGAACCTGAAGTATTTTTTTTATGAAAAAAAGTTAGATGTTCATTTTTTTTTAAATATTCAAAAAAATTCCTGTGACGCACCTAAAGGGTTAATAAACTTCTTGAATGTGGTTTTGAGCACTTTAAGGGGTGCAGTTTTTAGAATGGTGTCACTTTTGGGTATTTTCTATCATATAGACCCCTCAAAGTGGCTTCAAATGTGATGTGGTCCTAAAAATAAAATGGTGTTGTAAAAATGAGAAATCGCTGGTCAACTTTTAACCCTTATAACTTCCTAACAAAAAAAAATTTTGGTTCCAAAATTGTGCTGATGTAAAGTAAACATGTGGGAAATGTTAGTTATCAAGTTTTTTGTGTGCCGTATCTCTGTGATTTAAGGGCATAAAAATTCAAAGTTGGAAAATTGCAAAATTTTCAAAATTTTCGCCAAATTTCCGTTTTTCTCACAAATAAACGCAAGTTATTTGAATGAAATTTTACCACTAACATGAAGTACAATATGTCACGAGAAAACAATGTCAGAATCACCGGGATCCATGGAAGCGTTCCAGAGTTATGACCTCATAAAGGTACAGTGGTCAGAATTGTAAAAATTGGCCCGGTCATGAACGTGCAAACCACCCTTGGGGGTGAAGGGGTTAAAGAAACATTCGGCACGAAGAGTGTTTGAATATGGCGCGAATCTGTCAAAATCAGATTCGGAGACAAAAAACTGAACAAATTCGCTGATCTCTAGTTGTCACCATTGCATGCGAGGAATTGTCGAGCTCAAAGAATATCTTTAGATATGTTTTGACTAGAAAGCTACACAACTTACTAATATCCTTAAATTAGGAGTGGAGCCCCGATCTGACCAGTACCAGGCCCATTTTGTTTCCGACACAGTAGAGAGCTTTGTGAAAAATGCAATATGTGAAGGAGGCTGACCGACTGGCTCATTTCAATAGCTAAACGAGCTAGTTCTCTCTCAAGTCCAAAGCATAGACAGATAGGGGGGATGGCTAAGAGGGGTTTTCCACCACTAGACAATCCCTGTTTAATCAGTTCAGTGCCCTCTATTAAATAAAAACATTAATTCTCACCTCTTGTAATGGTGCAATACCTCCTATTCTTGGTGAGTTTTGTGACTTTGTTGTGTCAAGTGACTACGGCAGTCAATTAGCAGCCGCTGATCGGCTGCAGCCCTGCCGTATTCTGTTAGAACAGATGTCCACTCAGAATAGTAAAAGGTGCAACCGATCATTGGCTTGGCTGCAGCGGTTACATAACATAACAGTGCCACAAGACCTTCTGAGAATAGCAGTGTCGACGTTCCATAAATTACTCTGATTTATAAATAAGCCAGTCAGCCAGCCACTTTACATGCAGCACCAGCCAGGTGACAAAACAGAAAGCACACTCTGGTATTGAACGGAAACAAGAATGACAGCTGATATATTGAGATCAGGACATCCTTCTTACTTTAAGTTAAATAGTAAGCTGTATATTATTACCTTTCAATACATCTTCAGATTATTTTTGATGAGCTAGACAACCCCTTTAATAGATACATGATTAACTGACAGAATTTTGTCTACCTTCTGTTTCCAATATAGGAATTTTAGAGATTACCTCATACTGTTAATACAGTACATTTAAATCCATAAAAAAATAATATATGAAAAACAATATGAATGAAGTGCCATGATTCCTCTAGCCGTGGCTGAAGAAAGCCACAGCTGTAACTGTATGGGGTAAATTCCACATTAATGTTTTATACACTAGTCTGGAACCAGGGTCTGTTAAAGTAATGTGCACCACAATCATAAGGGACAAATACTTCTTAATGAATTTGGGCCCACTTTCAGTTACCTGTGGACTCTTTTGACTGGAGTAGATTTCTGCTATAATTTGTGCCACTTTTGTAGGGTCATGATAGACAACACGCCCTTTCACTAACCTTCACTCAGTTTCCAAAATATTATTGGAGATGGTATAAAATTATGCATTTTTCAAAAGTTTTTAATTTTTCGATGCCATTGTTCTGATGAAAAGGGCTTGATGGATCAGACCATATGGGAATTTGGAACTAAGCAAACCACAATAGCACAGAATGTTGTACTTACAAGCAACATATTAAAATACATTCATCAGCCATAACATTTGAATGACCTGGCTAATATTGCATTGATTCTCTGAACTTTTAAAGCCTGGATTTCACAAAACCTCTAATGGTGTCCTATGGCATCTGGGATGCAGAAAGGCCTCCACGGATCTGACTTTTTTGCCCATTAAGTCTCAAAGATGCCTAATAAAACCTCGGAAATTTAGAGGTCAAGTGATCACCTTGAATTATATGTCACGTATTTCAAACTATTCCGGAACAATTTTTATATTCAGAGTATATTGATCTGCTGGAAAAGGCCACTTCCTTCCTCCCTACGGAATAACCCAATGCTGTCTCTGCCTAACCTAGTGTAGGAGGGGGAGTCCCAGCTGTGTAACCGGGCCGGAACCAAGGGGACTGTCACCAAGGTTCCTAGGGAAACTGTTTCCGGGGGACATAATTAGAGGACGGACCGGGGAGAGTTCTAGAAGGAGTGGGGGCGGAATCAATATAAAAGGGGCTGAGGACGCCAGCAGGGGGCACTTGACAGAGTGGGAGAGAAAGAGCAGGAAGACTGGAGGGCGCCAGAGAGCCAGAGCCAGAAGGAGAGAGCGACGACTAGAGGGACTGGAGAGAGACTCACCAAGGACAGGAAGGAGAGGGCACCAAGCTGACCAGCAGAGGGACCCCGACTGCACTCACGGCCGTCACTGCCCGACTTCAGCCCGCGGCTGCGGCCTACCCGCTGCCACCCTCGGCCCCCACAGCCCGACTCCAGCCCGCAGCTGCGGCCTGCCCGTCGCCACCCACGGCCGCCACAACCCGATTCCAGCCCGCAGCTGCGGCCTGCCTGCTGTCACCTGTGCCCGCCGCTGCCCAGAGGCCTGCCCGTCGCCACCCATGGCCGCCACCGCCCGTCTTCAGCCCGCGGTTGCGGCCTGCTCGCCGCCGCCCCCAGCCACCCATGTCCGACTCCAGTCCGCGGCTTCAGCCTACCCGCTGGGAGGTGCAACACAGAGGAACTCTACAGGGGCCTGATGTGCCCACACTCCACCTGTGCGTAGGAGCGCCAGAAGCCTGTGTCAGATCCTCATAGGCTGGGCCCAGTGGCTAGGATGCCGGAGAGATATCGACCACCACTCTGCCGGACATCAGAGGAGGATAAGTGACACGTTGTAATTGATAATCTGTAGTTTTCTGGACCTGTAGTCGGCCATACCGCGGCCCCATAGTTACCGGTTTCGACCGGGTAGTCGTGATCGTGTTATATGTGTATTATTGTTCTGATCCCTGCAAGGACAACTGTTATTAGCTTGTCGGTTACTCAAGATAGCCCTTATAGATATATATATAAAAAATACATTCTAAAGCCCCCGTTACACACTGCGATATCGCTAGCAATATTGCTGTAAAGTCACCGATTTTGTGACGTAGCAGCGATATTGCTAGCGATATCGCTGCATGTGATACTTACCTCCGACCGGCTCCCCCGCTGGTTATCGCTGATCGCGCGAGAAGCTCCTGGATCATTCCTCGTCGGTCACTTCCTGCGGCGGCGACGAGCGACGCGTGGAGCCGGGCGGGAGGACGCAGGATCGCCGCGTCTGACAGGTAAGTAGCGATCCCCGTCCCCAGCGATGTCGCTGGTGAGATCTGCCTGTGTGGCAGCTCACTAGCGACCACCTAGCGATGCACCAGCGATCCTGACCACGTCATATCGCTGGTCGGGATCGCTGGTGCATCGCTAGGTGTAACGGTACCCTAAGTTCACTCCATCTCCCGTCTCATCACTGCATCCCGCGTACCTGCGATACCTACACTAACACACTTATCTATCCTATTCTTTATCTCTAATGTCCCCCTCTATTCTAATCCCCCTATGGTCCTGCACTATTTCCTAATCTATCCCTAAGCCTATGTGCAACACATGACAAATACATTTACATTACAGTGCACACAATAGAAAAACATTGATAAAATATCAGAGTGCTGCATGTGGCACAGGTGAACAGCGTTAAGGAGAGAGAAGGTAAATGAGGGTCCCCGCCACCTTCTTAGGCTGTGTGCACACACAGCGTTTTTTTAGCGTATTTACCAATAAATCTGCTATAAAAACACTAAAAATAAGCTTCCCACTCATTTCTATGCATTTTGCACTTTTTGTGCATATTGATGCGTTTTTCACCACGAAAAAACCGCTTCGCGGTAAAAAACGCAGCATGCTCATTAATTTCGTGGATTTTTCCGCATTTCTGGCCATTTCTATGGGTCTGGAACCGCGCGGAAAAAAACACATAAAAACAGCGCGTTTTTTGCGCAAAAAATATCCAAGAAGAAAAGAGGACCGCACTCCTGGAGCTGATGGAAATAGTGTTAGATTTATTGGCACATGCTATACATGTCGGCCGGGGGAGTGATAACAGGAGAGGGAAAACAGCTGAAAACGCGCAGAAAAAAAGCGCGGTCTCTGGGAAGGGAGTCCGGTTTTTAAGCAGAAATTTTCTGCTACGTGTGCACATAGCCTTACAGAGTGACAGTTGGGTAATTGCAGGCTGTAAGCTTTCTTGGAGAGATGGGTTTTCAAGCTATGTTACAAAGTTCTGAATGTGGTTGATAATTGTACCTGCTAGGCCACAGAATTCAATAGAGTAGGAGATACTCAGAAGAAGTCTTAGAGGTGATTAAGCGAGGAACATATGTATGAGTGTGGAGGAGAGAAGGAGATCTTGGGAGGATGGCATATTATGTGTGGGAAGGTTTGAGGAGATATACAGAGGACACAGATTATGGATGGCTTTTTAAGTTAATGTCAGTAGTTTGAACTGGATACTTTGGGCAATTGAGAGCCAATGATAGGATCTGCAGAGAGGTGACACGGAGGAGTAGCAAGGAGAGAGGTGGATTAGTCAGGCAGCTGAGTTAAGGACAGATTTGAATGATGCAAGACTGTTAGCAGGACTGCCGCAATGGAGTATATTGCAGTAGTCGAAGTGGGAGATGATAAGGGCATGCAATATTATTTTAGTAGATTCAGGGTTGTGGAAATAATGAATTCTGGAAATATTTTTAAGTTGGAGGCAGCAAAAGGTGGTAAGAGCTTGGATTGCCAGTTTGAAAGGTAAAACAGAGTCGAGGGTTACTCTGAGGCAGCCGACTTATGGAACAGGGGTAAGTGTGATGACATTTATTGTGATAGATAGATCAAGTAGGGGAATTAAGTGGGATGGAAGAAAGATGATAAGTTCGGTTTTGTCCACATTGAACTTTAGGAAGTGTGACGAGAAGAAGGAATATATAGCTGATAGACACTCTGGGTTTCTGGCCTGCAGAGAGGTAACGTCAGGACCAGAGAGGTAGATCGGAGTGTCATCAGAGTACTGGAAACCATCGGACTTTATGAGTTGTCCCAAAGCATAAGGTATAGATGGAGAAGTGTAGGGGTTCCTAGACATGGCCTTGAAAGACACCAACAGAGAGAGGGTGGGGTGAGGAGGTCATATGGGAATGGGAGATGAAAAATATGCATTTAGAAAGGTTTGAGGAGATCCTGGTTAGGGCAAGGTCTTTGACACCATGGAAGAGAGGATTTTTGTATCAGGATACTGTGTTGGAAGGCAGCAGACAGATGAATCAAAGACCAATTTGTCCACTACGTCTAATGCCTGGGTGAGGTGTGTATGAGGTGAAGGTCACTGTAAAGCCCCTGTCACACTAAGCGAGATCGCTAGCGAGATTGCTGCTGAGTCACAAGTTTTGTGACGCAACAGCGATCTCACCAGCGATCTTGCTGTGTGTTACAAGTATCAGCGACCGGCCCCCCCGCCGGGTATCGCTGATCGTGCTCTAATGTCCAGGACATTTTTTTGATCGTTGGTCTCCCGTTGGCCAGCACGCATCGCTGCGTGTGGCAGCGGGAGACCATCGATCAGCGAGCTCCCAGCGCTGTAAGCAGACGCTGGGAGCTGGTATCCAAGGTAAACAGCGGGTAACTAGGTGCGCGTGTCGCTTAGTTACCCGCTGTTTTACCCTGGATACCAGCGTGCTCGTGCTGGGAGCTGGTATCCAAGGTAAACAGCGAGTAACTAAGCGCCGCACGTGCTTGTTACCCGCATCATCGCTGGTCCTGATCGCTGGTGAGATCTGCCTGTTTGACAGCTCACCAGCGATCATGTAGTGACTCACAGTGATCCTGACCAGGTCATATCATGGTCGGGATCGCTGATGCGTCACTTAGTGTGACAGGGGCTTTACACAGTGCAACAGGGAGGCTGTGTCAGAGGATGTCAGCCATGTTTCGGTGAGGCCCAGGAAGGATAGGTTTTGAGACATAAACAAGTCGTGAATGTCGTGGAGCTTATTGAAAACAAAAGGAATTCCACAGTGCTCTAGAAAGAGGCAGTGGAGGTCAGGTGACTGGAATTGAAGTGTGGAAAAATGATAATTTAGGTGCAGTAAGTAATCACTTTTAGCACTTATCTTAGCACATGTTTTCTGTCATTCAAATAGACTGTACGTTTCATGTTATGCCACCTTGTGGCTGTGTAAGGAGGTGGCGGGGAACCTCACAAGCCTCTTCTTCCCTGTAAGCTGTTCACATGATTAAATGCAGCACCTCATTGTTTATTATTGTGAACTGTAACCTTTATGCACTGTAATGTCATGTACTGTGTTTAAGGTTTGGGATAGAAGTTAGCATAGAGTAATAGTGGGGTTGAATTGAGGGGGGCACATTAGAGAATAGATAGGAGTGCTAGATGCAGGCAGCTTAGGGATTAAGTTGATGGGATGGGTCGCAGAGCAGAGCAGTGCAGACTGGGGAGATATAGTCAGGACACTTCCTGATTAGACAGCAGAGCAAGATGAGGAGTAAGTAGCAGATGAAGCAAATGGACGGCCGTGGGGATAAATCTGTTATGGCAGTAAGGGGCCCCAGGCAGAGAATAGTGCAGCCGGGCACCAGCTTAACAGGTTCATCTTCAGGAAAGATCCGGGGTCTATGACCGTGGCGGTAACAGCGGAGGTGGCATTCCCGGCACCTTTCCAATTGGAACTGGACAAGGGGCTGACAGGGAGCTGGTGACATTGATGGCTTGGAAGGGACACGACTAGTCCAAGGAGACAGCAGGGATTACCAGGAGAAAAGAGAGAAAGAGTACGGAAAGATTTGAGTCTGCCCTCAAGGCAGGGATAGCGCAGGATACGTGGCTCTGTGTGAATTGTGCTGCCAAGATAATGAGTGCCCTTTTGATAAGTAAAGTTGAACTGTTTAAAAAAGACTGTGACTCCGAGGTGTTATATGAAACTTGGGAACATGGAGCTGGAGGGCCAGAACTGGAAGGAACTCTGACAGTAACCGTAAGTGTTCTGCTGCGCACGCTGCACCTGCAGCAGAGGGGACATTGTATTTTATCTGTGGGGCGCCAGGGTGTTGGAACCGTACAGCCTGTTGCCATGACTACCACCCTGGCCTCCTTACAACTGATTTTTCCTTTATGACAAAGTAAAAAGCTATAGTTGGAAGTGTCAGCCTTTTTACTTATCTGTCTATATCTTTTCCAATACATAACCTACACATTGGTCTCGCATGAAGTAGCTGACAGATTCCCCTAAAAGGAGACAAATTGTACGGGTGGGAATTTTGATGAAATCTAATTCTGCATCCCTAAACACCTTACATAGGAATCTCTGGCTGTGTGCAAATTTTTGTAATAGTGTTATTAACACCTTTATTATATATTCAGGCACGATTTATACGACACGGGGTCCCTTTAGCTCAATGTTGAAGAAGACAGACAAGTTTCTTAAAATAAAGTCTCGGTTACTGGATCTAGAACATATGTAAAATGAGTAGCAGGAATAATACTTAAGTTTTTCATCTGTACAGTATGACAGAAGTTCATACTTCACGGTTGCAGACGACGGCAACTAACTTGTGTAGAACGTTACATAAGAGTAACAGGTTACGCTGAGGGCCTCCATCTTCCCTGCGCACGGCCACACTGGTTAATTTGTTGTGCTGAGACCCTACACTCAAACTGCACTCTGTGAAGCATGTAAGGGAACTCTCAACAGTTAACACCTTACTAATGTGCCCCAGCCTGGCTCATCCCGTATTTATTCACAAAGACCTTCAGGTCTAACAAACACTGAGTATCACTTAAATACCCACTTCCAGTAGATGTCCTAACTTGCCTGCTGTGAGGAAAAATTGCCATCACTGTTGCTTGCTTGCTTAACATGCTACCTGATTAAGTTCTAACACTGAAATAGCACAGAAAGAGGACTTAAAAAATCCTCCAATAATAGAAAACAGCAAAAGAGCAAAAAGGTTTACCCATCCAGGCCTCCAGACAAATGCACTATCAGGATGCAGTGGACACATATAATTAAGATGGCCACACAGGTGCAAGAATACCGATGTAACAACCGCTCCCAGCCTACCAATACATGGAGGGGGCGGTTGCCTGGTATGTTAATGCACAATAAAAAACTTGTATGCGGCGCTGTTCACACTATGGCCATGCACAGCATCCAGGTCAGCCTGGTAGTGACACCCTTCTATTAGCTCAGGCGGCTGCCCAGCGCTATCAAAATGCATGCCATGTGAACAGACACCGCAGTTTACAAGACCAAATGGGCCCAAATGCACCCTGAATAAAAAGTGCAAAAAACACATTAAAAAATGTGGAGTATTAGCTGATATTTTGGCCAAAATACGTGAGCCCGTTATCTGCGCCAAAGGTCTCCACGTTTGTGATAGTGCATTTGTCTGGAGGCCTGGACGTGTAAACCTTTTTCCTCTTTTGCTTTTTTCTGATTAAGTTCTACCAAAACGTGCGTTGGGGTGGCAGGGATACTATTATGCTATGATTGGGTCACCGAGGAGGAAAGCAAGGCCAAACTAAGCCACAGAAAACCAGAGAGGTTGGTAACTAAGCGGATTGCAGACCCCTGACCCTATCCACACAACTACGGTGATTCTAGACGCCTCGACACAGCCGGAGAACTAAATAAGCCTAAAGCAGGAAAGGGGAAATCTAAACTGCCCCAGAGCAGACCCCCAAAGGAATAGATAGCCCCCAAACATATGTCGGTGAGACAAGATGAAAACACAAGTGCAGATAGAAAAATAGGATGAACGATGGGGACTGTTGTGAGTTCATTTTCCCCTTTGTCACTGAGGTCTGGTGAACTCCCTATTCTGGTAAAGGAAGGTAATAAGCCTGATTATCAGGCACCTGAGACTAATGAGGATGACTGGCTGAGTGGAGTCACTGACTGGATATAAGGCTGCCGACGCCCTTCTGCCCTGCGGGTGATTTCTCTGTGGACTTCTAGGACACCAGTCTGATTCCTGCTTCCCTAAAGCTAAGTTTTCTGCTTTGCCTGTTTGCATTTATGTTTTGTTTTCCTTGCTTTTCTGGATTCTGCCATTCCCTGCTGGGGTGAGCTGAATCTCCTTTTGCCTGTTGCTCTGTCTTCAGAATATTCCTGAGTACTGACATAGCTTTTTTGAAGCCTAGCGTCTTCAGGGCCTTTTTCACTGTCAGTCTGTTGGCTCTTATTTTCATAGGGTTTTTCACGGATTGCAGACAGCAGCCTTCCTGTCCTTTCCTATCTAGGTAGTTTGGGCCCCGTCTTTGCTCAGTCTATCTTTCTGTCTGTGTTAGTGTTTTCATCTTGCTTCACCGTCATTATATGTTGGGGGCTGCCTATTGCTTTGGGGTCTGCTCTGGGGCAGTTTAGATTTCCCCTTTCTTTCTGTAGGCCTATTTAATTCTCCGGCTGTGATCGAGGGGTTTAGGGCATCGTAGGAACCCCCACGGCTACTGTTAGTTGTTGTGATAGGATCAGGGGTCTGCAATCCAATAGCTGCCAACTGCTCTGGTTTTCTGGACTTAGCTAGCATTTCTGTTTTGCCTCCTACGGTGACTCAATCATAACAGAATCACCCGCCATACCGCAGATCCTAGGGTACTCAATAGCAGGAAAGAATTGTGTTAAAAAAAAAAAAAAAAGTGTGTGTGTATATTCTTTCCTCTATATCTCTGAGGCCGTAGGGGGAATTTTTTTTTTCTCTCAATGGAGATAAAGCAATTGTCTGATCGTGTGGAGCAGCTCGCTGCGGAAGTGCGGGGAATTTCCGCCTACCTTGCTCGTTCGCATGCTGTTGAACCAAAGATCCCTACACCTGATGTATTTTTTGGGGATCGATCTAAATTTTTGAGTTTCAAAAATAATTGTAAATTATTTTTTGCCTTGAAGCCTAACTCGTCAGGGAGCTCCGCGCAGCAGGTTAAAATTGTCATCTCTTTGCTGCGTGGCGATCCCCAGGATTGGGCGTTTTCTTTGAAACCAGATGATCCTATTCTGACTAATGTGAACGCATTCTTTCAAGCTTTGGGGTTGTTGTATGGCGAACGTCAGGAGTTCAGAAGGCGTAATAAGCTGTGTTTTTTCTGTGGAGATGCCTCGCATATTATTTCTGTTTGTCCTAAACGAGAGAAACGCTTTGCACACACGTTTTCTGTTGGTGGTTGTTACGCTCCCCGACGCTCACCTGGGGTCCTCCTCCTCCCGGCGCCCTCCCTCTTCGGTCTTGCGCCGTCCCCTGTCTGGCTTTGCAGGGTCACGGCGCGTCAGAGGCCCGCGCATGCGCGCTCGCCTGTCACCGACCGCTGGGCATCCTGGGAGCACGTGACCCGGTGGCTCCGCCCCATCATGGCAACGCCCACCGGGTATTTCTGCGTGGCGTCTTGACAGGTAAGATGCCTGTTTGTCATGATCCGTGGCGCTTAGCGTTCCTGCGCAGCGTCACCCCCGACTCTCAGGTCCCTGCGCACCCCCTGCTGCGCTCTGCTCTCTGCCCTGGTTTCCGTCTGGGATCCCTGTCCAGTTCTCCCTGCTGTTGCCTTCCTCTTCGTTCTGTCCTCCTACCCCTCTCCCCGGGTCCTCTGTTTTCGCCATCCTGTATTCCCCGGTGCCTGTTCCCCGCCTGGTCCTCTGCCTCAGTAACTGTCTGTCTCTGGCATAGTTCGCTTCCTTCCCCTATCTGGTGTTCTGCCCGAACCCCTGGGCCAGTGTCTCCTAATCTCCTTGTGTCCTTTCATTCCAGCTTTTGGTCCCGGCTCCGTCCTAATCCTGCCCGGTTCCCGCAGCCTGTCTCCTCCTGTCCCGGGCCCACTCAATTCCTCATATACCCTCCCATTCTCTGATCTGCTCTTCTGTTTACTCCCCGGGTCGTCCCTTTGGTTCCGGCTGTCGTGGTCCCATCCCCTTTGGGCCTGCCCCTAACACTCCCTGTATAGGGAGTGGTCATCACCTGGGCCGCTCGCCCTCGGGGGCTCTGGAGCCACGACCCAGAGGGTCCACTCTCGGGTTTCTACCTAGAACCCTAACAGAACAAACAGGCCATGGACCCCGCTGGAGCCGCTGCGGCTCAAAAGGAGTTGCTGTTTTTGCGGGAGAATCAAACCCGTATCATGGCCTTCATGAAATCCATGGATTCTCGTCTTTCCGCACTCCAGTCCTCCGATCCTGGGAATGCTTCCCAATTGGCTGGCCTGCAGCAAGAGCTGGCGCAGCAAAGAGATACCCAGACCCATATCCTCAGTTATATGGCCTCTATAGACGACCGCCTACTCTCCCTGCAGTCGGTTGCCGCAGCTCCCGTCCCAGCTTTGGCCCCTCACCCACCGCCCCGTCTAGCTAAGCCGCCTCGTTACAACGGGGACCCCAAGCTGTGTCGGGGTTTCCTGAACCAGTGCCGCCTCCACTTCGAACTCCTGCCTCAGCAATATCCCACTGAGCGAGCCAAGGTGGCTTTTATTGTCTCCCATCTTGAGGGAGATGCTTTGGCTTGGGTTAACCCTCTCTGGGAGCGAGATGATCCTGTCGTCTCCCAGCTAAGTACCTTTTTCGAGACGTTTCGTCGAGTGTTCGATGAGCCGGGCCGTCTGGCCTCTACCACGGAATCCTTATTCAACCTCCACCAAGGGTCCCAAACCGTGGGTCAATATGCCATCCGATTTCAGACCCTATCCTCTGATTTGGGATGGAACAACGAGGCATTGGTAGGGGCCTTCTGGCGAGGTCTCGCGGGTCGAATTAAGGATGAGCTGGCTGGGCGTGATACTCCCACCGCCTTAGAAGATCTGATTTCTCTGGCCACCCGTATCGATCTACGATTCCAGGAACGTGCTCGTGAGAGGAGACTTCCTCGTGCTTCCCCAGCCATCCGTGGTCCGCCCTGCCCTCGGTCCGGAATATCCGCTTCAGCTTCTATGCCGGAACCCATGCAGGTAGACCGGCTTAAGCTATTTGGACAATGCCGGGAGGAGAGACGCACCCACGGTCTCTGCTTTTACTGTGGCAGTGACTCCCATCTGGTCCGTACCTGCCCGGAACGTCCGGAAAACTCCTCCGCCTAGGTCAGGTAAGAGAGGCCTCCCTAGGTGTATGTGATACCTCTCTACCCCTCACTCTGTCTTTCTTGTTGCACGTTGGTGGTAAACGTTGTTCTCTGGCAGCCTATGTGGATTCCGGCGCAGCAGGAAATTTTATTAGGCTCAAGGAGGTCCTTAAATTTTCGGTCCCCGTCAAGACCTTAGAGACTCCACGGATCCTCACTTCCGTGGACGGTAAACCTCTTCAAGAGGCCATTACCCTAGTCACCCACGAGGTAGAACTCCAAGTAGGGGCCTTGCACAAAGAGAGGATTGCCTTTTATGTCCTAGCAGGCATCTCTCATCCTATCCTTCTTGGTCTTCCCTGGTTACGAGCCCACGGGCCTACCTTGGATTGGCATAAGGGCAATATCCTGCGCTGGGGGGAGTCCTGTGGGGCGAGGTGTCTGCTGCCGGTGTGTCCCGTGGGTGGTTCCCGTCCCCCTTCCATGCCCTCCGAGTTGCCCATCGCTTACAGCTCTTTTTCGGACGTTTTTGATAAGAAGGAGGCCGAGAATCTTCCGCCGCACCGACCCTATGATTGTCCCATCGATCTCATGCCTGGAGCCATCCCTCCGAGGGGAAGGATTTATCCGCTCTCGCCGGCAGAGACGCAAGCCATGTCGGAGTACGTTCAAGAGAATTTGGCCAAGGGTTTCATACGGAAATCTTCCTCTCCTGCGGGCGCAGGCTTCTTTTTTGTCAAGAAGAAGGACGGTTCGCTCCGTCCGTGCATCGACTACAGAGGTCTGAACAGCATCACGATAAAGAACAAGTACCCGTTACCCCTCATCCCCGAACTCTTTGATCGCCTTAGAGGAGCACAAATATTTACCAAACTTGATCTTCGAGGAGCCTATAACTTGGTCCGAATTCGCGCCGGGGATGAGTGGAAGACCGCGTTCAACACCCGTGACGGTCACTATGAATACCTGGTTATGCCTTTCGGCCTCTGTAACGCACCAGCAGTATTCCAGGAGCTCGTTAACGATATTTTTCAAGATCTCCTCTACTCCTGTGTCGTTGTTTATCTTGACGACATCCTTGTCTTCTCTCCAGATCTCTCTACCCATCGGCGAGACGTACGGCAAGTGTTACAACGTCTAAGGGAGAACCACCTGTTTGCCAAGTTGGAGAAATGCGTCTTAGAGCAACCGTCCCTGCCGTTCCTAGGGTACATCGTCTCGAGGTCTGGTCTGAGGATGGATCCCGAGAAAGTGTCCGCTGTCCTGGACTGGCCTCGTCCCCTTGGTCTCAAAGCCATTCAACGCTTTCTCAGCTTTGCTAATTATTATAGGCAATTTATTCCTCATTTCTCCACCATAGCCAAGCCTATCTCTGCTCTCATACACAAAGGGGCCAATCCCCGCCTCTGGCCTCCAGAGGCAGAAGACGCCTTTCAAACTCTGAAGAAAGAATTCTCTACAGCGCCTGTTCTCCAGCGTCCAGATGCCGATAGACCCTTTATTCTCGAGGTCGATGCATCATCCGTGGGAGCAGGAGCAGTTCTCTTGCAAAGAACTTCCACTGGTCGAACTGTCACATGTGGTTTTTTCTCTAACTCCTTTTCTCCTCTGCCTACCACCCGCAATCCAACGGCCAAGTGGAGCGAATCAATCAAGTGTTAACCTCTTATCTTCGGCATTTTTCTAATGCACACCAGAGCAACTGGGTCTCGCTGCTTCCCTGGGCGGAATTCGCCCACAACAATCGCCCAAATGAATCCTCCTCCAAATCTCCCTTTTTTGTAGTTTTTGGGCAACACCCGGGCATTCCTCTTCCCGTTTCCCCCACCTCGGGCGTGCCGGCGGCGGACTCCTTGTCCTCGGAATTCTCTAAAATTTGGGAGGAGACGAAAGGGGCCCTTGAGAGAGCTAGTGATCGGATGAAGAGGTACACTGACAAGAAACGCCTGGATGCCCCTCCTTATCATCCGGGCGATAGGGTCTGGCTATCCCCGCGCTTCATCCGACTTAAGATCCCCTCTTATAAATTGGGCCCGCGTTACATTGGTCCCTTTGAGGTTTTGAGTCGCATCAATGATGTGGCCTATAAAGTAAAACTACCTGCCTCTCTGCGGATTCCCAACTCCTTCCACGTCTCACTCCTCAAACCTGCAGTGTTTAATCACTTTCATCCAGCTTCGTCCCATGCTCCTCAACCTAGCACCGCTGAAGACTTCTTTGATGTCAAGGACATCTTGGCAAAGAAGACTGTCAGGGGTAGAACCTTTTTTCTTATTGATTGGAAAGGGTTCCGCCCTGAGGAGAGGTCATGGGAGCCCCGGGAGAACATCACTGCTCCTCATATCATGAGAAGGTTTTTGTCCCGCCTGAAGAAGGAGGGGAGTAAGAGAGGGGGTACTGTTACGCTCCCTGACGCTCACCTGGGGTCCTCCTCCTCCCAGTGCCCTCCCTCTTTTGTCTAGCGCCGTCCCCTGTCTGGCTTTGCAGGGTCACGGCGCGTCAGAGGCCCGCGCATGCGCGCTCGCCTGTCACCGACCGCTGGGCATCCTGGGAGCACGTGACCCGGTGGCTCCGCCCCATCATGGCGGCGCCCACCGGGTATTTCTGCGTGGCGTCTTGACAGGTAAGACGCCTGTTTGTCATGATCCGTGGCGCTTAGCGTTCCTGCGCAGCGTCACCCCCGACTCTCAGGTCCCTGCGCACCCCCTGCTGCGCTCTGCTCTCTGCCCTGGTTTCCGTCTGGGATCCCTGTCCAGTTCTCCCTGCTGTTGCCTTCCTCTTCGTTCTCTCCTCCTACCCCTCTCCCCGGGTCCTCTGTTTTCGCCATCCTGTATTCCCCGGTGCCTGTTCCCCGCCTGGTCCTCTGCCTCAGTAACTGTCTGTCTCCGGCATAGTTCGCTTCCTTCCCCTATCTGGTGTTCTGCCCGAACCCCTAGGCCAGTGTCTCCTAATTTCCTTGTGTCCTTTCATTCCAGTTTTTGGTCCCGGCTCCGTCCTAATCCTGCCCGGTTCCTGCAGCCTGTCTCCTCCTGTCCCGGGCCCACTCAATTCCTCATATACCCTCCCATTCTCTGATCTGCTCTTCTGTTTACTCCCCGGGTCGTCCCTTTGGTTCTGGCTGTCATGGTCCCATCCCCTTTGGGCCTGCCCCTAACACTCCCTGTATAGGGGGTGGTCATCACCTGGGCCGCTCGCCCTCGGGGGCTCTGGAGCCACGACCCAGAGGGTCCACTCTCAGGTTTCTACCTAGAACCCTAACAGTGGTGTTCAACCTAAGTTTCTTCTGGCAATTACTCTGATCTGCTCCCTGTCCACATTTTCCGCCAAGGCTTTTGTGGATTCGGGAGCAGCGCTAAACCTAATGGACTTGGATTTTGCTAAACGTTGTGGATTTCCGATGACACCTCTGCAGACGCCTATCCCTTTGAGGGGGATTGATGCTACTCCTTTGGCTAAAAATAGACCTCAGTTTTAGACCCAGGTGGTCATGCGGGTCGCCCCAGACCATCAAGAAAATTGCAGATTTTTGGTGTTGCATGGTCTGCATGATGCCGTTGTTCTGGGGTTTCCCTGGTTGCAAATTCATAATCCAGTTTTGGATTGGAAGTCTGTGTCTGTGGTGAGTTGGGGTTGTCGGTGTGCGTTTAGTGAGGCTCCGGTTTTTTCCACCTCTCCTCAGTCGCATGATGTTCCTGACTATTTGGCGGACTTTTATGATGTATTTAGTGAGAATGAGTCTGCGTCCTTGCCTCCTCATAGGAGTTATGACTGTGCAATTGAACTAAGCCCGGGGTGTAAATTTCCCAAGGGTCGGCTCTTCAATTTATCTGTACCCGAGCACGAGGCTATGCGGTCCTATATTAAGGAGGCGTTGGAGAAGGGTCATATTAGACCATCCTCTTCACCCTTAGGTGCCAGGTTTTTTTTGTGGTCAAAAAGGATGGTTCTTTAAGGCCTTGTATTGATTATCGTGCCCTCAATAAAATTACTATTAAATATCAGTATCCGTTACCCCTGATTTCGGATCTATTCTCTAGAGTTAGAGGTGCTTGCTGGTTTACCAAGCTTGACCTCAGGGGGCGTATAATCTTATCCGCATTAAGCAGGGGGATGAATGGAAGACGGCGTTTAATACTCCAGAGGGACATTTTGAGTACCTGGTGATGCCTTTTGTGCTCACTAATGCCCCTTCTGTCTTCCAGTGCTTCATGAACGATATTTTCCGAGACTTTGTCGATAAATTTTTGATTATCTATCTGGATGATATTTTAATCTTCTCCAAGGATTGGGATTCTCATGTGGAACATATTCGGACTGTGTTCCGGATCTTGAGGGAGAATTCCCTGTATGTCAAAGGATCGAAATGCCTTTTTGGAGTACAGAGGATTTCATTTTTGGGATTTATTTTGTCTCCGTCAACTATTGAAATGGACCCGGTCAAGGTACAGGCCATTTATGATTGGGTTCAGCCCACTTCTTTGAAGGCTCTCCAGAAGTTTTTGGGTTTTGCTAATTTTTATCGGAAATTTATAGCAAAATTATCTAGTATTGCCAAGCCATTGACTGATCTGACTAAGAAGGGTGCTGATGTGTTGAATTGGTCTCTGGAGGCTGTTGCTTCCTTTCAGGAGCTGAAGCGAAGATTTACCTCCGCCCCGGTTTTGCGGCAACCTGATGTCTCACTCCCGTTCCAGGTAGAGGTGGATGCTTCTGAGATTGGTGCAGGAGCTGTTTTGTTCCAAAAGGATCCTGTAACATCTAAAATGAATCCCTGTGCTTTCTTTTCCCGAAAGTTCTCTCCATCTGAACGTAACTATGATGTGGGGAATCGGGAACTGTTGGCCATGAAATGGGGATTTGAGGAGTGGAGACATTGGTTGGAGGGAGCTAAACATCAAGTTGTGGTCCTCACTGACCACAAGAATTTGATTTACCTAGAGTCGGCTAAACGCTTGAACCCTAGACAGGCTAGGTGGGTCTTGTTTTTTACACGTTTTGATTTTGTGGTCTCTTTTCTTCCTGGAACTAAGAATGTCAAGGCAGACGCCCTCTCTAGGAGTTTCTTTGCTGATTCTCCTGTGGTGACCAAGCCTGCTACCATCTTAGGCGAAGGGGTAGTTCTTTCTGCCATCTCGCCCGATTTGAGACTTGCTCTGCAAGAGTTCCAGGAGGACAAACCTGAGCATTGTCCCAGTGGAAAGTTGTATGTTCCTGACCAGTGGAAGAAGAGAGTGATGTCTGAAGTTCATTGCTCTGCAATGGCTGGTCATCCAGGTATTTTTGGTACTAGAGATCTGGTGAGTCGCTCTTTTTGGTGGCCCACCTTGTCTCATGATGTCAGGAATTTTGTGCAGTCCTGTGGGACTTGACACGGTCTAAATCTTGTTCTCGCTCTAGTGGGTTGTTGATGCCTTTGCCGGTCCCCAGGAGGCCATGGACCCATATTTCAATGGATTTCATCTCTGATATGCCGGTCTCTCAAAGAATGACTGTTATTTGGGTGATTTGTGATAGGTTCTCTAAGATGGTTCATCTTGTACCACTCCCTAAGTTGCCATCTTCCTCTGAGTTGGTGCCCCTGTTTTTGCAACAGGTGGTTCGCTTGCACGGGATTCCTGAGAACATTGTATCTGACAGAGGAGTTCAGTTTGTGTCTAGATTTTGGAGGACTTTCTGTTCCAAGCTGGGAATTCAGTTGTCCTTCTCCTCTGCTTTTCACCCTCAGACCAATGGGTAGACAGAGAGAACAAACCAGACCTTGGAGTCGTATTTGAGATGTTTTATTTCCGCTGATCAGGATGATTGGGTTTCATTTTTGCCCTTGGCCGAATTTGCTTTAAATAATAGAGCTAGTTCTGCCACTTTGATGTCACCTTTTTTTGTAACTTTGGGTTTCATCCTTGATTTTCTTCAGGGCAGGTGGAGCCTTCTGCCTGCCCAGGTGTTGACACTGTGATGGAGAGAATGCACCAGATCTGGGACCAAGTGGTGGATAAGTTATCTCTCTCCCAGGAAAAGGCCCAGCGGTTTTCCAATCGACATAGGACCATTGGTCCCCAGTTTAAGATTGGTGATATGGTGTGGTTATCATCAAAAAATATTGCTATGAAGGTGGCTTCTCCTAAGTTTAAGCCTAGATTTATTGGACCTTACAAGATTTTGGAGATTATTAATCCGGTCTCCTTACGTTTGGCTCTTCCTGTCACATTTAAAATCCATAATGTGTTCCATAAGTCCTTGTTGAATAGGGTTTGTTGAACCAGTTGTTCCTGGGGTGGCACCTCCAGACCCTGTATTGGTTGAAGGTAACATGGAATATGAGGTAGAGAAAATACTGGATTCCCGTCTGGCTAGACGGAGACTCCAGTATTTAGTTAAGTGGAAGGGTTATGGTCAGGAGGATAATTCCTGGGTCTCTGCCTCTGATATTCATGCCAAAAGATTGGTGCGTGCCTTTCATCGGGCTCACCCTGATCGCCCTGGTGGCGTGGTTGAGGGTTCGGTGACCCCTCCTCAAGGGGGAGGTACGGTTGTGAGTTCATTTTCCCCTTCGTCACTGAGGTCTGGTGAACTCCCTATTCTGGTAAAGGAAGGTAATGAGCCTGATTATCAGGCACCTGAGACTAATGAGGATGACTGGCTGAGTGGAGTCACTGACTGGATATAAGGCTGCCGACGCCCTTCTGCCCTGCGGGTGATTTCTCTGTGGACTTCTAGGACACCAGTCTGATTCCTGCTTCCCTAAAGCTAAGTTTTCTGCTTTGCCTGTTTGCATTTATGTTTTGTTTTTGTTTTCCTTGCTTTTCTGGATTCTGCCATTCCCTGCTGGGGTGAGCTGAATCTCCTTTTGCCTGTTGCTCTGTCTTCAGAATATTCCTGAGTACTGACATAGCTTTTTTGAAGCCTAGCGTCTTCAGGGCCTTTTTCACTGTCAGTCTGTTGGCTCTTATTTTCATAGGGTTTTTCACGGATTGCAGACAGCAGCCTTCCTGTCCTTTCCTATCTAGGTAGTTTGGGCCCCGTCTTTGCTCAGTCTATCTTTCTGTCTGTGTTAGTGTTTTCATCTTGCTTCACCGTCATTATATGTTGGGGGCTGCCTATTGCTTTGGGGTCTGCTCTGGGGCAGTTTAGATTTCCCCTTTCTTTCTGTAGGCCTATTTAATTCTCTGGCTGTGATCGAGGGGTCTAGGGCATCGTAGGAACCCCCCACGGCTACTGTTAGTTGTTGTGATAGGATCAGGGGTCTGCAATCCGATAGCTGCCAACTGCTCTGGTTTTCTGGACTTAGCTAGCATTTCTGTTTTGCCTCCTACGGTGACTCAATCATAACAGGGGACCAAACTAACTAGACAGGACAGGAAAGGAAAGACACTGTCTGCAATCACGCAAAAAGCCCTGCAAAAAATGCCCAACACGTCTGATAGAAAAAATACTGAAGTTGCTAGACTTCGCCCACTATATCAGCACTCTGGTATATTCTGAAAACAGAGCAAAGAGAGGCCAATCTAATAAGGGACAAAAACAAACTGGCACAAACAGTAACATAAGGATGGAAATTCAGCACAGCACCAGCCGGGGTTGGCTGACCACACAAAACTGAAATAGACAAACCTAATCAAATTTGGACAATAGCAAAATAACACTTAGCTTGAGCATGCAGGGGCTGAGCTGGAAACTAAGACCTCAGGAGGCAGGAAAAAATCACCAGCAGGGATAGAGGGAGTCGACTGTCTTAAATCCAGTCAGAAACTCCCAATGTCCAATCGTCCACCTCATTATCAGGTGGCAGGCCTTTGTTAATTAGATCAGCTCCATTACCTCCTTTAACCACCAGAGGGAGCCCGGAAAGAGAACTCGCGACCCCTCTGTCAATATAACCATCTCCACTACCCTCACCAGTAACCAGAGGTAGGCCAGAAAGTGAATTCACAACACTATTACCAACACTGCTACATACATATGAGTTTACTTAATTTTGTCTCTTATGTGCCCCTTTCTTGCTCACATTTATGAAAGTGTACCTTTGCATTAATGCATTATATAGGGGCTTTAACAATTTACATACTTGTTGTTTCATGTATTTTTTTACTATCTGATTTATCTGTATGGGTACCTGCAGTATTATCCAGCAGCCTCTGGTGCATATATTTTTTCTGTATGTTTTTTGGTTGTTTTTAAACTGTTCTAATAAAAATACTGTTTATAGGCATATACACTCTCAGGGTTTTTCTTACCCTTTTGTTTCAATACTGACTAGTCTGAGTCTTGCCTGTTGAGCACTTTATGCTATGGGTAACCTGAATATAAGTTGTTAACGTGCTACCTTGCAGATTTGCTTCTACGCATGCACTCGATGAACAGAACTCACTGAGGTTGTTCTTTCTTCTCTTTTGCTCTCTCCAGTATAACTATAAAAACAGGAACTCAATACTAGTGCCCTAGTCTAATCCTCCCCAACTATGGAGCGGCTCTACAGTTTACCTCGTCACCCCTGACTAACAGGAAACTGCAGCCTACATGAGAATAAAAGGCACAATAAAATAGAGTTTGCACAAGATATAATGACAGGGGTCTTCGGAGTGGGTGTTAGCCATCTTCTCCACCTTTACAGACCCAGATAGAAGAGGCCCCTGTGCAAGAACAACAAAAGAGCCAATGTTAGGTCTGCCATTGCCCCCTAATGTTACTGCTGATCAATGTATATAACTGAAAACGAAAAGTTATACAAGTATCTATGATAAAATAACTAACCAGGGGCAACTTATTCACTCACAAACAATTTAGTGGTTTTATTTGTGAGAGGCAGAAGACACTTGTAACTTGAGTTACAATATATTATGGAAACAGCATTTTAGAGCATCTGTGGATTCCTGTGGTGACACAACACCCCAAAATCAAGGATTCCTGAATTCTGCTCGTATCTCCTCAGAGATACAATAATCTATAATTGCACAAATATGTCTCATATATTTTCAGCTGCAGATACAGAGTTAATAAAGCCATATTTTTCTAAGAAATACTCTTTGAATACACAGTTACTTTGGCTTCATATGATGTTGGTAAATTATGCACAGTAGGTAGCATCTGATCTCTGTCAGCAACATCCACAGAGCAATGCTGAAAAAAGGAATTCTGAGCTGCAGGCGGCCTATGCTGTGATTCCACTGGATGAGAACTGAGTTTTCTCTTGTAGTCCTTTCTAGACTTACAATGTATATGAAATATGGACCTGTACAGTATGTTTCTTATATTATTTGCTTAAACTGTATGAAATAAGATTTTGAGCTTTTACTCTGTATGAGCTCCAAGTTATTAATCTTCATCTGTAGAATTAATGATTATTAGAGCTTATGTACATGGCCGTATTTTCGATCCGACTGCAATCCGACTAAACATCGGATCACACTGAGCCCAATGTTCTATGGGGCCATGCACGTGTCAGATTTTTTTCTTGGATCGAAGTGTTCTGAAAAAAAATCGCAGCATGACCGAGTTGGAATCGATATTCAGTTCATACTTGACCATGCAAGTCAATGACTCAATGGAAATAATTGGACTGTACTTGAGTGACATCTGAGTATAGTCCGATTTCCATGGACTGACAGAATGGAGAAAATGGATAATTTTTTTTCTCCTCGTCCGAGAGAATCGGCTTACACTATGATCAAACTCTGATGAAACTTTGATCAGAGTGTGATTTGCATAATGGACCCAATTCTCTCATATGAGATTATATATGGTCATCTGCACTTGCCTTTAGCATAGGTCATCAATATCAGCCAACATCCGGCACCTCCACCAATCACCTGTTAGTAGGTCCCACAGTGCATGGAGTCAGCATACCACAGCACTACTGTGTAGTGGCCTTTCTTGGGTACTGTAGCTCAGCTCGCACAGTGACATCCACTTCACAGAGTGCGGAGCTGTAGTGTTCTAGCTCTCTAGTACACACTTTGTACCTCTGCCCATCATTGGTGGACCTGGGATTTCTAGTTGTTAGACCCCAACCAATGTGAATTTTATTACCTGTTTAATTCACAATTGCATAATTAGTTTGTCCACATTAAAACTTTTTCATTGAAAGGAGATCAGTGGTTTGTTCTTCCATTTCCATATCTATGCAATACCCATTAGATTGGGGTTAATTTTTAAAGGATTATTTACATAGAGAATCATTTATAGATTTACTGTTAGGGTGTGTGCACACATTGCGGGTTCTGCTGCAGACCTTTCCGCGCAGATTTGTCTAAATCCGCAGGTCAAAAGTCCTGCGGTTGATCTGCGGATTTAGTGGGAATTAGCCTGTGGTTTTCCCCTGCGGTTTGACACCTGATCATGGAGCAGGTGCCAAACCGCTGCGGAATCCGCACAAAGAAGTGACATGCTGCAGATTTAAAACCGCAGCAAATCCGTGCGGAAACATCCGCAACATGTGCACTGAGTTTTTCATTTTGCATAGACTTAAATGGTACTGTACAATGCAGCAGAAACTGCTGCGGATCTGCAGGGACAAATCTGCTGCGGATCCGCAGTGGAATCCGCAACGTGTGCACACACCCTTAAGTGCCACAGCACTCCATACTTGTCTCAATGCACTGACTTTTGGGTAAGATGTGATGTAATGACAGAGCAGCAGACGGACCCTAAGGGCTCATACTCACTGGTGCGAAAATCGGATGAGTGCAATCCGATTAAAAATCGGATTGCACTCTGACCAATGTTAAGCAATGTGTGACATCTCATTTGCGATTTTTTTCTCAGCCGAAATCGGACTGAAAAAAAAAATCGCAGCATGCTGCGATTTGCTGTGATTTTCAGGTGAAAACCGCCGATGCAAGTCAATGGGTGCAATAAAATATCTGACAGCACTCGCACCATGCGAGTGCTGTCCGAATTATACGCACCAGTGTCCTTTGAAAAAAGCCGGCAATTCATATGCGGCTACTGTACAATCACACTGACATGTTAGAATAGAATAGATAGTATAGATATATACACAGATATATATATGTGTGTGTCACTGACATGTATAGATCTATGTTTTCTATGATACAATTAGTATAGTGTTGTTCTAAATTATGGGCATGTATTTACTAAATAAATGATTATTTCCAGGAACAAAATGGCGTAGGGTCCCCCTATATTTTATAGACAGCAACACTATACTAATTGTATTTGTCACTGATATATATATTTTAACAATATATATTTTATATGTATATATATATATTATATGTATATATATTATATATCTGATATATATGATATGTATGTATATATATATATATATATCTATTACAGATATATAAATATTGCATGAAATGAAATGGGTTACTGCATGTAAACCACGTGTTATTTCATGTGTTTTGTATTGATTTTACAGACGCCTGCAATTGAATTACATAGTTAGTAAGGCCGAAAAAAGACATTAGTCCATCCAGTTCAGCCTATAAAATTCTGTCAGAATAAATCCTAAAATCTACGTCCTTCTAAAGAACCTAACAATAACTGTAAGATAGCAACTGACGGAAAGCAGTGAAAAAATTCTAATGTCACATGGTAAAGTGCAGAGTAGGTTTTATTGAAAGGTGAAACGAACAGAACATGGCTAAAAAGTGACATTGGCAGGAAAAGCCGGGTGACAAAGGCTGCTCCAAATGATCAATCATGAAAAATACATCAGCATTGTGAAGTGCCTAAATATCTAGACATGAGTAGTGTTTGCCCATAGACATAACCATAAATACAGGGAAAAGTCCCTAAATAGAGTAATAGCAGGCAAAAACATACAGAAAGTAAACAAGGGAACACTTACACAAGAAGGAGCAGCAAGTGGGACCACAGCCGAACCCCAACGCGCGTTTCGGCGATTTTGCCTTCCTCAGGGGGCTTGTGTTAATGCTGAAAAGGGCCCATTATATAGGGGAAGTGAAACTGAAAGTAACAATCAACCCCAGGGTCAAGACACACCCAACCATCTCAGAGTGACAGTCACAGCAGACGCAGACAAATCACAGGAGGGGGTTGAAAATGAAAGCACCAATCACGTCCGAGCACTAGACACGCCCACCCATCCCAACAAGCGAACACCGCTGGCGCTGACAAACCACGGGGCCCCGTGTAGTCAAACGTCAGACGGTTGGCGGGAGGGAGGAGGGGAGATGTCACGTGGTCCGTGACGCAATTGGCGCATGCGCAGTACAGACAGAAGTGACCGCGGCCATTTTTGAAAGAGGAACAATGTAAGGGCAGAGCTAAAGACGGCGCCTGCATATAACTAAAGTAGTGTGTCAAGCAGCCATTACAAGATTGGGAATAGGGGAAGAAGGGACAGGGTAGATACCATATTGGGTACAGACAACCAAAGATAGACAATAGATAAAAATATATCTCTCTTTCAGTTATATAATACATATAAACGACAAGTATATATAAGAAAATAATGACAATAATAATGCAAATAAGACTAAAGAATGTCCATATTAGATCATAGCTCCACACAGACCAAATCTGCATGACAAGTGTAGAGCCTAAAAAAGAAAAAGGAAAAAGAAAAATAGTCCAATGCAAAAATCAGGTGACCAAAGGTTGGGTGTGTAGAGAGGATCCTTAGGCGTCACATCCCCATAACACAAGACTGGAATATTCATTCACATGAAGGGCCGAGGAACAGCAAAAGCACGAAGTCACTATAATAAGAATAAAACAAATTAAAAACATGCTAAAAACCACAAACCAACATCACATAATTGGATTACAGGAAAGGAGCAAAGGAAAGGCTCTCATTGAGGCCATGTGGATGAACAGTCTTAAGTCGCCAGATCCACCTGGCTTCAAGTTGGCTAAGTCTTTTAGATATACCCCCGCCTCGAACATCAATTTTGAGCGCATCGATGCCTTTAACCTTCAATAAGGTAGCATCACAATCATGATGATCAAAAAAATGACGTGGTATAGTTCTAAGGGTGGCAGGGTCCTCGTGTGTGCGTGCCGCTTGGATACCCAACACATGCTCCCTCACTCTTACCTTGAGCTGCCGTGTTGTAAGGCCAATGTAAATCAGGCCACAAGGACAGGTGGCATGGTATATGACATATCTAGTGGTACAGGTTATTCTCTGACGAATGTCATATGTACTGGTACCACTAGAGTCACAAAAAGAATTACCACGTATTATGTTGGGGCATGCCACACAACCACCACACGGGACACAGCCACCCCCAGAACTAAATTTATCCAAGAAAGTCAATGGTTTATGGGCAATGTAATGACTGGAAACCAGATAATCTCTAAGATTCTTAGAGCGCCTGAAGGACATAGATGGTCTATGTGATAGGAACTGGTTGATAACTGGGTCAACCCGAAGAATCGGCCAAGCTCTCTGTAAGGCCATACGTACCTGGTTGGACCTAGAGCTGAACGTGGTAACAAACCTAATAATCCCGTCTGTTTTAGAGTGCTGGACAGATTCAGGGCGATATAAAAGATCATGACGGGAAGCATACTTAGCCCTATTAAAGGCTCGCTTGATGGACCTGTGGCTATAGCCACGTACCAGAAAACGTTGACGCAGGATTTTGGCCTGCCGGAAGAAATCATCATCCGTGGAGCAGATCCTACGAAGACGTAGGAACTGCCCCACGGGGACGGCACGAATGATATGCTTGGGGTGACTAGAACTAGCATGTAACAAAGAGTTAGTGGCGGTTATCTTCCTGAAGATGTCCGTCTGCAGGACCCCAGCATGGTCCCTCTTAATAGTAACATCTAAAAAGTCCAGGGATTCCCCACTATAGGAAAACGTTAGATGGATATTCAGATCGTTGCCATTTAAGAGAGTAATGAGTTGTTCAAGGCACACCCGTCTGTCCAGCACTCTAAAACAGACAGGATTATTAGGTTTGTTACCACGTTCAGCTCTAGGTCCAACCAGGTACGTATGGCCTTACAGAGAGCTTGGCCGATTCTTCGGGTTGACCCAGTTATCAACCAGTTCCTATCACATAGACCATCTATGTCCTTAGCCAACTTGAAGCCAGGTGGATCTGGCGACTTAAGACTGTTCATCCACATGGCCTCAATGAGAGCCTTTCCTTTGCTCCTTTCCTGTAATCCAATTATGTGATGTTGGTTTGTGGTTTTTAGCATGTTTTTAATTTGTTTTATTCTTATTATAGTGACTTTGTGCTTTTGCTGTTCCTCGGCCCTTCATGTGAATGAATATTCCAGTCTTGTGTTATGGGGATGTGACGCCTAAGGATCCTCTCTACACACCCAACCTTTGGTCACCTGATTTTTGCATTGGACTATTTTTCTTTTTCCTTTTTCTTTTTTAGGCTCTACACTTGTCATGCAGATTTGGTCTGTGTGGAGCTATGATCTAATATGGACATTCTTTAGTCTTATTTGCATTATTATTGTCATTATTTTCTTATATATACTTGTCGTTTATATGTATTATATAACTGAAAGAGAGATATATTTTTATCTATTGTCTATCTTTGGTTGTCTGTACCCAATATGGTATCTACCCTGTCCCTTCTTCCCCTATTCCCAATCTTGTAATGGCTGCTTGACACACTACTTTAGTTATATGCAGGCGCCGTCTTTAGCTCTGCCCTTACATTGTTCCTCTTTCAAAAATGGCCGCGGTCACTTCTGTCTGTACTGCGCATGCGCCAATTGCGTCACGGACCACGTGACATCTCCCCTCCTCCCTCCCGCCAACCGTCTGACTTTTTGACTACACGGGGCCCCGTGGTTTGTCAGCGCCAGCGGTGTTCGCTTGTTGGGATGGGTGGGCGTGTCTAGTGCTCGGACGTGATTGGTGCTTTCATTTTCAACCCCCTCCTGTGATTTGTCTGCGTCTGCTGTGACTGTCACTCTGAGATGGTTGGGTGTGTCTTGACCCTGGGGT
>NW_027361833.1:4957500-5127500 GCF_039654945.1 Dendrobates tinctorius
AGGGCATTTCGAAGGGTCAACTACCAGTCATCTGGAAGTCTAATAGGAAGGCATGGGTGACACTTGCAGTGTTTGATGACTGGTTCACCAACCATTTTGTGCCAGGTGTGGAGTGGTATGGTACCTCCAAGGATATCCCCTTTAAGGTGTTGCTAATTCTGGACAATGCCCCTGGACACCTTGCCCATCTGGATGACTTTAACCGTAATGTCAAGGTGGTTTACCTTCCACCTAATACCACTGCCCTAATACAGCCTATGGACCAAGGAGTCATTGCTACATTCAAGGCCTACTACCTCCGAAGGGTTATTGGTAATGCTTTAGCAGCAACTGAAAAGAATAAGGACTTGACTCTAAAGGACTTTTGGAAAACATACAACATCCTTGATGCTGTGAATAACATTGCTGATTCCTGGGATGAGGTTAAGCAGACCAGTATGAATGGTGTGCGGAAAAAACTGTGTCTCAAGTTTGTGAATGATGTCACAGAGGTCCAAGAGTCAGTGACTAGTGTCATAAAGAACGTTGTTGATATGAGTAAGACAATGAATCTGGAGGTGGAGGAGGATGATGTCACAGAGCTACTGGCATCTCATGGAGAGGAGTTATCTGCTGAGGACCTTATTCAACTGGAGAAGCAGATGATAGAGGAAGAGGAAGACATACCAACCCCAGAACCTAAGAGATTTACAAGGCAGGGCTTGGCAGGAGGTTTTGCCCTGATAGAGGAAGGGTTGTCAAGGTTTGAGGCTGAGGATCCCAACATGGAAAGGTACACTAGGGTTGCCAGAGGAGTCATGGATTCCCTTAGGTGTTACAAGGAGATCTTGGAGGAGAAGAAGATGGTCTCCTTCCAAACTAACCTGCAGCAGTACTTCAAGAAGGTAGAGAGGCCTGCAGCAGATCCTGCAACAGATCCTGTACCTGTACACTCTACCTCAGCTGCCCCTCTTGACTCACCTGCCCCAGTATCTCCAGGACCTTCTGCAGCTTCCTCCCAATAAGCCTGTTCTCTCTTTGGAATTATCTTTATTTATTACAGTACTGTACACTGTTTATTACTGTTACAGCACTTACAGTACTTCATTAAATGTACTATACTGCACAATATTTTACTGTACCTATATTTATTGATAATTATGTAAGGTACTGTGTTAGGATAGGTGTTTGGATAGGCTAAGTGTTTGCAGTACTGTACTGTTATTATGGTACAGTACTGTATGAACATATGGTCCGACTTACGTTGAAATTCGGTTTACGACGCCGCGTAAGAACGGATCAACGTCGTAAGTTGAGGACTACCTGTAGTAGTAGTAATGGTAGTCATCTATAATAATAAATGCCCTAAGCAGCTTCCGGTTGTAACAACTTCCGTCCAGTTGTAACCGGTGACGTCACCGCACACCTCTTTCCATGTTAACCTTCAACACACACACTCCTCTCACCTTTCACCATCTCCACTCACTCTTTCACTCCACATACGACCCTTTCTCTCACTCCGTCTCTCATACTCACGCCGTCATCGCCGCTGATCCACGATCCCCGACATCTTCTTCCGCCGGCGCCATCCTGGATCCAGACGTCCTCCACGCTGGCGACATGTTCTTGCGGCGACGCCATTTTGGATCGGCGAAATCCCGCAATAGTCAAGATGGCGTCGCCGCAAGAACATGTCGCCGGCGTGGAGGACGTCGGGATCCAAAATGGCGTCGGCGAAATCTCGCGAGATTTTGCCGACGCCATTTTGGATCCCGACGGCATCCACGCCGGCGACATGTTCCAACGGCGACGCTATTTTGGATCGGCAAAATCCCACGATACTCAAGATGGCGTCGCCGCAAGAACATGTCGCCGGCGAGGACGACGTTGGGATCCAAAATGGCGTCGGCGAAAACTCGCGAGATTTCGCCGACGCCATTTTGGATCCTGACGTCGTCTACGCCGGCGACATGTTCTTGCGGCGACGCCATCTTGACTATCACAGGATTTCACGATACTCAAGATGGCGTCGCCGCAAGAACATGTCGCTGGCGTGGACAACGTGTGGATCCAGGATGGCGCCGGCGGAAGAAGATGTCGGGGATCGTGGAGCAGCGGCGATGACGGCGTGAGTATGAGAGACGGAGTGAGAGAAGGGGTCGTATGTGGAGTGAAAGAGTGAGTGGAGATGGTGAAAGGTGAGAGGAGTGTGTGTGTTGAGGGTTAACATGGCAAGAGGTGTGATGCCATCGCATCCTCCCGATGCGATAGCATCGGGCCATAATCTAGTAGTATAATGATGATAGTAGTAGCGCTAATGGTGGTAGTAATGATGGTAGTAAAAGTAGTAGTAGTGGTAATGTAGTCATAGTAGTAGTAATGGTAGTAGTAGTGATCATAGTAGTAGTAGTGGTGGTTGTAGCAATGGTAATATAAGTAAGGCCTGGTTCAGACATGCGAGAAACTCGGACGAGTCTCGCATGTTAATACCCGGCACTGCCACCGGCAATCAGACTGGAGCGTGCGGCCGCATAGCAATACATCATCATAGTAATGATGGCAATAGTAGTAATTTAGTAGTAAAGTTAGTAGTCATAGTACTAGTAATAGTAGTAATAGTAGTAGTATAGTAGTAATACACATAGGGTGAAAAGCATCTGTATATTTCTGAACAGTTCATTAACCAAGGGACTTTTTCCAAGAAAGTAAATGTATCTGTGATTTTCCTGTAATTTCCACCACGTTATTGTGCTTGTAATTGTCAGCAATTCAGAGCTCTGAGGTTCATGCTGCTGGTGTGTTCATATGTTTTTTGGCCTGTGTACATACACCAATAAGCCATAACATTAAAACTAATGATCAGATAATTAACCGATTAGCGGATTAAAGGGGCCACAGTGCATTATATCTTGCAGAACTCCATACATTGTGTCATGATGCTGAATATTACTGCACCTTCCTCCCATTCACTTACATGGAAGAGTATTGCCGTGCCAGTCACAGCTACTACACATTGTATATAGCTTTGCCAATTCCAGTATACCATGTCCCTTTCAAACACTCGACTATTGGAATAAGTATTGGAAGTCATGCAAAATACAAGGTGCAATTATGGGCGCACTCAGCTGTGCACAATAGCAACATCAATGATATGGCCAGGTGCAACAGCAGTGCAATAATAACAATAGAAAAAAAAAGGGAGAGAAAGCACCACTACAAAAAAGCGCACACTGCACCAATTATAATTAAGACTGAAATAAGTAATTTTTATTGATACAAAAGAGTTATACGCAATAAAAACATGATAAAATCACAAAACGATGGCATCCATAGTACCCATAATTAGAGTTGAGCGATACCGTCCGATACTTCAAAGTATCGGATCGGAATGGATCGGCCGATCTTAAAAAAAAGTATCGGTATCGCCGATTCCGATACCGGAAGTCCCATTCAAGTCTATGGGACTTCCGGTATCGGGATAAGAAAAACCCTGTTTTTGCCTTGTACAGCCTCTCTGGGGTCTGTACGGGCCTTTCGGGGGGCTGTGCCGGCCTGCCAGGGGGTCTGTGCAGGCTCCAGTGGGCTGTGCCGGCCTGCCGGGGGGCTGTGCCGGCCTGCCGGTGGTCTGTGCAGGCTCCGGGGGGCTGTGCCGGCCTGCCGGGGGGCTGTGCAGGCTCCGGGGGGCTGTGCCGGCCTGCCGGGGGGGGCTGTGCAGGCTTCGGGGGTCTGTGCATGCATCGTCCGATGGGACTACAAGTCCCATCGGGCGATGCCTGCTACCATGACAGTGATTGACACATTAGCCAATGATGGGACAGTAGTAGTCCCATCATCCGGCTAATGTGTTGAATGTAAAAAAAAAAAAAAAAAAAATTACATGCTACATAAATACTACATATATACATACTACATACATACTACATACATACTACATATATACTACATGCTACATACATACAACATGCATACTACATATATACTACATGCAACATGCATACTACATACATGCTACATTCATACTACATACTACATACATGCTACATTCATACTACATACATGCAAAATACATACAACATATATACTACATGCAACATACATACAACATATATACTACATGCATGCAACATGCATACTACATATATACTACATGTAACATACATACTACATATATACTACATGCATACTACATACATGCTACATACTACATGCATGCTACATGCATGCTACATACATACTACATACATACTACATGCATGCTACATACATACTACATGCATGCTACATACATACTACATATATACTACATGCATGCTACATACATACTACATGCATGCTACATACATACTACATACATACTACATGCATGCTACATACATACTACATGCTACATATATACTACATACATACTACATGCATGCTACATACATACTACATGCATGCTACATACATACTACATGCATGCTACATACATACTACATGCTATATACATACTACATACATACTACATGCATGCTACATACAATACATTCATACAATACATACATAGACATACAGTACATATAACATAGAGTAGCATACTTACCAATACTTGTCACATTGTTCCCCGAAGCCATTGTCTTTTACGGAATAAATATTAACATAACAAACCACAAAAATACTCACCCATGATCCCATGGTATAAAGTCCCTAGTCTCACTTTATGCCATTGCTGTGTGGGAATTTCCCACGCAGCAATGGCATAAAGTGAGACTAGGGACTTTTTTTTTTTAAGTGGCGGAGGAATACAGTGCGGAAGTATACCTACCTTCCGTCATTGGATTCCTGCAGCCCGTAGAGAACGGCAGCATCAGCTGATGCTGCAGTTCTCTACCCAAGATCGTCGTGGGACACACTCGTGGACTGCTTCGGATCATGGGTGAGTATTTTTGTGGTTTGTTATGTTAATATTTATTCCGTAAAAGACAATGGCTTCGGGGAACAATGTGACAAGTATTGGTAAGTATGTTACTCTATGTTATATGTACTGTATGTCTATGTATGTATTGTATGTAGCATGCATGTAGTATGTATGTAGTATATATGTGGTATGTATGTAGCATGTAGTATGTATGTAGCATGCATGTAGTATGTATGTAGTATATATGTGGTATGTATGTAGCATGTAGTATGTATGTAGTATGTATGTAGCATGCATGTAGTATGTATGTAGTATGTATGTAGTATGTATGTAGCATGCAGTATGTATGTAGCATGCATGTAGTATATATGTAGTATGTATGTGGCATGTAGTATGTATGTAGCATGCATGTAGTATGTATGTAGTATGTATGTAGTATGTATGTGGTATGTATGTAGCATGTAGCATGCATGTAGTATGTATGTAGTATATATGTGGTATGTATGTAGCATGTAGTATGTATGTAGCATGCATGTAGTATGTATGTGGTATGTATGTAGCATGTAGTATGTATGTAGCATGCATGTAGTATATATGTGTTATGTATGTAGCATGTAATATGTATGTAGCATGCATGTAGTATGTATGTAGTATGTATGTAGTATGTATGTGGTATGTATGTAGCATGTAGCATGCATGTAGTATGTATGTAGTATATATGTGGTATGTATGTAGCATGTAGTATGTATGTAGCATGCATGTAGTATATATGTGTTATGTATGTAGCATGTAGTATGTATGTAGCATGCATGTAGTATATATGTAGTATGTATGTAGCATGTAGTATGTATGTAGCATGCATGTAGTATATATGTAGTATGTATGTAGCATGTAGTATGTATGTAGCATGCATGTAGTATATATGTGGTATGTATGTAGCATGTAGTATGTATGTAGCATGCATGTAGTATATATGTGGTATGTATGTAGCATGTAGTATGTATGTAGCATGCATGTAGTATGTATGTAGTATGTATGTAGTATATATATATATATTTTTTTTTTAACATTTAACACATTAGCCGGATGATGGGACTACTACTGTCCCATCATTGGCTAATGTGTCAATCACTGTCATGGTAGCAGGCATCGCCAGATGGGACTTGTAGTCCCATCGGACCATGCTTGCACAGACCCCCGGACATCAGCACAGCCCCCCGGCAGGCCGGCACAGCCCCCCGGCAGGCCGGTACAGACCCCCACAGGGTGCACAGACCACCGGCAGGCCGGCACAGCCCCTCGGCAGGCCGGTACAGACCCCGGGCAGTCCACACAGCCCCCCGGCAGGCCGGCAGAGACCCCCGGAAGGCCCGAAATGACGGCGCATCATGATGCGCACACACCGCGCATCATGATGACGTCATTTCGGCTGTCAATCAACTTTGAACTTCCGATTCCGATGCCGACTTCCGATATTGAAAAAATATCGGAAGTCGGTATCGGAATTCCGATACAGCAAGTATCGTCCGATACCCGATACTTGCGGTATCGGAATGCTCAACACTACCCATAATACATATCAACACATAAATATCATACATATAAGCACATATAATGTGAGCATATGATCCAGCAACACTGTGTCACTATAGCAGTATTCCTCCCTATTCCTAGGCTCATGAGGACTATATAACCCTAGACAAAGCCCAGCCCATAGATGAATTGGAGCAACCACACACAAAAATCCATGCTATATAATTTTCATACCAGGACCCTAATAAGTCCAGATAGCAAGAAAGGGGGGGAAAAGTTAAACCCTCCACATATCAGTGGTGCCAAAACACATAGTATCAAAAACTGCCATAAAAACGATCAATAGCCACAATAAAAATACAGATACACGGATGCCATACCCAGGACCATTACCCCACGCATATGGCACCACTGATATGTGGAGGGTTTAACTTTTTCCCCCCTTTCTTGCTATCTGGGCTTAATAGGGTCCTGGTATGAAAATTATATAGCATGGATTTTTGTGTGTGGTTGCTCCAATTCATCTATGGGCTGGGCTTTGTCTAGGGTTATATAGTCCTCATGAGCCTAGGAATAGGGAGGGATACTGCTATAGTGCCACAGTGTTGCTGGATCATATGCTCACATTATATGTGCTTATATGTATGATATTTATGTGTTGATATGTATTATGGGTACTATGGATGCCATAGTTTTGTGATTTTATCATGTTTTTATTGTGTATAACTCTTTTGTATCAATAAAAATTACTTATTTCAGTCTTAATTATAATTGGTGCAGTGTGCACTTTTTTGCAGTGGTGCTTTCTCTCCCTTTTTTTTTTCCAAGTATTGGAAGTCAGACTCCCACTAATCTAAGTATAGGTCAATATACCAAAGTTTCAGAGGCCATGTGGAGTCAGATAAGGTGGCTCAAGAGGACCTACTCAGTAATAGGCCGGGTAGTTTTATCGTTATTGCTATGAGCCTACAATTTAGATGGGTAAGTAGAACTGATGAAAATCACCTTCTGGTTAATGGGAGGAGTGTAGAGTCAGGCTGGAGGCAGTCTCACCTCCAGTAGTAAATGCATATAAATGTAAATGTAATATAATACAGCTATCGTCAGCAGGCACCTGTTCAAAACTAGGAGGTGAAGGTCAGGTTTTTTCCCTATATTTTACTATTGGAGGTGTGACTGCCTCCAGCCTGATTCTGCACTCCTCCCATTGACCTGCAGGTGATTTTCATCAGTTCTACTCACCCATTTGAATTGTAGGCTCATGCTCATGGTCCAGAGAGGCATGTTTTGTCCATTTAACAGTAGGCTGTACAGTAGAAGAGGGACCCATCAAATGGAGGTCACCTTGCCGTGGTTGATGGGCATACATGTGTATGGAAAGTGACCGGATGAATGGACTTGTCTGTAGGGAGGAGGGACGGTTGGTGCACTATAGTTGGACGTTTGTCATAATAGAAGGGAAACAACTGGGGAAAATGGAATAGGAGTGCAGTACCTAAGTTTGACCACAAGATGGCAGGGGGAGCGTGAGAACAGGACTTGACAGCAGCTTAAGGCTACGAAAACGCTTAGTCATGGGGGGCGGAGAGATAGGAACCCAGGAGGGAAATTCCCGAGGAGGGAGATAAATAGGACAGGAGAGGGTTCCAGAGGTTGCCAGTCCCGGGAGGAGCTCAGGAGGAGAAGAGACAGTGAAGGAGAACGAACAGCAGTGGAGAGCTCGACCAGGGGACTGAGGAGAAAAGAAGTCAGGGGGGTGGCCCTGACACGAAGAACCGCAGAACAGACGAGGCCCCGGGGGTACCAAATTGACGACGACCTCGGACTGGTGAAGCGCTGGTGGTAGATAGGCCTAGGGCAGCCCCAGTGAAAGAGCCACGAGGAACGTCACTACGACAGAAGGAAGGTGCAGGTACCCGGGCCTGAATACTGAGAGCTGTAAAGGTGCTGCGGTGTATTGCTAAGGTCGTCAGGAGGACGGCCAATAAACTCGGACCTGTTGTACCCGAAAATCTGCCTCTGTCTCGTCTCTGTGTCGTCTGTGCGCGGTAAGCAGTGGACCACCCCCCAATCTGTCCCTTACTACACATGAAGTGGCCAGTTTATGTGCTAAGAACCTTCATTTATGTAAGTACATCTTACTGAGTAATAACACAGTTTAAATTCAATGTCTTCAGTATTTGCATATATCTTGGCTTATATAGAGTGCTGCTGTGTTTTCTTTTTCTATATAATGCAGTTATTGCAGCTTGCACCTGTTTACACTAGGATCTGCTGGTCAGGTTTTTTCCTCTATAGATAGATTTTTATTGCTCTTACTGTGATTTTTTGGGGGGAGAAACTATTATTTGGCCTCCATGACTGTTTCTTGTGGTAACAGAATAATATATTGGGAGAACCCTCATATATATTTTGCAGTCTAAGTCAAGTGTTTTGTTCACGAGACAAAAAGAAGCAAAAACAAGCTGAAAAGAGTTTACATGTTACTTCTAAATGGCAGGGTATTTGCTGCCAGGCAAATCTATTTAAGCTTATGTGGATCAAGGAAGATGTATCTGCAAAAAAAATTTTCTGTATTGATGCCAAGCAAAACAATCACTAGTTCTGGTATAAAGATGAAAAGACAACTGAGTACTGCAAAGATTTCAAGACAATTGTAAAAAACTGACATGAGATGGTCCAAGTACAAAAGGAAAACTGAAAAAATATAGAGTATAATACTTCTAAAACTCGCAGTTTAGTTTGAAGGACAGGAAAACGCAGGTGAGCGTTTCACACATGAAACATAGACTTAAATGCAGTGTTTAGATTTACTGTGAGTGTCCACCAAATCTCTATTTATAAGGAGAAAGTGATGGGGTATTTTCCTTCCGCATAAAAGCAAACAGAAGACACAAAGTTTGAGCTACACCTAAGGCTGAGTTCACACGTGGCGTTTTTTTCGCGTTTCCGCGGCAGTTTTAACCGCGCGATTTTGCCGCGAAAACGTGAAAAATAAGCATCCCATGCATTCCTATGGGATTCCGCAATGCTGTGCTAATGCTGCGGTTTTTACCGCGGCGGAATCGCTTCGCGGTAAAAACCGCAGCATGCTCATTAATTTGCGGAATCGCGGCGATCCCGCACCCATAGGAATGCATTGTTCCGCTTATTTCCCGCATGTGGCTGTGCACACCATGCGGAAAGTAAGCAGAACAATTGCGGATGGTACCCACGGTCCGGAGGAGAGGAGACTGTCCTCCGGGCTTTGGGTACCATATCCCTGTAAAAAATAGAATTTAAAATAAAAAATATTGTTATTCTCACCCTCCGGCGTCCCGCGCAGCCTTCCCGCCTCTCTCCACGCTCCCGTTCCCAGTAGTCCTTTGCAAAAATGCCCGCGATGGCGTCCGATCTCGCGGGATCGCGAAGTCTCGTGGTAATTCGCGCGACGTCATCGCGAATTACCGCGAGACGTCGCGTTCCCGCGAGAACTGACGTCATCGCGGGCATTTTCGCAAAGGACTACTGGGAACGCGTGCGCGGGACGTCGGAAGGTAAGAATAACACTATTTTTTATTTTTTTTTTACATTCTATATTTTACTACTGATGTCGCATAGGCAGCCTCAATAGTAAAAAGTTGGTCACACTTGTCAAACACTATGTTTGACGAGTGTGACCAACCTGTCAATCAGTTCTCCAAGCGATGCTACAGATCGCTTGGAGAACGCTAGCATTTTGCAAGCTAAATACGCTTGCAAAATGCTAGTTTTTCCGTGGGAAAATCACGGGAATTTAAAATGCGATTTTCCCGCGGACTGGAATTCCGGAATTCTCGCGGTAATTTCCGCTAGAGTTCCGGTACGTGTGCACTTAGCCTAAAAGAGACAAATTAAGATTTTTTTTTCTTATTTTTGGGAAGAAGTATCTTAAACATATGAATTTTACCCACATAATCCAAGCATACACATTCCAATGTACACAGGTACCATGCCTACCACTGCTGAGTGAGATCCGTAGGCAGTGAAGGAGGTAAGATCAATACTGCAAGCAGGGACAGTTTTAAGGGATAGCAATCTGGACAACTGCCCAGGTTACCCCGATTTTATAGGGAAACTGCAAGAAATGCAGCCCCATTAGAAACCAATGCTTGGAACATGTAAACTATGACACCATCATTTATGAGAATTGGCAGTAATACCTTTACCATTTAATAGATATCAGCGAATCAGTTAGAGAGGAATTAAATATGCCTCAAATTATACTGAATGGGATTTTTTTTGTGATTTCTATTGTGCAAAGTGGGGTTGAGAAAGCGTGGAAAAAAAAATTCGACCTTGCTGCTCACTGTCATGATGCATGCTCAGAGTTTAGGAGGTGGGCCACTAAAGGGCCTGTCACACTAAGCGATATCGCTAGCAATATCGCTATAACGTCACTGTTTTTTGTGACGTTATAGCGATATTGCTAGCGATATCGCTATGTCTGATACTTACCTCCGACCGCTCCCCCGCTGATTATCGCTGATCGTGCGAGAATGTCCAGGACCGTTTCTCGTCGTCAGCTTCCAGTGGCGCCGACGAGCGACGCGTGGACGTGGGCGGGAGGACGTCAGGATCGCCTCGTCTGACAGGAAAGTAACGACCCCTGACCCCTGCTATGTCGCTGGTGAGATCTGCCTGTGTGGCAGCTCACTAGCGACCACTTAGCGATGTACCAGCGATCCTGACCACGTCATATCGCTGGTCGGGATCGCTGGTGCATCACTAAGTGTGACAGTACCTTAACACTCAGTGGAATGACCCTGCACTTAGGTGTCAATTTGTGCAGGGTCTGTCTCCAAAGTTGCAGGATACTCTGGTGCAGTACACCGCCCCCAGGTCTCTGGAGGCCGCCATGTCCCTTGCCATCCGGGTGGATAGACGCCTTAGGGAGAGACATACACAAAATGTGCCCCCTGATGTCCTCGCTAGGGAGGAGGACCCACCAGTGCGGACGGAGGAACCCAGACAGCCCGGTGTTGTTGGTACAAAAAAGGGGGTGTCTGCGGTTCGTCATGGTGGGGGGGTTTGCTTTTCCTGTGGGAAGCCGGGCCATTTTATGAGAGCCTGCCAAGTTCATGCCAAGTCTCCAGACGAACCTATGCAAGTAGGAAGAGCTAGTGTGTGTTCAGGCCTGCCTACGGTTCAGGGAGTGGTGTCGGCATGTTTTTACTGTGGGCAGACTGGTCATGTCCTTAAGGCTTGCCCAATGCGCGCCAAATTATCCGTGTCATCTCAGAAGCCGCATTTCCCTGGTCGCTAGGAGGGAGGCGACCAGGGAGTGTATATTTCCTCCATTTTGCCCTCCCAAGGTACTATGTCAGCAGAGGTGCTGGCTGGCGGGGTATCGGAGGTAATACCGGTGCTTGTGGACAGCGGAGCAGGAGTCAATCTGGTGGATGCTCGCTTTGTCCAGACTCATGGCCTGAGGTGTAGGACGTTAGCCAAACCTATAAGTGTCCAGGCCATAAACTCTGTTCCACTGAGCCAGGGGAGCGTGACCCAACTCGTAGAAAATATCCATCTATGTATAGGACATCATGAAGAGTCCTTGTCATGCTATGTCTTGGAGGGAATGCCAGTAGCTATCGTTTTAGGCCTTCCTTGGCTGAAAAAACACAACCCGGTAATAGATTGGTGAGCGAGGGAAGTGGTCAGCTGGGGGCAGTCGTGTGAGGGCTGCTGCCTAGGGACTACTCTCTCTGCCGTCTCTCTTCAACTGACCCCTTTCTCTCCAGTGAGAGCAGCAGATGTGCTGCAGGAGAGTAGGGGCAAGTCTCAACCCTTGCCATTAGCTAACCCTGGGAGGCACAGACCTCATGGTGGAAGGGGTTGGAGGGTGGTGTACCCCGTGTTGAATTGCGGGGGTGTGAGTGTAGTGACACAGGGGGACACCTCTGTTGTCAATCCCAGAAAGAGTTCACCGAATTGTGACAAACGAATGTGTGGCAATAAACGTTCAGGTCCGGACCTGTGTGTGAACGAGCATATATGGGTGGCCACCAAAAAACATCCAGTGGAAGTGTGTTGCGGAGTCTTACCAGCTCGAGTTACCCCCAAACATACACATACACAACTCGTTCCCCAGGTTGGCGCTTCGGAGATGTTTGGTGCCTCCTGAACATACATTGCCAATACCAGCGGTACTCTTTTGTCATCAACCTGATGTGCAGGTAATTGCAGGGGTGAACTCTGGTTCTGGGCGTCCCCATTGTAGGTGGTTTACTGATGAGGAGCGGTCTTGAGGGTCCAGAGGCCCCTCATTAAGGGGAGGGTACTGTCATGATCCATGCTGGATCATGACAGATATAAAGCACATGTAACCTTTTTTTTCCTTAAGCTGTGTGCTTAAGTTTGGGTTTGCCCCCGGTGGCCATTAGGGTCATTGCACTGTGGTGGTTTCAGTTCTAGTTTTTGCCCGGTGGCCGTTAGGGTCATTGTACTCTGGTTACTTTAGTTTAGTGCACGTGATTGTGAAGCAGGTGTGATTGCTGGCTCTTATCTATAAAAGAGTTTCAGGTGGTTGCAATCACTGTTGGTGATAGTGTTCATTTCCAACCATCCTTGGTGGAGAAAGGAGCTAGAGAAAGTTCCTGGCAGCACAGTCAGAGTCCTGGTGTGGAAGGAGTCAGAGGGGATTTCCTTGCAGCTTTGACAGAGCTTGGTGGCAGCTATTCAGGAGGAAAGCTGCATTCTGGTGGTGGACTTTGTTGCTAGGAGCAAGAGCAACAGAGCAAAACTAAGTGGTGTTTCCCTGTTTGTATTTTTCCCTGGTGTGTATTAGTACAGCGGTGGGGCCAGTGCCAGCACCACCCAGCTCCCTAGCAAGGGATAGGTGTAGGGTGTGCTAGGGTCGCAGGTTCCGGCTCGGGGACAGGTGAGGAGCCTGTATAGGGAACTTTAGGAGTGTTAGGGACACTGACTCAGGGGAGTGCAAGAGGTCTCCACTTCCCCATTCCCTATCGCAGGGCCAACCATTGTAACTGTTTCCCCTTCCCCCGTGTCTTGTCATTTTAGCTACCGGCCTGTGGGTCGTGTCACACAGGACAGTTACACGTGCTGTGTCTTGTTGTTTTAGTTACCGGCCTGCGGGTTGTGTCACACAGGACGGGTCCACGTGACATTATAACCAACCCTTAACTTTTTTTCTGCTGAGCCATGGACCCAAGGCAGACTTTTGCCCAAATGCTACAAGTCTTTACTGAGGAGATTAGGGGGCTGCACGGTGAGTTGATGCAGCAGCTGCAGCTGTTGGTGGGCTTTGGGGGTCTGGTTCAGCACAGGCTCAGCCAGAACCCAAGATATCCCTCCCTGACAGGTTTTCTGGAGGGAGAGATCAATTCTTGGTATTTCAGCAAGCCTGCAAATTATATTTCAGGCTGCTTCCTCGTTCATCAGGGAATGAAGAGCAACGGGTGGGAATCATTATGTCCCTTCTTAAGGGGGATCCCCAATCCTGGGCCTTCTCCCTGCCGGACGATTGACCATCATTAGAGTCCGTGGACAAGTTTTTGGTGACTTTTGGCGTGTAAACAGGGAGCCCGGGTTGCTGAGGAGTACTGCTCAGAGTTTAGGAGGTGGGCCACTAACACTCAGTGGAATGACCCTGCACTTAGGTGTCAATTTGTGCAGGGTCTGTCTCCAAAGTTGCAGGATACTCTGGTGCAGTACACTGCCCCCAGGTCGCTGGAGGCCGCCATGTCCCTTGCCATCCGGGTGGATAGACGCCTTAGGGAGAGACATACACATAATGTGCCCCCTGATGTCCTCGCTAGGGAGGAGGACCCACCAGTGCAGATGGAGGAACCCAGACAGCCCGGTGTTGTTGGTACAAAAAAGGGGGTGTCTGCGGTTTGTCGTGGTGGGGGGGTTGCTTTTCCTGTGGGAAACCGGGCCATTTTTTGAGAGCATACCCAGTTCATGCCATATCTCCAGATGAACCTATGCAAGTAGGAGGAGCTAGTGTGTGTTCAGGCCTGCCTACGGTTCAGGGAGTGGTGTCGGCATGTTTTTACTGTGGGCAGACTGGTCATGTCCTTAAGGCTTGCCCAATGCGCGCCAAATTATCCGTGTCATCTCAGAAGCCGCATTCCCCTGGTCGCTTGGAGGGAGGTGACCAGGGAGTGTATATTTCCTCCATTTTACCCTCCCAACTTACTATGTCAGCAGAGGTGCTGGCTGGCGGGGTACCGGAGGTAATACCGGTGCTTGTGGACAGCGGAGCAGGAGTCAATCTGGTGGATGCTCGCTTTGTCCAGACTCATGGCCTGAGGTGTAGGACGCTAGCCAAACCTATAAGTGTCCAGGCCATAAACTCTGTTCCACTGAGCCAGGGGAGCTTGACCCAACTCGTAGAAAATATCCATCTATGTATAGGACATCATGAAGAGTCCTTGTCATGCTATGTCTTGGAGGGAATGCCAGTAGCTATCGTTTTAGGCCTACCTTGGCTGAAAAAACACAACCCGGTAATAGATTGGCGGGCGAGGGAAGTGGTCAGCTGGGGGCAGTCGTGTGAGGGCTGCTGCCTAGGGACTACTCTCTTTGCCGTCTCTCTTCAACTGACCCCTTTCTCTCCAGTGAGAGCAGCAGATGTGCTGCAGGAGAGTAGGGGCAAGTCTCAACCCTCGCCATTAGCTAACCCTGGGAGGCACAGACCTCGTGGTGGAAGGGGTTGGAGGGTGGTGTACCCCATGTTGAATTGCGGGGGTGTGAGTGTGGTGACACAGGGGGACGCCTCTGTTGTCAATCCCAGAAAGAGTTCACCGAATTGTGACAAACGAATGTGTGGCAATAAACGTTCAGGTTCGGACCTGTGTGTGAACGAGCATGTATGAGTGGCCACCAAAAAACATCCAGTGGAAGTGTGTTGCGGAGTCTTACCAGCTCGAGTTACCCCCAAACATACACATACACAACTCGTTCCCCAGGTTGGCGCTTCGGAGATGTTTGGTGCCTCCAGAACATACATTGCCAATACCAGCGGTACTCGTTTGTCATCAACCTGATGTGCAGGTAGTTGCAGGGGTGAACTCTGGTTCTGGGCGTCCCCACTGTAGGTGGTTCACTGATGAGGAGTGGTCTTGAGGGTCCAGAGGCCCCTCATTAAGGGGAGGGTACTGTCATGATCCATGCTGGATCATGACAGATATAAAGCACATGTAACCTTTTTTTCCTTAAGCTGTGTGCTTAAGTTTGGGTTTGCCCCCGGTGGCCATTAGGGTCATTGCACTGTGGTGGTTTCAGTTCTAGTTTTCCCCCGGTGGCCGTTAGGGTCATTGCACTCTGGTTACTTTAGTTTAGTGCACGTGATTATGAAGCAGGTGTGATTGCTTGCTCTTACCTATAAAAGAGTTTCAGGTGATTGCAATCACTGTTGGTGATAGTGTTCATTTCCAACCATCCTTGGTGGAGAAAGGAGCTAGAGAGAGTTCCTGGCAGCACAGTCAGAGTCCTGGTGTGGAAGGAGTCAGAGGGGATTTCCTTGCAGCTCTGACAGAGCTTGGTGGCAGCTATTCAGGAGGAAAGCTGCATTCAGGTGGTGGACTCTGTTGCTGGGAGCAAGAGCAACAGAGCAAAGCTAAGTGGTGTTTCCCTGTTTGTATTTTTCCCTGGTGTGTATTAGTACAGTGGTGGGGCCAGTGCCTGCACCACCCAGCTCCCTAGCAAGGGATAGGTGTAGGGTGTGCTAGGGTCACAGGTTCCGGCTCGGCGACAGGTGAGGAGCCTGTAAATGGAACGTTAGGAGTGTTAGGGACACTGACTCAGGGGAGTGCAGGAGGTCTCCACATCCCTGTTCCCTATCGCAGGGCCCACCGCTGTAACTGTTTCCCCTTCCCCCGTGTCTTGTCGTTTTAGTTACCGGCCTGCGGGTCGTGTCACACAGGACAGTTACACGTGCCGTGTCTTGTTGTTTTAGTTACCGGCCTGCGGGTCGTGTCACACAGGACGGGTCCACGTGACACTCACCAATGCCTTCTGCTCCCCATCTGATTCTTCATGGAGCTTCCTGTGGCTTTACTTTTCCATGGCACGTTATGCCCTGAAAATGCAGGTGATGACTTCATGACATATGAAGCGATGGCCGGGGGACCACCACAATGCATGGAGACTACAGTACACAAGATGAGATGCAAACAACAAAGGGTTAATTTATTTACAGGCAAGGAATGCAGTGTTAGGAAAGTGTAAACAGGGGTATGCAATGACATAAAACAATTTACAAAAGTGATATTCTCTAGCTGGGCTGTACAAATGGCACGGTGCACCAACTATTACAGATCAGTGTATTTTTCAAAAGGCAAAACAATACAATAAAGTACAGTATGCTGATAATCAAACTATAGCCTGACTAGCGCTGCTACTCCGGCCGCATGGCCACCATGCTCTGTCTATTGCAGCCTATCCTAAGCCCTAAACATGTGCACACACGGGGTTAACACTCACAGTAACATTGGTGTCTCAGTTCCTTCCTGGGGGGCCCCCTGCAGTTCTGCATGATGATGCAATGGCCTCCCTGGAAGTTCTGTGCAACGTGGTCTTGCCCTTGTGTGAAGATTCCAAGCCTGCTCCTAGAAACGGTGAATTCCCTCTTCTGAATTCCTTCTTTGTATATCTTCGTGGCTCCTCGCAGCAACACGGGAAAGACACCTTCGTTATCCCCAGAAGGGTATACAAAATCCCAAAAGTTCAGGCGGTTACAAGCTACACGTTTTTCTCCTCACAGCTCACAGCACGCCTGCTTCCTGCAGACTCCCAGTTCAGAAGGCTCACAGGAAAAACAGCCCCTCCTCTCTCATAGCTGACTGAACAAACCAACACAGTCTTATTGCAGGGAAAGCCGAATGTCCCATTGCTCTAGTCAAGGGGGTTCTGTCTCTTAAAGTGGCAGTTTGTCTCTACTGCCCATAGCAATGCCACCCCCTTACATGCCTGCCAGCAAACCTCTTCTACCATGGACTCCAACAGAGGGAAGTACACGTGCCGCTGTATCCACTGGTAGGTCTTTGTGGACCCGAAGTGGGCTCCGAATTCGTGGACATCTTTAGCCACTTCTTGGGCCATTCCTCCTGGGATGACCACCTGCCACCTTCAGTATCTTTCGGCTGTTGCCTCTTGCGATATAGCACCGATTCTCGCACCTCCAGCCTATCCCACTGGTGTAAGACACTTCATCTCAGCATCCAGACTATCTCTCTCTTGTTTGCCTGGCTTCCACTTCTGCGCTATCCAGCATTTAATCTGTCTCAGCCCTCCGTCTTCATCTTGAACATTTCCCCACTCTTCTTTGGTTCTCCCCAGAGATCGGGGTAGTGCGCAGGCCTCCCTACTTGACTGGACTGCAACCACTGGGCTCTTGAACTTACGGAAGTCTGGGGTTTCTTCCTCTTCGAGTTGTTCATCGAGATCCCCCACTGGAGTTACCACCATCACTCGTGACAGGCCATCGGCATTTGCATTTTCAGTAGCAGAGTGATAATGGCTGGTAAAGTCAAACTTGGCCAGGCGGGCCACCCACCGTTGTTCTAAGGTCCCCAATTTAGCATTCTCAAGGTGGGCCAGGGGATTATTGACCGTTTGAACTTGAATCCTTGTCACTGCCAGGAAGCCCGCAAACTTCTCTGTCATGGCCCACACGAGAGCCAGGATCTCTAACCGGAAAGAGCTGTAATTATGGGTGTTTCTTTCACTGTCTCGCAGGGACCTACTGGCATACCCGATGACTCTCTCATGTCCATCCTGTATTTGGGAAAGTACTGCACTGAGTCCATGAAGGCTACCATCTGTATACAACAGGAACAGTTGATCGAAATCTGTGTAGGCCAAAATCGGGGCTGAAGTAAGAGCATTCTTTAGAGCCTGGAAGGCCTCATCTCGCCCCTGGTCCCAGATGATGCACTGAGTCTTCGGCACTCCGGCGGTCCCCCTCAGCAGTTCATTCAGAGGACCCACCATCTTTGCGACTTCTGGATAGCAGCCACTTTTTCTGGTGAAGGCAGAACTCCCTCTTGTGACACTATGTGGCCCAGGTACTCAATCTCTTTCTTGAAGAGGTGGCACTTCTTTGGCTTCACCTTCAGGCTATGAGCCTGCAGTCTTCCGAGTACCTGTCCAAGCTGGGAAAGATGGTCTTCGAACGAGGCAGAGAACACAATGTTGTCATCCAGATAGATCAGGGTAGCCTCAAAGTTTAAGTCTCCCAAACACTTTTCCATCAGCTGTTGAAATGTGCCCAGAGCATTGGAGATCCTGATGGGCATCCGGTTAAACTTGAACAATCCTATAGGGAGGATGAAGGCAGTCTTTTCCTTGTCTTTGTCGGCCATGGCCACTTGCCAGTATCCGCTTGCTAGGTCCAAAGTGGAGAAGTACTTGGCTTTCCCCAACACTGTCAAGGATTCCTCGATGTGTGGTAACAGATATGAGTCTCGCACAGTGCAGGCATTGAGTTTCCTGTAATCTACACAGAACCGGATGGTCCCATCCTTCTTCTTGATGAGCACCACCGGTGCCACCCAAGGACTCTGACTACTCTGCACTCCTCCTGAATCCAGCATCTGCTTCAGGAATGTCTTCACCTCTTGGTACATCTTGCGTGGGATTTGCCGGTATGATCCTCGAATTGGACGAGCATCCCCAGTCGGTATTTCTTGTGTGATCGCTTTGGTACAGCCAAAATCTTCGGCGTGATGGGCGAATGCGGCCTGATTTTCCCAAAGCATAGCTTCTATCGCCCGCACACACTCAGGGCCAAGAGCCTTCACAGCCACTTCCATTTTGTCAAGGATGATTCGCCCATTCCACTTGGGGGATGGCATCTCTTCGGGCCCCGCAGCGACTGCCACAGTCCACCCCATACCTTCGATCGGCAATAAAGACATCTATTTATGACTCACCACTTCACCCTTTTGTAGGTACACCTGGGCCAGATCTGTCCCCCGTGGCAAGGTGACTTCCCCGGGGCCCACGTTCAAAGCTCTTATGGGGACGTGTCCTTGCTGGACCACAGCTATCGTACGAGCTATCATGACTTCTTGGTCTTCTCCTCCGCCTACCACAGTCTGAACTATCACCTCCAGCCTGTAAAGGTTGCGATGAGTCCCCACTGGAAGGTGTAATATACTTTCTCGCTTGGGAGGCAGGATTACAGACTCCTTCCCAGGGGCCCTGATGACCCCTAACGCCTGATAAGAAGGCACACTCCTCTGCGTCCCACAGACGCGGATCAATCGCTGAAGGGCTTCTTGAGAAAACAAAAAGCAAAAAACACAAATATCCTGAACTAAAAAGTAAAAAATAAACTGCAAATAATGCATAAAGGTAATAATAATAATAATAAGGGTATTTAGTAAACATAATTTTGATCAAAATAATGTACAAGCCATCCCGCCACGTCACAGCAACCCTTGCGGGACAGTCCCTACTCTAGTATTTAAAACCTTTTCACTTGCCAAGTGACGTGAATGTGAACAAGGATCGAGCGGCTGAACCGGTTGCCTTCCTCAGCTAAGTGGTTCATTTGCTAATCCTTTGCATCTGATCTGGTTTTGACTCTCTCTGCTTGTTGTGCAGGTTCAGCTTGCTCCTCTGGGGGCCGTGCTGGACCACCGCACCTTATGTTACAGCCTGTGTCAGTTTGTTCAGTCCCCTGTTATATTGGTCTCTTTTGCTTTGCTCCCAGTTCATACCGGAGTGCTGATATAGTGGGGGCGAAGTCGTGTGACTTCAGTGTTTTTTTGTACATCAGAAGTGTTGGATTTTTCAGGGTTTTTGTGTGATTGCAGACAGTGTCTTTCCTTTCCTATCCTGTCTAGTCAGTTTGGGCCCCATCATTTGCTCAGTCTATTTTTCTGCCTGCATTTGTGTTTCATCTTGTCTCACCGACAATATATGTTTGGGGGCTATCTATTCCTTTTGGGGTCTGCTCTGGGGCAGTTTAGATTTCACCTTTCTTGCTTTAGGCTTAGTTAGCTCTCCGGTAGTGCCGAGGCGTCAAGGGCATCGTAGGTACGCTCCACGGCTACTGCTAGTTGTGTGGATAGGATCAGGGGTCTGCAATCCGCTTAGTTACCAACCTCTCTGGTTTTCTGGTTGCTTAGCCTGTTTCTGCCATCCTCCTTGGTGACCCATTCTTAACAGCATGGTGCACCAACTATTACAGATCAGTGTATTTTTCAAAAGGCAAAACAATACAATAAAGTACAGTTTGCTGCTAATCTAACTGTAGCCTGATTGGCCGCTGCTACTCCGGCTGTCTATTGCAGTCTATACTAAGCCCTAAACATGTGCGCACATGGGGTTAACACTCACAGTAACATTGGTGTCTCAGTTCCTTCCTGGGGGCCTCCCTGGAAGCTCTGTGCAACATGGTCTTGTCCTTTTGTGAAGATTCCAAGCCTGCTCCTAGAAACGGTGAATTCCATCTTCTAAACTCCTTCTTTGTATATCTTCATGGCTCCTCGCAGCAACACGGGAAAGACACCTTCGTTATCCCCAGAAGGATGTCCCATTGCTCTAGCCAAGGGCGTTCTGTCTCTTAAAGTGGCAGTTTGTCTCTACTGTCCATAGCAATGCCACCCCCTTACACATCCATCAGCATAGCCTAGCTAGCAGCTGCATTAAGACAACAGAGGCCTACGTAGCGCTGAAAGCCGTGGCACAAGGTGAATATGGAGGAAGAGGATGTTGCGTACTGTAGACTAATAAAGAAGATGCCAAAGGGAGCTGTACAGAGAACAGGATAGGTGAGTGGAAACGTATAATTTTTTCACCATACGTTTATTATACTCTAGGGTCTAGACAGACCCCAGTACATAATAAGGCACAGGTAAGTAGGTTACAAAATTGATTTTCCTGGACAGGTTCGATGAAAATACCAAATTTAAAATTTTGGCAGATTAGCTTCTCATTACAACTTACAGATTGTACTGCTGTTTGGAAAGGCAATTTTATTTGGGTAGTACTGTGTGGCACTGACTGGTAGCATTTGGGTAATAAAGTGCAAGCAATGGTGGGCCACTTTTCTTATTTTGCAAGTCCCAATAGTCTGTAAACTTAGCATAGATAACAATATTAATTTGTTTAGCTTGTTCCCTAATTTTGCTCAAATTTCTTTTTCCTACATATAGGATGTAAAACAATAATTTGCAATATAAAACTTCTGGCAGCTCTATAACCGCAGGGACTATAAAGGTTAGACAGCTCAATAGCAGGATGGATATTGGCATCTAGTAGTAAATGAGAGCTATCCATCAATCATCATACTCGACAGACATGCGTAATATCAGCACCTTCTGTCTGTATTCTACATGTTGTTCACAGAGATTCGGAGGCTTGTAATCTACTGTCACAACAGCAGACAGATCTGTATTCTGCAGCCACAAGTGATTTCTCTTCTACATTGTATTTCCACTTTACTGGTTGCTGTATAGTACAAAAGATACATGGCCGTCTACAGTACATAGCACAACATGTACATTATATAGTAAGAAGGGGCAATGGGGGATATAAAGCAAGAGAGTTTTGAATATTTCAAATAGACACAACATTTTTAGGTCATTTGTATCCATGGTAGAAAGTTAAATAACCAATGTTATGTGATTTTATTTATATATTTTACTTGCTTATTGAGCGTCATTAATTACAAACATCATCATCACCGTCCCTAGTTGGGCTCACAATGTAAATTTCTTATCAGTATGTTTTATTACATTTTGCGGAGTTCCGTAGATGGAGGTTTACTGGATCTTAAAATAAGGATCGTAGAGGTCTTCTTACTTTGCTCTTTCAGCCTTGTAGAGTACACACAGCTTCTCACAAAATTAGAATACCATCAAAAAATTAATTTATTTCATTTCTTCAATACAAAAAGTGAAACTCATATTATATCATAATTACAGACAGAGTGATCTATTTCAAGTGTTTATTTCTGTTAATGTTGATGATTATGGCTTACAGCCAATGAAAACCAAAAAGTCATTATCTCATTAAATTATAATAATTAACAAAAAAACACCTGCAAAGGCTTCCTAAGCATTTAAAAAGGTCCCCTAGTTTGTTTCAGTTTGCTCCACAATCATGGAGAAGACTGCTGACTTGACAGATGTCCAGAAGACAGTCATTGACACACTCCACAAGGAGGGTAAGCCACAAAAGGTCATTGCTAAAGAAGCTGGCTTCTCTATGTTCTCCCTGGACATAAGGTTTGCAAATCACTCTGCTGTTGGTCGATGTGGTTGTGATAACAGCAAAATGCAAAGATGAATAATGGCGCTCCTGGACTACTCTGGGGACAGGTGCGCTGAGTTTAAGCTTCAGTTTTGAAGTAACTACATAAACATTTAGAATAAAGACATGACTACAAATCTTATTACGAGGCCAATAGAGAATGCTTAACACATTATGGGGGTAAATCCAGCTGTTGGGATCACTTTAAACATTTTGGAATTAATATATACTCAATCAGGTCAGATAAGACATAAGAGAAGAAAGTTCAAACAAGGTCACTTTGTATTTTTGTTCACTTGTCTTGCATCATATCTAATAAAAAAAATCCTTCCTAGGTTAAATTATGATAATTTCTCTTCTAATACTATGATTATTCCTGTCATCTCACCATGAAAAAAATATTTGTATTTGTACAGCAGCCAAGAAAGTAGAATGGCAAGCATTGCAAACAGATGCACAATGACCAGTGATGACACAGTAGGGGGCAACAGAGGTAGTTGCCTAGGGTCCAAATCTCTTTGGAGTGCAAAAAACTAAAAAAAGAAAAAGTTTAAAGAAGCAGTGGTGTTGACAGTACCAAACATCCAGGACAATATAAATGTCCCAGACTTCTGTGTAGGTTAGGCGGATCTCTTGTATGAGTGCCACTCTGAATTACAATTATATCACTGTTTTACACCAGTGAGGAGGCTCTCAGGGGCTATAATTACTTGTCAAGGAGACACTACAGTGGTATTAACAGTTTCTAATGGCCTCAGAATGCATTATTTATTTAAAAGGAGCACTTGTAGGGTGTCAGCCCCTGCTAATAACTGAATTAAACTGTGACTTTAAGACACCATGCTTCCCTCTGATTTGTATGCACTTGCACTAGACCTTTCCTCCACAGCTTGCTGTGTGTTGGTTTGAGCAGGAAGCAAGAATGGTCTGAATCCAGATGTAGAGAGAGAGGGACTCATGCCCAGGGCTGTATTATAGTTTATGCTGCCCTGGGAACTTTTAGTGCTGCCTCCCCCATTGGTGAATGTGACTAATGCAGACACTTTGGCAAAAATCGCTGATGTGAAATTAGCCTTTCTCCCTAGTGCAGCCGCCTCCCCAGTGCACCCATCTCCTCAGTGCACTCATGTCCCCAATGCACTCATCTCCGGAGTGCACCCATCTCCCCAGTATAGCCATTTCCCCAGTGTAGCCATCTCCCCTTGCAGCCATCTCCCCAGTGCAGCCATCTCCCCAGTGCACCCATCTCCCCAGTGCAGGCATCTCCTCAGTGCACCCGTTTCCCCAGTGCAGCCATCTCCCCAGTGCACCCGTTTCCAAAGTGCAGCCATCTCCTCAGTGCAGCCATCTCCTCAGTGCAGCCATCTCCTCAGTGCACCCATCTCCTCAGTGCACCCATCTCCCTAGTGCAGCCATCTCCCTAGTGCAGCCATCTCCCCAGTGCAGCCTTCTCCCCAGTACACCCGTTTCCCCAGTGCAGCTATCTCCCCAGTGCAGCCATCTCCCCATTGCAGCCATCTCCCCAGTGCAGGCTCTGCTTATTCTCCACCCAGTTGATTCCCCCTCCGGTGCTCATTTCCCCCCCAGTGCTCATTTTCCCTCCCGGCGCTCATCCTCCACATTGGCGCTCATTTTCCACCCCGGCTCTCATTCTCCACCCTGGCCCTCATTCTCCACCCTGGCGCTCATTCTCCACCCTGGCGCTCATTCCCCCCCAGCGCTCTTTCTCTGCCCCCCTGTCGCTCATTCCCCCCAGGTGCTCATTCTCCTGGCATTCATTCTCCACCCCCCGGTGCTCATTGCCCCCAAGGCACTCATTCCCCCTGGCGCTCATTCTCCACTCCCCCCAGGCGCTCATTACCCCCCAGTGCTCATCCCCCCAGCCTCCATTCTCCACTTCGCTCATTTCCCCCCCAGCGCTCATTACCCCCCGGCCCCATTCTCATACCCAGCTCATTCTCTCCCCGCCGCTCATACCCCCGGCCCCCATTCTCCACCAGGCTCATTCCCCCCGCCGCTCATCCCCCCGGCCCCCATTCTCGACCCGGCTCATTCTCCCCCATCACTCATCCCCCCGGCCCCCATTTTCCACCCGGCTCATTTCCCCGCCCCCATTCTCCACCTGGCTCATTCTCCCCCCCACCACTTATTCTCCATCTGGCTCACCTGTGTCGTGGCTTGGTCTGTTCCCTGCTGCTGCTACATGTGTATGTCTCTCGTCCAGCCTAGTTCTTCCTGTTTGTGTGTGTGTGAGTGCGCGGTCACGTGGTACCGCTCATTAAGGTCATGAATATGGGTGCCACGCCTATGAGACTGGAGTGGCATTCATATTCATGATCTTAATGAGCGGTACCACATGTGACCGCGCACTCACACAGGAAGAACAGATATCGGTGCAGGACCATCAGAGCTGCAGCAGGCATCACTGGAGGAGGTGAGTATGATGGGGGGAGGGGAACGAGGGCGATGGCCGACCCCGGACTTAAAAAAAAACAAAAAAAAACCTTGCTTAGGTGCCGCCCCTCCGCAGAGTCCCGCCCTAGGCACGTGCCCACGAGTGCCTAATGGCAAATACGGCCCTGCTCATGCCTGTGGCGGGAAGATGGACTGGAAGGGGTGCCCAAACCCTTAAAGACTGTTCAAAAATTAATCAGCGGCAGCAGAGGCAAAGCTAGGGTTTTGGTACAGGGGGGACAAAACTTCTGAGTGGGTCTCTAACAAGGTAACTCTGATTACAACTACAGTTGTGATGAAAAGTTTACATACCCCGGCAGAATTTTTGCTTTCTTTGCCTTTGTTTTAGAGAATATGAATGATAACACCAAAACTTTTTCTCCACTCTTGGTTGGAGGTTGGGTGAAGCCATTTATTGTCAAATTACTGTGTTTTCTCCTTTTAAATGATAATGACAACCTAAAACATCCAAATGACCCTGATCAAAAGTTTATTTACACTGGTGCTTTTGGCCTGATAACTTGCACAGAAGTTGACACAAATGGGTTTGAATGGCTACTAAAGGTAACTTCCTCACCTGTGACAAGGAAAATTGTTCGGGATGCAAAGAAAAACCCACAAATAACATCAGCTGAAAAACTGGACTCTCTGAAAACTAACAGTGTGGCAGTTTCAAGATGCACAATAAGGATGCACTTGAAGAAAAATGGGCTGCATGGTCAAATCGCCAGAAGAAAGCCATTATTGCGCAAATGCCACAAAGTATCTCGCCTACAGTACATAAAAATGTTGGAGTGGCATTTACCCTGGTTTCGAGAATTAGTGGCTGATTTAGCCTGATGACTATTTCCTGAGTGACTCCACCTGAAGGCTCTGATTGTCAAAATCCAAATGATCCCTCTGGAATTTCTTTTGTTTCCTACCAATGACCTCCTTCTCAATAAACAATTATTGGTCTCCACCAAAAATAACATCAGAAAACTGGAGACAAAGATGGCCGGCTCTGAGGAGACCCGGCTTGTTGATACATTCAAATCTACATTTAAGGAAACGTTAGACTGCTATGAGAAGGAGGTCATTGGTAGGAAACAAAAGAAATTCCAGAGGGGTCATTTGGATTTTGACAATCAGAGAGCCTTCAGGCGGATGAACTCGGGAAATACTCGTCAGGCTTAACAGCCACTAATTCTCGAAACCAGGGACCCCCAGAGACTGCTACAGGAGCTACTAGCTCAAGCGATTTTTTTTGGTCGTCAGGAGGCAGCGATCTAGATACCGGACCAGGCGGGGCTGAAAACATAAGAAATCTCAGAAAACATCACCATCTCCATTTCATCGCAATTACAGAACCAAATGTCGATGATGCCTTCTCTTGATGTTCCCTCTGACAACACCTTCTTCCAGGTACAGTCTTTTGATTTGCAGGTCATTAATTTATCAGATTACGTTCTTTCATCAGCTGAGACCCGTGTCCCTGAAAAAGGTTTGACTTTTTCCCCAACACATAAAATGGATAAATTTGACTTAAAGATCTGTATCTGTTTTGTAGGAAACTAGTTCTACAGGTTATCCACAGGCAACCGGCTATCATTCGCACCAGCTCCACCCAAGAACAACAGGTATTCCAGGATCTTCTGGAACTGCTGGAAGAAAATGCCACTCTAACAGGTAGGAGGACATTTCCATACAGAATAATGTCTACTGTGGCACCCTGCGTCTTTACCGACACAAAAGAGTTAAATATATACTGTTTTGTATGTGTTTTGTGAGCAATGAGAGTTATGCTTTCTCTGCTAGAGACCACAATACACACACACAATTTGCCTCACTCCCTCACTTGTCTGAAGCTGAGAGCTTTTCAGACATACCCTAACTGGGAGTTGGAGGGGCCGAGTTGTTGTTCTCAGTGTGAAGAAGGAGGAAGAACTTCTTGGAGGCCATGTTAAGACATGTGCTCGATCAAGGAGTGGGAGCTAAGAAGCATCAGGGACCAGCCCCTAGACCATCCATGCTTTCAGAGCAGGGTGGTAAGCTGATAACTGCGTGGGATTATACAACCAGCAGAAAAGTGTTTTCCCTCGAAAAACTGCAACAACCTAGGATCAGTGAAGGATAGTGCAAGTATGAACTTGAGCTGCTCACACACAGGATCCATGCTGCAAGTTGCCAAAGGAGACATACACAATGAGTAGAGGCTATATCGGAAGTTCTAAACTCTGGGAAGCCTTGATCCCAGAAGGGATTAGAATAGCAGGGATCTTACACTGAGTCACAAGCAGAGAGAAATGATAACTCCCATTCTGCAGAACAGACTGTAACCTGGTGAGAGTTGTAATATCTCCTCTGAACTGCACCTGAACTACAGTAAATGATAAAGTGACTTTCCTGTCTCCTGCCTTATTACTCCGTGCCTTCTACTTGCATCACAATCTCTGGGGGTCTGCTCTGGTTGGAGAGAGTTTAACATCTGCACTGCCATCACCATCTACTCCCCCAGGGATCATCTGCAGTGCTGGCTATACTACAGTCGAATACTCCAGCTGGCGTCACGAATCACTACATAAACTTTATCCCCATCCAATTCTAACCCCTTTACATGACCGTCTGGGGCCACGGACCAGGTCACCGCCACTGTGACATCTCCCATAGAAGTTAACGGGCTCGGTACCAAGTATCCCACAGCCCCTCAGGCGCATCACTATCATCTCCCCTTCTTTCTCCCTGGTCCCTGCGGTCAGGTTCTTTTTTGAATCTGCCAAACGGGATAATATGCGATTGCCTCCTATTGTGAGCAGTGCCAATCTTACCATAGAGGAAAGGAGAGCTGCCTGTTAAGGCTCTTAAGAACAATGATTCCTTTATTATCAGGAAGGAGGGAACGTGGTGTTATGGCCCACCTGTATGAATGTGGAGGCATTTGTGGAACACGAGGTTCTATGTTACATTACCCTCAGACCCGACATTGGTCTTTTTGGATAGGTTACATAGACTGATCAGACAAGTAGCCTCAATGGGCATCATCTCGGTCAACGAGAAAAAGTACATGTGGATCGACAACCCAGTAATGCCCACCCTCTATCTTTTACCGAAGGTCCACAAAAATGCTTCTAAGCCACCTGGACGCCCTATCGTTTCAAGTATTGTGAACGGGTAGGCAGTTATGTTGATTTCTTCCTGCAGCCTTTGGCATCAGCATTACCTTCCTTTATTAAGGACACAGCTGATTTCATTAGGGCATGCCATCAGTATACCTGATCATAGGCCTACATATAGTATAATTCACCCCCATAAAAAAATTAACAAAAACACATTACTCACCTCTACTCCTCATTTTCCTCGCTGCTCCGTTTCATGACATTACTTGACTCCTGCTGTCAGTGTCTGCACCATTGATATCAGACACAGGGGGGAATTGTGGGAGAGGGACCGTGACACTTCCTGTCTCATCAGTGCTTTCAACTGTATCGGCATCCAGCAGGGATGAGCATCCAGCAGATTGAGTCTCCCTGCTCTGCTGCAGTTTAACACGCCAATACAGTTAACAGTAGCATAGCTACGGGTGAGCCCCTCAGAGCGCAGGGCCCGGGCTACGCCACTGAGCGACAGTAAGGGATAACATAGTGCCCGATTACCAAAAGATCAGCTATCAGGACCATGTCAGGAAAGGGTCACATAGTACAAGCGAGACGGTTTTCCCGAAGCACCTGTATCCTTAAGAGAGGAAGCAACGCTGTTGGACCAGTGACCCCTCTGCATCAAAAGTGGGATGAGGCTTTCCCAGACCCAGAAGAAGAGGGAATCATAACCCTTAAGGAAGAGTGCAGCACAGCAAACTCGGCTCCACTACATCGGGACCAAGCAGAAGCTAACAGACTTTCTAAACGCTGCAGAACTGTAAGTGTACACCAGTGTTCAACTGCATTAGGGTATAGAGCAGATTCCGCTAGTTAGGGTGCTGTAGCAGTGGAGCCTGGTTGGCAGAAGCCAGGTAGGAAGTTAGAAGAGTGTAGGCTGCATAAATTGTTATACTGTTGGTATTGAACTTTGCATTGCAATAGTTGTAGTGCAGCTTGTGTGACACACTCCAGCTAGTTTTCCTTGTATCAGTTATTGCTGTTATCATCATAAGAACTGTTAGTTTCATTTTCCAACATAAAACTCTGTCCATCAATAGAGCCGGTGTTTGGTTTCTGCCTCCTCGTCTACTGTACCATATTTGAGCGCTGCCCAGCAGTGCCGTTTTGGCACCACTTCACACTCATGGCTTTATTTGTTTTAAAGGGAATCTGTAAGCAGGTTATTGCAATGTAATCTGAGGACAGCATGACGTACAGTTGTGGGCAAAAGTATTGACACCCCTGCAATTCTGTCAGATAATACTCAGTTTCTTCCTGAAAATGATTGCAAACACAAATTCTTTGATATTATTATCTTCATTTAATTTTTCTTAAATGAAAAAATGAAAAAACACAAAAAGAATTGTCCTAAAGCCAAATTGGATATAATTCCACACCAAACATAAAAAAGAGAGTGGACAAAAGTATTGGCACTCTTCGAAAAATCATGTGATGCTTCTCTAATTTGTGCAATTAACAGCACCTGTAATTTACCTGTGGCACCTAACAGGTGTTGGCAATAACTAAATCACACTTGCAGCCAGTTGACATGGATTAAAGTTGACTCAACCTCTGTCTTGTGTCCTTGTGTGTACCACATTGAGCATGGAGAAAAGAAAGAAGACCAAAGAACTGTCTGAGGACTTGAGAAACCAAGTTGTGAGGAAGCATGAGCAATCTCAAGGCTACAAGTCCATCTCCAAAGACCTGAATGTTCCTGTGTCTACCGTGCGCAGTGTCATCAAGAAGTTTAAAGCCCATGGCACTGTGGCTAACCTCCCTAGATGTGGACGGAAAAGAAAAATTGAGAAGAGATTTCAACGCAAGATCGTGCGGATGTTGGATAAAGAACCTCGACTAACATCCAAACAAGTTCAAGCTGCCCTGCAGTCCAAGGGTACAACAGTGTCAACTCGTACTATCCGTCGGCGTCTGAATGAAAAGGGACTGTATGGTAGGAGACCCAGGAAGACCCCACTTCTTACCCCGAGACATAAAAAAGCCAGGCTGGAGTTTGCCAAAACTTACCTGAAAAAGCCTAAAACGTTTTGGAAGAATGTTCTCTGGTCAGATGAGACAAAAGTAGAGCTTTTTGGGCAAAGGCATCAACATAGAGTTTACAGGAGAAAAAAGAGGCATTCAAAGAAAAGAACACGGTCCCTACAGTCAAACATGGCGGAGGTTCCCTGATGTTTTGGGGTTGCTTTGCTGCCTCTGGCACTGGACTGCTTGACCGTGTGCATGGCATTATGAAGTCAGAAGACTACCAACAAATTTTGCAGCATAACGTAGGGCCCAGTGTGAGAAAGCTGGGTCTCCCTCAGAGGTCATGGGTCTTCCAGCAGGACAATGACCCAAAACACACTTCAAAAAGCACTAGAAAATGGTTTGAGAGAAATCACTGGAGACTTCTAAGGTGGCCTCCAAAGAGTCCAGACCTGAATCCCATAGAACATCTGTGGAGAGATCTAAAAATGGCAGTTTGGAGAAGGCACCCTTCAAATATCAGGGACCTGGAGCAGTTTGCCAAAGAAGAATGGTATAAAATTCCAGCAGAGCATTGTAAGAAACTCATTGATAGTTACCGGAAGCGGTTCGTCTTAGTTATTTTGGCTAAAGGTTGTGCAACCAAGTATTAGGCTGAGGGTGCCAATACTTTTGTCTGGCCCAGTTTTGGAGTTTTGTGTAAAATGATCAATGTTTTGCTTTTTGCTTCATTCTCTTTTGTGTTTTTTCATTTAAGACAAATTAAATGAAGATAATAATACCAAAGAATTTGTGTTTGCAATCATTTTCAGGAAGAAACTGCGTATTATCTGACAGAATTGCAGGGATGTCAATACTTTAGGCCACAACTGTAGGGGTTAAAACATTTAGTTCAATGATGTGTCACTTATCAGGCTGTGTGCTGTTGTTTACTTAGAATGTAGGTTTTATAACTAGGTGATTATCACTGCTAGGACTATCTGCCTCCTGCCAAGTCGCCTGACAAGCCCCCTTACAAGCTTAATGTCAATAGACTATGTACATAGAAAGCCTGGTGTGGGAAGGGTTCTCTTTCTGAGCTATGCTACATGCTACATTTAAGAATTCTGATTGTGTCACATCTGCTGCATCCAGTAAACTAAGTGATGCATCTTTGGAATCTGAGTATCTTTTCCTATTTTATGCTGCTCTCAGATGAGATAGCACAATACCTGGTGACTAGAGTTGAGCAAAACAAGTCGACCAGATTGATAAGTCGCCGACTTATGGCAAAGTCTGGTTTCGCCGACTGTAACCCGACCACAGCATGAAGTCGGCCATGCGGTCGGCAAAACGAGAGCCAAAGTCAGATTTCCCAGAATGCTTGCACGTGACTTTTTTCAGCCACTGAGCAACGATGTACACTGTGGGCAATGAGATGACATGTGCAGTGTCCGGGGAGAGAGAGAGAGTTTTCGGCACTTTAAAAAAGCGGTCCGGCATGTAGGTGTGCTTACTGTCCTCCACTCCCTGCCGAATTTGCTTCTCCATTGACTTGCATTGGGTTTCGTGTTTCAGTCGGACCTTCGACTATTCCCGATAGTCGGCCGATTTCGTTCGACTCGACTTTTGAGAAAGTCGGGTTTCATGAAACCCGACTCGACCCTAAAAAAGGCAAAGTTGCTCATCTCTACTTAAAGGGTGCATTCTTGTTCAAATAAGGGCACAATACTTGTTTAACTGCATGTGCACATGAGAATAAAAGTCTCTGCCTGCAAAAGTTTACAATCTAAATGGAAAGGATGGAATGATGCAGTAGGCACAAAGTGGATGTATCCTGATAGGATCCATGCAAGCTGTGGAACGCCAAACGCAACATGTTGCATTTTGGTGCGGTCGCCGCACCTTCAAAATGATGCATGCGGAGGCATCCGCATACAACGGCATAGCCTGCATAGCTAATGCTAAAGATAGGGTATGCAGGCCACATGCCAATGGAGGCGGAGCTGACCAGAGGAGGTGCGGCCGTGGGCAAAGCTTCACAGGGGAAATCCACAGCCCTCCGCAGCTCCTCATACGCAAATGTGAAACCGGCCTAAGACACCAGGAGCAGCAGCGAAGATGCAGCGCTGGACCTGGGGAGTTTGAGTAAAGGTAATTTTTGTATTTTTCTTTTAAAAAAAAAACTACAGCTGATGTCAGGGTTTTTCTAAAACCCAACAACCTCTTTAAGGATGTAATTATTGTTATGCAAACATGTTAAAAATGAAAATTGCAATCTGATTTTTTTTCCTACCAGTTACTGGTATCGCTGCTTTTTCTCCCTCCTATGGATTTCTCCAGCATAGTGCACATTGATTTAAACAAGTGTCACAGACCTATAACAGAAAAGAAGATTTATTGCTCAAAAGTAAGATTTCAAAACCTGTCCCAGTTTGGTCTAAAAAAAAAAGACACAACTCTAATGGTTTAGGGCACTACAGTGTTCGCTATATCTTCAAAACATTCTTGGAGTTGACAAAATTAATGTCTTATTTTGTCATCTCTGGCTGAAAATATATTGTATGCCCTTGGTCATAATTTTACTTCAAAAGTTAAGACATTTTTATTGATATAAAAAATGAGAGATCGATTTTATCTGCAGTAAGGGAACATTTCTTTGTGAAGGGTGTAGTTAAACTACATGTGATATAGTGTTTTCCACTAGATCTTCATTGTATTGTTGTGGTGGGAGAGCAGCCAAATAATGGTCAGTAATATTTTATGGCTGTGTGCTGGGATCTGTGTCAAATCATGCTGTTGCTTTTATGATCTTGCCATCAAATATATATGTCCAGGAAAGGGCTACTTCCTTATCAGAATGCCTACATGCCTATTATACACCTATTTTCACTATATCAGAGGTAGAGCAATAAGTAAAAGGAGTAATGATGAGTTCACTTAGGAGGCTCATTATTCTATTTGCATCTATTTGTACAGCTATGTCCTATCATTTGATAACTATTTTGGACAAGCCCAATGAAAAGCAATCATCAGCAAAAACAAACAAAAACATTTTATAAAATATATAAAAATGTACTAAATTAAAAATAGGAACCAATAATAATAACATTATAATTAAGCCAGCAAACCTCATCCTTGCTCCAGCCAATGCGAGAGCACCATATCCCACTCAGGCTTCCAGCTTGCTGCTGGAAGCTGCCAGATACAGTTTAGTGTTTCCCTGGCTAGGTGCGAGTATTCTGCTCCTGTTTGGTTTAGTGTATTCCTGTTTTGACCCCCAGCTTGTTTCTGACAATTCTGATGCATCCTGATTTTATCCTTGACGTGACCTCTCGACTCTGACCTTGCTTGGCAACCATTCCTACCTTTGGAGGGCAGCCCAGCCAGGAACATTTCACTGGGTCCTATTGTAAAACCTGATCCCTGTACAGAGGTTTAAAGGTATTGGGATTTCTCTGAAGTCTGCCAGATGGAGTGGCTTGTGCTAAGTCTGTCTGAGGCAGCCTTTTGAGTCTGTGGCCTCAGGCAAACATTACAGCTGCTCTCCGATATGGGAGCAAAAACCTGGTGACAGATTCTCTCTTTCTGGATTTTTCGAATTGAAACAGAAAACTTCCTCCAATTGTCATTGTTTCACTAATTCTGGAGCAGATTTTCTTCTGTGCCCCATCTCTCCAAAGTTATACTCCCTGGTAATAAAAAAGGTAGTTTACCTTCAACCAACTGGACATGCAGTATATGACAGAATTTCTGTCATAAAGGAGAAAAGGTTAATGCCCTCAGAGATGTTCTGTGGTATACTGTATATGCCTAGTTGCTTGAAAGGAAAAAATGATTCTTTAGTACTGGGATAACTTTGGGACAGAGTGACACCGAAGAAAAACTGTTCAAGAATCAATGAAACAGCGCCAATTGGAGGAGTTAAGGTACTGTCACACTTAGCGATGTACCTGCGATCCCGACCAGCCATATGACGCGATCAGGATCGCTGGTACATCGCTAAGTGGTCGCTAGTGAGCTGCCACACAGGCAGATCTCACCAGCGACATCGCTGGGGTCGGGGGTCGCTACTTACCTGTCAGACGAGGCGATCCTGCGTCCTCCCGCCCGGCTCCACGCGTCGCTCGTCGTCACAGCAGGAAGCGCCGCAGGAAGCTGACGACAAGAAACAGTCCAGCCTGTTCTCGCACGATCAGCGATAACCAGCGGGGGAGCCGGTTGTAGGTAAGTATCACACATAGCGATATCGCTAGCAATATCGCTATAATGTCACTAGTTATTGCGATATTGCTAGCGATATCTCTTAGTGTGACATGCCCTTTACTCATTTTAAATTAAGAGATCCAGTAAAATGTCCTCTATAAAGCATAACTATCATCCATCAGCAGCAATAATCCTATTATATCCCCTGTATAATTTGTGGTCAGCATTTTTTTTTTAATCTGTGGGCTCCATCTTTGTCATTTTTCTCTGAAGTGATCTCAAGAAGGGGTGCGCTCTAGCAACTATGATGCTCTCTTACACGCAGGAAGCTGATCAAGGTGTCTGCTGACTGACATCATACTTGACGATTGTTGGTAGTTTAATATCCTGGTTACACAAGACTACTCTGCTTCAGATGCACACTGAACAGTAATAGACTTTTAGTGCACATAGGCTGCCATTACACTAAAACGCCAATCCTGTTTACACACTGCCAAGAACGATGATTTTGTGTGCAAAGTGAGAGATCATTTCACCTAATAAAAGAGCATATCGCTCATTGGATTAAGTGATTGGCAGCCAGATTAGACTGCACATTTATGGTGATTATTGTGCAGTAGAGATGAGCAGATCGATTAGTGGAGGGTCGAACTCAAGTTCAATATCCTGAAATTTTTGGTCGCTTCTTGAACACTTTTGTAGTTTTTTTCCATTTTAATTAATATTTTGGCCATATTTTTAGGTATTTTTTTTATTGCTATTCTGTATAATTTTTTTAAATCCATAAAGCAATTAATAAAAAAACTTGCATTTTTTTAGGCAAAAGAACTTTCAAAACATTCAAAAAGATACCCGGTCATTTAGTATGTAGCGTTTTCCAAGCTGAAAACGCCTGAAGAATTGTCATGCCATTTCTTTTAAAAGATTGTATACTTTGAAATCCTGCAGCAATTAAAAGCCTGGAAGTCCGTGTTACTATTCAGTTTCAGCACCCCGAACACCTGGTGTTTCTCATGTTGTCATCTGCATGTCTAAAATTATTACCGCTGGTCAGAGAGCTGTGGTTCCCATGCTGTCAGATGACAGTGTGTGCCAGCAGCTGTGACCGGTGGTAAAAAGTTTGCCGCTGATGTGTGTACTACTTCCATCAGCCTACACCTGCTGTTGCTGATAACAGTGAGAGCAGGCGCTGCTGATGGGAGTATTCAGCTGGCGCCTGTGCTATAGATAAACAAATAAATGGTGTGGGGTCTGTTCTATTTTTGATCACCAGTTCACTCTGAACAATGATTAAGAACCAGTCTGTTTGAAATGCGTAAGGCCATGAGTTTCCCGGGTTACTTGCCTTTTTTCTAAACTAATGGTTTTATACCATAATTTTAACTATGTTATACATTAAAGATTTTTGATTTTAAATAATATTTCACCCATGGATCTGTTGTTGGATACCTTTCCTTCTTTGATGCATACATAAACACACAGACATGCATGCACAGGTACATAGAGAGACATGCATGCAGAGGCATGTACAAGCAGAGACATGCAGGCACATACATACAAAGACTTGCATGCACATGCATACAGAGACATACATGCATAGACACATACATACAAAGACATGCTTGTACATACATCTATGAATGAATGCAGATACATGCATGCACGTACATACAACGGCCTGAATGCACAGGCACATAAATAAAAATATATGCATGCGTATACATGCATACAAAGACATGCATGTATGTGAACATTTAAAGGGGTTGTCCCATGAACAAAATACATTTTACTTAATTGTTCTGGGAATAATAATAAGTTCCACAATTGGCGGTCTTAAAAAAAAATTGCTCTTATGCTGACATAATCTTATAAATGCGCATCTGCAATGAACTGTCTTATTTACTGTGTCTGACCATGCAGAGCTACTCCTTTACACACTACATAAGGGAGGAAGTATAAGGTAAAATGCATACGGCACAGCAAGGGCTTACAGTTTTTGCTTTTTGAGAGATATCACATCTCCCTGCATGTTTCACCACAGGAGTGAGTGTTTATGCTGCATTTCCAGCCCTGTGAGCTCTTCATAAAATAAGTCAGTAAGCTTAGTTTCACACTTGCTTTTTTTTGCAGCGCGTTTTTCCCGCAAAAAAACGCATTAAAAAAACGCATACAAAAGCATACAACTGCTGCGTTTTTTTCAAGCATTTTTATGAGCATGCATGAAAAAAACGCAGCGTTTTTATGCGTTTGTAAGCGTTTTTAGTGCGTTTTTACCGCGTTTGCGTTTTTTTCCAACATTAGGTGGCCCCTCACACTAACCCAAACCAAGACTTTACTAACCCTAACCCTGACCCTGACCCTAACCCTAACCCTAACCCTAACCCTAACTAACCCTAACCCTAACCCTAACCCTGACCCTAACCCTTAACCAAACCATACTTAACCCTAACCCAAACCCTAAACCCTAACTAACCCTAACCCTAACCCTGACCCTAACCCTAACCCTAACCCTAACTAACCCTAACCCTAACCCTAACCCTGACCCTAACCCTAACCCTAACCCTAACCCTAACTAACCCTAACCCTAACCCTAACCCTGACCCTAACCCTAACCCTAACCCTAACCCTAACTAACCCTAACCCTAACCCTAACCCTGACCCTAACCCTTAACCAAACCATACTTAACCCTAACCCAAACCCTAAACCCTAACTAACCCTAACCCTAACCCTAACCCTAACTAACCCTAACCCTAACCCTAACCCTGACCCTAACCCTAACCCTAACCCTAACCCTAACTAACCCTAACCCTAACCCTAACCCTAACTAACCCTAACCCTAACCCTAACCCTGACCCTAACCCTAACCCTAACCCTAACTAACCCTAACCCTGACCCTAACCCTAACCCTAACCCTAACCCTAACTAACCCTAACCCTAACCCTGACCCTAACCCTGACCCTAACCCTTAACCAAACCATACTTAACCATAACCCTGACCCTAACCCTAACCCTAACCCTGACCCTAACCCTTAACCAAACCATACTTAACCCTAACCCTGACCCTAACCCTAACCCTAACCCTAACCCTGACCTTAACCCTTAACCAAACCATACTTAACCCTAACCCTGACCCTAAACCCCTTTAACTAACCCTAACTCTAACCCAAACCCCTAAATTCCATGGTTAAAAAAAAAAAACGCTTGTGCAAAAAAACGCATACATAAGCATGCCAATGCGCACATATGCGCACCCATAGGCTATAATGGCCATTTTTAGCGCAAAACGTGCGCATATGTGCGCATGCGCTTTTTTGCAGGGCCAAAAAATACAACATGCTGCGTCTGGAAAATACCAACGCATACCCCAAAAAAACGCAGCGCATGAAAATCGCATACATGCGCATGGCAGCGCGCAGGTATGAGCACCCATGTTAAATATAGGGGAAAAAACGCATGCGCAGGTTAGCGTTTTTTTCCAGCGCTAAAAAACGCAAATGTGAAACCAGCCTAACATATGAGCTCAGAGACTGATGAATCTTCTAAGTCACTGACTTGATTTATGATGAGCTTAGAGGGCTGGATGTTGTGAATTCCCTGGCTCAGACTTCTGAGCCGAAGCTCCCCCTGCTCCTTCCGGTGGTTACTGGAGGTAGTCGAGCTGGCCAGATTGACAGAGGTCTGCCACCTGATGATGATGGTGATTGGAGATCTGGGGTTACTGATTGGAGTATTTAAGTCTGCAGACTTCCTGCAATCGATGCTGGTGATTGCTTTCCTGTGCATTCAGAGGTCTGTTGTCTCCTGCCCTGATCCTGCATTGTTCAGCTAAGTGGTTCATTTGCTAATCCTTTGCATGTGATCTGGTTTTGTCTCTCTCTGCTTTGTGCGGGTTCAGCTTGCTCCTCTGGGGGCTCTGCTGGACCACCGCTCCATATGTTACAGCCTGTGTCGGTTTGTTCAGTTCCCTGTTATATTGATTTCTTTTGCTTTGCTCCCAGTTCATACCGGAGTGCTGATATAGGGGGGGCGAAGTCGTGTGACTTCAGTGTTTTTTTTGTACATCAGACGTGTTGCTTTTTTCAGGGTTTTTGCGTGAAAGACAGTGTCTTTCCTTTCCTGTCCGTCTAGTCAGTTTGGGCCCCATCGTTTGCTCAGTCTATTTTTCTGCCTGCATTTGTGTTTCATCTTGTCTCACCGACAATATATGTTTGGGGGCTATCTATTCCTTTTGGGATCTGCTCCGGGGCAGTTTAGATTTCCCCTTTCTTGCTTTAGGCTTAGTTAGCGCTCCGGCTGTGCCGAGGCGTCTAGGGCATCGTACGTATGCTCCACGGCTACTGCTAGTTGTGTGGATAGGATCAGGGGACTGGAATCTGCTTAGTTATCAACCTCTCTGGTTTTCTGGCGGCTTAGCCTGTTTCTGCCATCCTCCTCGGTGACCTATTCATAACAACTGGCAGAAACAGTTGCTCCTGTGATAAAACAGGCAAGAAAATGGATTTCCTCATAGAAAGAAGAAACTGCTGGCCTCTGCTGTGTAGTCTGTATACTCTCTTATGCTTCCTACTCTGGCCAGTATCTGTGGTATGTGCTGACCAAGAACTGGAGCAGCTCTGCATAACTGGACAAAACAAATAAGACCGTACATAGCAGAGGCACATTTATACGTCTCTCAGTGCAGGAAGTTTTTTTTTATGAAATAAAATTTTGAAAGTTTTTACTACTCCAAATTCTATTGATTAAATTGTACTTTGTTCTTGGAAGAATCTCTTTAAGCCCCACACCACGAATGTCCAGAATGGTTGAAAAAGCAACACCAACTTTTATGGAGTGAAAGGAGCTTTTGTCATGCATTCAAAAAAATCTTCAATTCACACAGCAGATGGTGAGGATCCCTTTAAGCTCTAGCAGTCCTGTCTTTACCATGCCAGGAAGAACCTTTAGGCTGTGGGCCCACGTAGCGTTTTTAAACGCTCACTAAAAACCGGACTCCTTCCCAGAAATCGCGTGTTTTTTTCCGCGCGATTTCACCGCGATTTTACCGCGATTATGATCGCGATTTTGCCGCGATTTTCACGTGCGATATTTAAGCCCTCTCCAAGCGATTTGAAGCATCGCTTGGAAAGTGATTGACAGGTTGGTCACACTCGTCAAACATAGTGTTTGACAAGTGTGACCAGGTTTTTACTATTGAGGCCGCCTATGCGGCATCAATAGTAAAAGATAGAATGTTAAAATGCTAAAAAAATAAAAATATCGGGGTATATTTACCTTCCGGCGTCCCGCGCTGCCATCCCGGGCCTCAGCGTTCCCAGTAATGCCTTGCGAGACCTGTGATGACATAGTCTCGCGTTGCTATAGCGATCTCGCGAGACCGCTAGAGTCACGCGAGACTACGTCATTACAGGGCCTTGCCGCAAGGCATTACTGGGAACGCTAGGCCGGGAATGCAGCGCGGGACATCGGAAGGTAAATATACCCCGATTTTTTATTTTTTATTCTTTTTTTTACAGGGGTATGGTACCCAGGGCCTGGAGGACAGTCTCCTCTCCTTCACACCGTGGGTACCAACCGCACATGAGACGCTTAACTTCCCGCATGGTGGGCATAGCCACATGCAGGAAGTAAGCGATTCTCATGCATTCCTATGGGTGCGGAATCGCGGCAATACTTTGCGATTCCGCACAAAAGAATGAGCATGCTGCGATTTTTTCCGCGATGCGATTCTGCCGCGGAAAAAAGCGCAGCATTAGCACAGCATGTGCGGAATGCCATAGGAATGCATGGGGGGTGTTCTGTACATGATTTTTAAGCGTTTTTGCAGCGTTTTCGCTCCGAAAATCGTGGCAAAAACGCTTAAAAATCACTACGTGGGCACATAGCCTTAAAGATAGATGTTACGTCACATGATACGTTTTATCAAGCCTCGGCTGTTAGTGCTCCACAAAACGTTTTATTTTAGACAATACCTGTGAAATAATAAATTTGGTGAACATAAAAGGTACAGGTTGCGTTGATCCATCATATACAATTTTAACTTAGGAGTTGAAATTAAAACAGAAGAAACATTTTTTTTGTTTATTTAAATCTAGGAATAAACTTTCTTGGAATAACTAGCAGATGAAAACTTGAAGGTAGAATTATTCAGCTACAATGTTATCTCGGGAAACAAAACAGCATCCGGAGCCAAATGTGGTTTGAGTGACAAGCAGAATGGAGAAGGCATCTGGTTATGCATAATAAGTAAACTAGCTACACTATATATTCTCTTGTATCTTTGTTATCATGATTACATTGTTTTATTGCCACTGTGAAATCTGTGTTACTCCTACTGTTTTCTTGAGATCATCCATGTGCAGTGACCTTTTCAAGCTACATCTTAGTATGCAGATGTCTGGAACAGCATACATCTGCGAATATGTCTAGGTATCTAGGTATCTGGCATTTGTCATTGCTGGTCATATATATATATATATATATATATATACACACTTCGCCACCTGAGGATCGGTAAAGTATACACTTTTTTCACATTTAATTTGGAGTGCTGCCTATTTTTCTTGAGATATATATATATATATATATATATATATATATATGCAAAGTCCTTAAGCTTGATACTGAATAGATTGTTGAGATGTTTTGAAAATGTTGTTCCCAGCTTGTCATCATTTGCAGTATTAGTAATATGCCTATTTGTTTATTGATCCACAACTTGTATTTCTTGGTGTTGAATTTCACGGTTCAGGAGTGTCTTGCTGAATGAAGTCAGCGGACGGACACTGTCAGTGATGGGTCCCTGAGCAGGACTTGTGTTTGGGCCCCCCACATCAAGCCCCATCCACATAAACAAACACACATTCATATGTATATTTACAGCAGACACAATATATATCTAAATTTGCACATGCTCATTTACATAATACATACCTCTACATAGTGCACACATGCACAAAAGCATAAATAAAATATGTATCCACACAATGGCATTTTTTTTATGTTTTCTTGTTCTCATTGTTGGCATATGCAACAGAAATGTACTTATTGCTTATATAAAGGAGGACTTTACACTAGCCTGACAGCAGATGGCAATAGTGTGAAGTTAAATGTTTGCTGTATTGTGGGGAGGGAAGCTCTATTGTTGATGTTAGTTTTACTTTCGTTTTTGACTGTGTTATGCCAGCAGCATGGGCTGTGTGCTTCTGAATTCTTATCTCATGTTTACCCATAAGAAGTAAATGCTGTTTACTCAAGATAACTTGCTCAGTGAAGTTCTCCTGTGTACCGGTGGATTCTCAAAAGATACACTCTGCTACAGGTTATGGGCCCAGAACAGGAGATAGTCCCAGACACCCAGGACAGAGACACCCAGGAGATAACCTCAGACACCAGAGAAGCAGATAATCTCTGTTAACAGGAGAAGATAAAACCCAGTGAACAGACACTGAAAAGAAAAAATCCAGATACAGAAGGACAAAGGAATTTATGACCCAGGAACTGGAGGGCCGAACACAGGAGATAATTACAGAGAATCAACACACGCGGGATATACAGGAACTCAAGAATAAAGAAGAATATCTTCATAAAACAAGTGAGATTATATAAAAATGATGTGCAGCACTGAGCTGAAACTCACAGTAGCTAAGCTGAACAGTGAAAATTATCAGTTATGGAAATTCAAAGTAGAGATGTTGTTATCTAAAGATGATTTATGGGAAGTAATTATTACATATAGACCAGATGAAGATAATCAGACATGGGATAGAAAGAATAGAGAAGCTAGAGCCACCATTAGCTTATTAGTGGATGATGCTCAATTAATACACATAAGGAATGAAGATACAGTGAATGGAATGTGGGACGCATTAAGAAAATTACATGAAAGACCCAGTTTAAATCACGCTCTTTCTATTAAGAAAGTGTGCAAATGACGATATGCAGAAGCACATATTCTCAATGATGGAAGTAATATCACAGCTAAGGTCTATTGGTGAAGACATTAAAGAAAGTCATGTAGCAGCAATATTATTGTGCAGTTTACCAGATTCATATACAGCCTTGATAAATGCCCTAGAGACAAGACCAGAAAAAGACACCACATTAGATTTTGTGAAAACCAGACTAATAGATGAATATCAGAGGAGAAAAGAACAGACAAATGATTCTTCTACTGAAAAGGACAGTGGAAACGCTCTTAAAGCTACAGAATTTAAAAAACCCTATAATAAAGAAACAAGAGAATGTTTCAGATGTAAGAAAAAAGGTCATTTAAAGAAAGACTGTACCATATGGAAAGCAGAACAACAAAAATTACAACATAAAGAGCATACACAGAAAGTGAAAAACAATTTCCGATTCATGTGAGAATAATTGGAATGGCACATTTAAAGTAACAGACAAGAAATCATCACTTGGTTGGTTTATTGATTCAGGAGCAACGAGTCATATGACAAGTGACAAGAATTTCTTCACTGATCTTGATTTAGATAAGAAAGAAGCCATTTATTTTGCAGATGGAAGCAAAATAATCGCAGAAGGTATAGGACAAAGTATGCTAAACTGTTCAAACAAGTTCAGACAAGATTCAAAGATACTTGTACAGAATGTGTTGTATGTTCCAAAATTGGAAGGCAGATTGTTATCTGTGAAGCGTATAATGGCAAATGGACTCACTGTAAATTTCAAAGACAATGAGTGTGCAATTCTAGCAGGAAACAAGGTGATAACTAATGTCAAGGCAGATGAACAATTATATCATCTTCACAACCAAAGGAACAGATCAAGGTATATACACATGATCACAAGAACTGTATTCACGTGTGGCATAGACGTCTAGGACACAGACACCCTGACAGTATGTTAGGAATGGCGGAACGCACTAAATAAAAATAAATAATAAAGTGCGTTCGCCACTCGGGGTCCACCGTGCAGTAGGTGTTACATCGCTGCTAGGTAATGACAAATGAGCAATATGGCAGTATAATGTGCATGGGTTCAACTTCACCCGAAGTGCGCAAAGCGGGCTCTGTTCACACACAGAGGCGCCACAACATAAACATACAAAAACGCTGAGCCTGTTAGTGTCACAGACCACAGGGAAATGCACAAACGGTATCTGGTCACAGGAGCAGGACAAAAGGTAGAGGAGCTGCGTCCGTCTAGACCTACCGTGTGTGCAGCGTCGCTACTGCGGATGCAAGGAGGACTGCAACTGCAGCGCGGCGTAGGACATAGCTGCTAGTCGACAAAGCTAGGAAGCAGGCGCAATGTCGGACGCTAGAGTGGAGGTGCGGTGCGCACAGTGGCCTAAGGCTTGCCACTGACTGGCGCTGACTGCTGCACTAATTCCCTATCCACATGCGTAATATCAGAGGGAAGGGGTTTCAAATGTGTCAGTCACCAGAGTCATACATCCATCACCATTCACACATTTAGCTTGAAAAGTCTATACTAGCGCATGGCCGAACTGTCATGCGCACTTTTTATAGCCTTCCAGATCTCCGAGATGGACCAATGAGATCAGGAGCAGGACCTGGGCACATGACTCCCGATCTCCAATGGGAGATCGCCTCGTGAGCATGCCCAGAAGAAGCACAGAGGAACTTAGTCTCTGGAGCGGTCTGCTGCAAAGTAATCCTCTCTGCAGTAGATAGGCAGCAGGAGACCGCGGAATGTGAGGCTCTGGATTCCTGCAGAGCAGACGCAGAAACCTGACGTGTAACATTGTATAAGGGAACTACAAAGAAAAGAAATGACAAAAAATCTAAAGATATCAGATTGCTCAATTACCGTAAGATGTGAATGTTGTATAAAATCAAAAGCCACAAGAATATCTATTCTAAAAGAAAGTGAGATGAAAAGCAAAAGACCATTTGATTTGGTGCATACTGACGTATGTGGACTCATGAAAGTGACTACATCAGGAGGAAATAGATACATGGTGACTTTCATAGATGACTACTCAAGATAAACAGTCACATACTTACTTAAGAACAAAAGTGAAGTTTTTGGTAAACTTGTAGACTATGTAACAAGGTCGAGTAACAAATTTCAAAGGAAGCCAACTGTCTTCAGACGTGATAATGGAGGTGAATTTACAGGTCGCAAAGTAGAAACTACTTAAGAAAAAATGGTATAGAACACCAGAAAACTGTTCTGTACACACCTGCACAAAATGGAGTAGCAGAAAGGAAAAACAGAACTCTGACAGAAATGATGAGATGTATGCTGACAGATTCCAAACTACCAGAGAAATATTGGGGTTAGGCAGCAATGATAGCTACATATCTACAGAACAGACTTTTTTCCAGAAAACTGAAGAAAACTCCATATGAACTGTGGCAAGGTATGAAACCAAGTGTCAATCATTTAAAAATTTTTGGGCGTAAAGTTTTTGTATTCATTCCAAAAGAAAAACGTTACAAACTTCAAAATAGATCCATAGAGGGAATATTTGTTGGATATAGTGAAAATTGCAAGGGATACAGAATCCTAGATCCCAAAACAGACAAAGTCACGGTGAGTAACAGTGTGACATTCATTGAGGATCTAAATGAAGACACTATGATTTCAATTGACTCAAAAAATGAGAAAAACAGCAGTGACATAGCTGAAGAGGTATCTGATGAGAAAGTAGTTGAAATTGATGAATAACAGAATACTGAAAATGAAGAAATACAACTACAAACAGACACAGAACCAAGACGTTCAATGAGAGAAAACAAAGGTAAACCACCAAAACGTCTCTCATACAAGACAAGCACAAGTAAAATTTATGAACCTACTTCTTGGGAAGACATATCTAAACTCCCTAAAGAAAAAGCTAATAAATGGGGAGAAGCAACAGAAACAGAAATGAAATCCATGCATGACTCAAATACATGGACACTGACAGATTTACCAGAAGGAAGAAAAGCCATAGGATGTAAATGGATTTTTAAAGTAAAATACCAAACAGATGGCACACCTGAAAGATACCGAGCAAAACTTGTAGCTAAAGGGTATTCTCAAAAATAGGGTTAAGACTATGATGAGACATTTGCTCCAGTTGTCAAACATACTACAATAAGAATTACAGTTGCAGCAATGAAACAGATGGACCTGATACATCTGGATGTAAAGACAGCATTTTTAAATTGAGATTTAACAGAAGACATTTACATGGAACAACCTCCAGGATTTAAAGACGAAAAAAACCCAAACAAAGTTTGCAAATTACAGAAAAGCATATATGGTTTAAAGCAAGCAGCTAAAGCGTGGAATGACAAAATCACAGAAGTGCTTACAAATGAAAATTTTCAAAGAAGCAAAGCTGATCCATGCTTGTACACAAAAAGGCTGATGAATAGATGGATTGATGTACTCATATATGTTGTAGATGACATTTTGATTTGTCCTGAACAAGAAAGGGATAAAGAAAACATTCTAAAAACCCTGAAGCAACATTTTGAAATCAAAGACTTGGGAAATGTGAAGTATCATTTCTTGAAGGATTATCCTACTGAAGAAATGACAGCAGACATCTTCACAAAGGCGTTGAATGCTGATAAACACCAGAGACTAATAAAAAAGTTGGGTTTGATTGAATAAGTCCTTACTGTTGAGAAAGTGTGTTCGCATATGCAACAGAAATGGACTTATTGCTTATATAAAGGAGGACTTTACACTAGCCTGACAGCAGATGGCGATAGTGTGAAGTTATATGTTTGCTGTATTGTGGGGAGGGAAGCTCTATTGTTGATGTTAGTTTTACTTTCTTTTTGACTGTGTTTTGCTAACAGCATGACTGTGTGCTTCTGAATTCTTATCTTATGTTTACCCATAAGAAGTAAATGCTGTTTACTCAAGATAACTTGCTCACTGAAGTTCTCCTGTGTACGGATGGATTCTCAAAAGATACACTCTGCTACACTCATCACTAGACTATTTTTGTTTTGCTTATTCATTCGTAGTTTTAAAACCCCTACCTTTTATTTATGTAAGATTCATTATATAAAGACTTGTTTTTTTGTTAGACGAGTGGTAATTTTGTTAAGTGGCATTTTGCCAAACACAGATATAAGTATTACAATTGTAAAAACTTTTTTATTATTATAATGGAGAAAAAAAGCAATCACCATTTCTTACGCTATTTACCGATCACTGTAAATATGCTGTTATCTGTTCAGAGTATTGTAAAGTTGGTTATAATTACAACTTAGATTACTATATAAAGCATTTGACTCTGTCCCACATAAAAGATTGATAAGATGAGAAAGCTTGGGCTAGGGGAAAATGTGTGTAGATGGGTAGGTAGCTGGCTTAGTGATAGAAAACAAAGAGTGGTTATTAATGGTGCATACTCAGGGTTCTGTATTGGGCCCCCTACTATTTAATATATTTATTAATGATCTAGTGGATGGCTTCCACAGTAAAATATCAGTATATGCAGATGATACAAAACTATGTAAGGTAGTTAACACAAAGGAGGACAGTTTGCAACTACAGACAGATTTGAGTAAATTGGAGAATTGGGCTGAAAAATGGCAAATGAGGTTTAACACAGATAAGTGTAAGGTTATGCACATGGGAAGGAGAAACAGATGCTACAATTACTTACTAAATGGGAAACTGCTGGGGAAATCAGACATGGAAAAAGACTTAGGCATCTTAGTCAATAAGAAGCTAAATTGGAGTGCCCAGTGTCAGGCAGCTGCCACCAAAGCAAATAGGGTCATGGGATGCATTAGAAGAGGTCTGGGGACATGAGATGAAAACATAATTCTCCCTCTGTGGGTTTTTTGCCTTCCCCAGGATCAACAATGCAGAACGGCTGCACTAAAAATAGGCTGAACTAGATGGACATAAGGTCTTCCTTCAGCCTTCAAAACTATGTTACTATGTTACATTGATGCAGATATGTCCATGTTATTTCTTGGTTACTGACGTTTATTTGTAGTGATAAGCGAAAGTGCTCAGATAAGGTGTTATCTGAATGCTTGGGTGCTAACCGAGTGGCTTCAGCGTGCTTGAATAATATGTTTAAGTCCCCCTAACAAACAGTTCATGTATGTGTTGCAGCTGTCGAACAGCTGCGAGACATGCAACCCCGGGGACTCAAAAATATTTTTTGAGCACGCCAAGGACACTCAGTTAGCACCCGAGCACGCTCAAAAAACACTTTATCCGAGCACATTTGCACATTTATTTGTTAAAAGTGTACTAAAAATTACCAGTACAATGTGCCCATAAGGAAAAAGAATACCCATTAGCTCTTTAGACAGAAAAAAATTCTTATTAGAAGTTAATTCTGTTGATTACAGCTGAAGCTGTGAGTTTGACTGCCAGGACAGACACAACTTAAACATTTTTGTTAATTCCCTTTAATATACAGCTAATTATTTTTTTTTAAGTAACATGTGTATGTATGGTCTTGTATCAAGTACAAATCTACCATCCTACAGAAAGATACATCACCAAGGCTATACACAATATAATCATCATTCTTTATTGCAGAAATATATAAAAATAAGGTAACGGAGGAGGTAGGGGATATTCCACAAATGGGTTAAAACAGTAAATACATCAAATGATGGAGGATATGATATTTCATATTATTAAATACATCTTGAATAAATATATCCATTCTATCATCCCTTAACGACCGCAAATATGCCTTCTGAGGGCGGCAGTAAAGGGTACTTATTCCTCAGCGCCATTTTTAATGGAGGTGAGAAAAAAGTGTATGGCACCACCCAGTGTTGGAAAATATTTTGGGTCAGTTTTTGCCATCCACTGTCACGTGATCGCCACAAAAACACGAAAAAAAGGACCGGTTTTCCATTAATTTCTCTATCCTCTGATATGATCTAGCATACCAGAGGAGAGCGAAATGGGGTCCCCCAAGCCTCCCAGATACCTCCGCCATCACCGGATTCTCCTGCTCTGTTCCCCAGCACTCCACGTCATCTTCCTGGAAGAAATTGGCGGGCGCATGCACAGTGCGCCCACCGAAATCTGCCAGCTGGTTCCCGGCAACAATAGGAGATTTTTCCTATTAGCTCATTTTGATCACTGTGATAGACCCTACCACAGTGATCAAAATAAAAAAAATAGTAAATCAACCCCCCCTTTGTTACCCCCTTAGTTAGATACAATTTTTTTATTTTATAATTTTTAATCATTTCCATTCTTTGCAGTTAGGGTTAGGGTTGGCGTTAGAGCTGGGGTTAGGGTTGTGTTGGGGTTAAGGTTGGGTTGGAGTTAGGGTTATGGTTAGGGTTGGGGTTGTCGTATGAGTTGGGGCTGTGTTGGGGTTACGGTTGTTTTGGGGTTACGGTTGGGTTGGGATTAGGGTTGGGTTGGGGTTGTGTTGGGGTTAGGAGTGTTAGGGTTGTCATTTGAATTGGGGGGTTTCCACTCTTTAGGCACATCAGGGGGTCTCCAAACATGACATGGTGCTCGCCATCTATTCTAGCCAATTTTGGGTTTAAAAAAATCAAACGGTGCTCCCTCCCTTCTTAGCCCTACCATGCGGCCAAACAGTGAATTTCCCCCACATATGGGGTTTTGATGTACTCAGGAGAAATTGCACAGTAAATTTTGTGATCCATTTTCTCCCAATACCATTGTGAAAATAAAAAAGTTTGGGTCCAAAGTTAATTTTTTGTGAAAAAAGTTAAATGTTATTTTTTTCCTTCCTTATTGCATTTTGTTCTCGGGAAACACCTGAAGGGTTAATAAACTTCTTGAATGTGGTTTTGAGGGGTGCAGATCTTAGAATGGTGTCACTTTTGGGTATTTTCCATCATATAGACTCTCAAAGTCACTTAAAATGTGACGTGGTCCCTAAAAAACATGGTTTTGTAAATTTAGTTGAAAAAATGAGAAATCACTGGTCAACATTTAACCCTTTAACATGTGATAACACCTGCGCTTACACTGAAAGTTGGCTGGATATAAGGCGGCCACCACTAGAGTGGCCGAAGTAGCACCTGTGAGTAATTGTTTTGCATATACACTAAAACAATTGTGGCTGTATAAGGCCCAAAGGAGCAGGCACAAAAACTGTGCTTACAATAAGGATTGGCTGAATCTAACAAGGCCACCACTACAGTGGCCAAAGTAGCACCTGAGGGTATTTGTTAAGCATATACAATAAGACAGTCACGGCTGTACAGGGTCAAGGGAGCAGGCACAGAACTTACTCGAGTCTGACGGATGCAGGAGAGTGCCGGGAAGAAGCACTGGATGAATCAAGGTGTGCTTCCGCCGAATGCCCGCTGTTAAGTAGCTGCACGGTGCAGCTGGAGTTGGAGAAATGAACCGCTGAGGGAGCGTCCTCCCTGGGCTAGGATAGACCTTCGTCTCTGCCGTGCAGCTGGATGGATGAGAGGCGGTGTGCTTCGGCCGGGAGAAGGGATGAAGAAGGTCCGAGCACCTTAGAAACGTGTTGGAAATCTGACCCTTTCGAGCGCCTGTCCCTTGGTGATGTCACCCGGAGCTAACCCCGCCCCTCTCGTGCCCAACGCTGTCTCACAGCGGCATCTCCCGGCCAAAGCACGTCGCCTCTCATTCATTCAGCTGCACAGTAGAGATGAAGGTCTCTCCTAGCCCAGGGAGGACGCTCCCTCGGCAGTTCATTTCTCCTTCAACTCCAGCTGCACCATGCAGCTACTTGACAGCGGGCATTCAGCGGAAGCACACCTTGATTCATCCAGTACTTCCTCCCGTCACTCTCCTGCATCCGTCAGACTCCAGTAAGTTCTGTGCCTGCTCCCTTGACCCTGTACAGCCGTGACTGTCTTATTGTATATGCTTAACAAATACCCACAGGGGCTACTTTGGCCACTGTAGTGGTGGCCTTGTTAGATTCAGCCAATCCTTATTGTAAGCACAGTTTTTGTGCCTGCTCCTTTGGGCCTTTTACAGCCACAATTGTTTTAGTGTATATGCAAAACAATTACTCACAGGTGCTACTTCGGCCACTCTAGTGGTGGCCGCCTTATATCCAGCCAACTTTCAGTGTAAGAGCAGGTGTTATCACATGTTATAGCATTTTCTCCTCACTGTAGTCAGGTCAAGCGCAGAACCTGATTTTACACCAGCAGCTCTTATTTGTCACTCTCTTGGCTCAGTGGTTAGCGCTGCAACTAATCCCACCAAGGACAACATCTGCAAGGAGTTTGTACGTTCTCCCCGTGTTTGCGTGGGTTTCCTCCCGGTACTCCGGTTTCCTCCCACATTCCAAAGACATACGGATAGGGAATTTAGATTGTGAGCCCCATTGGGGACAGTGATGATAATGTGTGCAAACTGTAAAGCGCTGCGGAATATGTTAGCGCTATATAAAAATAAAGATTATTAAGATTATTATAGGAGCGCCAGTGTATTATACAATATATACAACTTTTAACCCTTATAACTTCCTAACAAAAATGATGTTTCAAAAATTGTGCAGATGTAAAGTAGACATGTGGAAAATGTTATTTATTTACTATTTTGTGTGACATAACTCTGATTTAAGGGCACAAAAATTAAAAGTTTGAAAATTGCCAAAACAAGCTCAGAATCAGTGGGATACATTGAAGCTTTCCAGAGCTATAACCTCATAAAGTGACAGTGTTCAGAACTGTAAAAATTGGCCTGGTCATTAAGGTCAAAATTGGCTTGATCACTAAGGGGATACATAAGGTACATACAGTTGAAATCAGAAGTTTACATACACTATATAAAAAGACACATATGCATGTTTTTCTCAATATCTGACATGAAAGCAGAATAAACCTTTCCCGTTTTAGGTCAACTAGGATTAAAATAATTGTTAATTAAATCAGCCAAGATATCAGGAAGAGAAATGTGGACTTGCACAAGTCTGGCTCATCCTTGGGTACAATTTCAAGACACTTGAAGGTGCCTCGTTTATCTGTACACTCAATTACAGTGGGGCAAAAAAGTATTTAGTCAGTCAGCAATAGTGAAAGTTCCACCACTTAAAAAGATGAGAGGCGTCTGTAATTTACATCATAGGTAGACCTCAACTATGGGAGACAAACTGAGAAAAAAAAAATCCAGAAAATCACATTGTTTTTTTTTCATTTTATTTGCATATTATGGTGGAAAATAAGTATTTGGTCAGAAACAAGCAATCAAGATTTCTGGCTCTCACAGACCTGTAACTTCTTCTTTAAGAGTCTCCTCTTTCCTCCACTCATTACCTGTAGTAATGGCACCTGTTTAAACTTGTTATCAGTATAAAAAGACACCTGTGCACACCCTCAAACAGTCTGACTCCAAACTCCACTATGGTGAAGACCAAAGAGCTGTCAAAGGACACCAGAAACAAAATTGTAGCCCTGCACCAGGCTGGGAAGACTGAATCTGCAATAGCCAACCAGCTTGGAGTGAAGAAATCAACTGTGGGAGCAATAATTAGAAAATGGAAGACATACTAGACCACTGATAATCTCCCTCGATCTGGTGCTCCACGCAAAATCCCACCCCGTGGGGTCAGAATGATCACAAGAACGGTGAGCAAAAATCCCAGAACCACGCGGGGGGACCTAGTGAATGAACTGCAGAGAGCTGGGACCAATGTAACAAGGCCTACCATAAGTAACACACTACGCCACCATGGACTCAGATCCTGCAGTGCCAGACGTGTCCCACTGCTTAAGCCTGTACATGTCCGGGCCCGTCTGAAGTTTGCTAGAGAGCATTTGGATGATCCAGAGGAGTTTTGGGAGAATGTCCTATGGTCTGATGAAACCAAACTGGAACTGTTTGGTAGAAACACAACTTGTCGTGTTTGGAGGAAAAAGAATACTGAGTTGCATCCATCAAACACCATACCTACTGTATAGCATGGTGGTGGAAACATCATGCTTTGGGGCTGTTTCTCTGCAAAGGGGCCAGGACGACTGATCCGAGTACATGAAAGAATGAATGGGGCCATGTATCGTGAGATTTTGAGGGCAAACCTCCTTCCATCAGCAAGGGCATTGAAGATGAAACGTGGCTGGGTCTTTCAACATGACAATGATCCAAAGCACACCGCCAGGGCAACGAAGGAGTGGCTTCGTAAGAAGCATTTCAAGGTCCTGGAGTGGCCTAGCCAGTCTCCAGATCTCAACCCTATAGAAAACCTTTGGAGGGAGTTGAAAGTCCGTGTTGCCAAGCAAAAAGCCAAAAACATCACTGCTCTAGAGGAGATCTGCATGGAGGAATGGGCCAACATACCAACAACAGTGTGTGGCAACCTTGTGAAGACTTACAGAAAACATTTGACCTCTGTCATTGCCAACAAAGGATATATCACAAAGTATTGAGATGAAATTTTGTTTCTGACCAAATACTTATTTTCCACCATAATATGCAAATAAAATGAAAAAAAAACAGACAATGTGATTTTCTGGATTTTTTTTTCTCAGTTTGTCTCCCATAGTTGAGGTCTACCTATGATGTAAATTACAGACGCCTCTCATCTTTTTAAGTGGTGGAACTTGCACTATTGCTGACTGACTAAATACTTTTTTGCCCCACTGTATATGCAAGTACAAACAAAATGGGAATGTCCAGTCATCATACCGCTCAGGAAGGAGATGGGTTCTGTATCCCAAAGATGAACGTGCTTTGGTCCGACATGTGCATATCAACCCAAGGACAAAAGCAAAAGACCTTGTGAAGATGATGGCAGAAACTGGAAAGATTGTGTCAATATCTTCAGTGAAACGAGTACTGTGGGGGTGGGGTTAGAACAGTTAATAATTTAAGAAAGAATAGAGGTACAGAGAGATACATAAAGTGCATGTATACTAATGCCAGAAGCCTCGCCAACAAGATAGAGGAATTGGAGTTAATGTTGTTGGAACATAATTATGACATGGTGGGGATATCTGAGACATGGCTGGACGAGAGCCATGACTGGGCGGTTAATTTACAGGGCTATAGTCTGTTCAGAAAAGACCGTACTAATAAACGAGGGGGAGGCATGTGTTTATATGTAAAATCATCCTTAAAACCCATCCTTCGTGATAATATATATGAATCTAATGAAAATGTAGAGTCCCTGTGGGTAGAGATAAGGGGAGGGGGGAAAAATAATAAATTACTGATAGGGGTTTGTTACAAGTCTCCAAAAATAATGGAAGCAACAGAGAATATCCTCATAAAGCAAATAGATGAAGCAGCGACTCAAGGAGAAGTCATTATTATGGGGGACTTCAACTACCCTGAAATACATTGGGGAACCGAAACCTGCAGTTCCAGCAAAGGTAATAGGTTTTTGACAACTATGAGAGACAATTACCTTTCACAACTGGTTCAGGACCCAACAAGAGGGGGGGCACTGCTTGACCTAATATTAACCAACAGGCCAGACCGCATATCAAATGTAAGGGTTAGGGGTCACTTGGGTAATAGTGATCACAAATTAATAAGTTTTCATGTATCCTTTAATAAGATGTGTAGTAGAGGGGTTACAAGGACACTAAACTTCAGGAAAGCAAATTTCCAACGGATGAGAGATGATCTTGATGCAATTAACTGGGACGATATCCTGAGACATAAAAATACACAAAGAAAATGGGAGACGTTTATTAGCATCCTGAATAGGACCTGTGCACAATATATACCGTATGGGAATAAACATGTGAGAAATAGGAGGAAACCACTATGGCTAAATAGTGCTGTAAGGGGTGCAATAAGAGATAAAAATAAAGCATTTAGAGAATTAAAGCAAGTAGGTAGTGATGAGGCATTAAATAAATACAGAAAATTAAATAAATTCTGTAAAAAGCAAATCAAGACAGCAAAGATTGAGACAGAGAGACTCATTGCCAGAGAAAGTAAAAATAATCCCAAAATATTCTTTACCTACATAAATAGTAAGAAGCTAAAAAATGATAATGTTGGTCCCCTTAAAAATAGTCTGGGTGAAATGGTGGAGGAGGATGAGGAAAAAGCCAATATGCTAAATGACTTTTTTTCAAGTGTTTACACAAGAAAATCCCATGACGGATAACATGATCAGGGATAAAAATTCTCCATTAAATGTCACCTGCTTAACCCAGCAGGAAGTACGGCGGCGTCTAAAAATCACTAAAATTGACAAATCCCCGGGCCCGGATGGGATACACCCCCGAGTACTGCAGGAATTAAGCACAGTCATAGATAGACCATTATTTTTAATCTTTAAAGATTCCATAATAACAGGGTCTGTACCACAGGACTGGCGTATAGCAAATGTGGTGCCAATATTCAAAAAGGGGACAAAAACTGAACTTGGAAATTATAGGCCAGTGAGTTTAACCTCAACTGTGGGTAAAATCCTGGAGGGTTTTCTAAGAGATACTATACTGGAGTATCTGGAGAAGAATAAACTTATGACCTAATATCAACATGGGTTTACAAGGGACCGTTCCTGTCAGACTAATCTGATAAGCTTTTATGAAGAGGTAAGTTCCGGACTGGACCAAGGGAATGCAGTGGACGTGGTGTATATGGACTTTTCAAAAGCTTTTGATACGGTGCCACACAAAAGGTTGATACATAAAATGAGAACAATGGGGATGGGGGAAAATATGTGTAGGTGGGTTAAGAGCTGGTTCAGGGATAGGAAACAAAGGGGTTATTAATGGAGCACACTCGGACTGGGTCACGGTTAGCAGTGGGGTACCACAGGGGTCAGTTTTGGGCCCGCTTCTTTTTAACATATTTATTAATGACCTTGTAAGGGGCATAGAGAGTAGAATTTCAATATTTGCAGATGACACTAAACTCTGCAGGGTAATCAATTCAGAGGAGGACAATTTCATATTACAGGAGGATTTATGTAAACTAGAAGCTTGGGCTGATAAATGGCAAATGAGCTTTAATGGGGATAAATGTAAGGTCATGCACTTGGGTAGAACGAACAAGATGTATAATTATGTGCTTAATTGTAAAACACTGGGCAAAACTGTCACTGAAAAAGACCTGGGTGTATGGGTGGACGACAAACTCACATTTAGTAGCCAGTGTCAGGCAGCTGCTGCAAAGGCAAATAAAATAATGGGATGCATTAAAAGAGGCATAGATGCTCAGGAGGAGAACATAATTTTACCTCTATATAAGTCACTAGTGCGACCACACTTAGAATACTGTGTACAGTTCTGGTCTCCGGTGTATAAGAAAGACATAGCTGAACTGGAGCGGGTGCAGAGAAGAGCAACCAAGGTTATTAGGGAACTGGGAGGTCTGCAATACCAAGACAGGTTATTACACTTGGCGTTATTTAGTTTGGAGAATCGAAGGCTTAGGGGTGATCTTATTACAATGTACAAATATATGAGGGGACAATACCAAGACCTATCTAATGATCTTTTTACTCTTAAACCTGTGACGGGGACAAGGGGGCATCCTCTACGTCTGGAGGAAAGAAGGTTTAAGCATACTCACAGACGCGGATTCTTTACTGTAAGAGCAGTGAGACTATGGAACTCTCTGCCATATGATGTTGTAATGAGTGATTCCCTACTAAAATTTAAGAAGGGACTGGATGCCTTTCTTGAAAAGTATAATATTACAGGGTATATACACTAGTTTCCTTAGTGTTGCGTTGATCCAGGGACCTAGTCTGATTGCCGTATGTGGAGTCGGGAAGGAATTTTTTTCCCCAATGTGAAGCTTACTGTTTGCCACATGGGGTTTTTTTGCCTTCCTCTGGATCAACATGTTAGGGCAAGTTAGGATAGGATGGGTTGAACTAGATGGACTTAAAGTCTCCCTTCAACCTTAATTGCTATGTTACTATGTTACTATGTAACATATGCTGAAAGGCCACGCTGCCAGGAAGAAGTCATTACTCCAAAAAAAACATACAAAAAGCCAGATTAGTATTTGCAAATGCACACAGGAACTCAGATCTTAATTTTTGGAGACATGTCCTGTGTTCTGATCAAACTAAAAATGAACTTTTTGGGCATCATGAACATCGTTACATTTGAAGGAAAAAGGGAGAAGCTGGAAGTCTAAGAACACCATCCCAACTGTAAAACAAGGGGGTGCCAGCATTATGTTGTGGGGTTGTTTTGCTGCCGGAGGGACTGGTGCACTTCACAAAATAAATGGCATCATGAGAAAAGAAGATTATGTGGCAATACTGAAGCAACATCTCAAGACATCAGCGAGGAAGTTAAAGCTTGGGAGGAAATGGGTCTTCCAAATCGACAATGACTCGAAGCATACAGCCAAGGTGGCTTAAGGGTAACAAACTCAATGTTGTGGAGTGGCACAAAGCCCTGATCTCAATCCTATTGAAAATTTATGGGCAAAGCTGAAAAGGCAGGTGCGAGCAAGGCGACCTACAAACCTGGATCTGTTACATCAGTTTTGTCAGAAGGAATGGGCCCAAATTGCTACCAACTATTGTGAGAATCTTGTGGATGGATATCCCAAACGTTTGACCCAAGTCATTCAATTTAAGGGCAATGGTAACAAATACTAATGAAATGTATGGAAACTTTTGACTTTGCAGTAAGTGATAAAAATGCCTTTCTCTCTCATTTTTCTCTCATTTAGCAAATATTAATAAATATGGTAATCCTAAGACTTGATTTTGAGTAAATCAAAATTAAATATGATTAGATCAATCCGCGAAGAAGCAAGTTGTAGTCGAAATTCCTGAAAATTGCAGTTCCATGCAAATTTAAACACAGTGAGATGAGATTTGGAAAAAAAAAAAAACTTACCAGACATTATTTCCCACACTAATAAAGCATCAGTGAGTGGACTAATGTTGTTTTGCATGGCCACTCTGGGTTCCCCATAATACTCTTCAGCTAGCTGTGACAGACATTGTGCATTGATGTATCCTGTACTATTCCATCATACCTTGCACATTGCTGGTCAGGAGTTGGGTCATCAAAGATCAACAGTTGCTGGTGAAGAACAGTTGATCACAGGACTGGCAGAGACGGTTTGCATCTCCAGATTCCTTTGGGTAAGTGAAATATTCTCGCTCTCACAAATTTATTCAACGCTAATGGAACTTTAGGCAAAAATTTGGCCAAACCAGCACATTTGAATTTCAAAAGGTACACTCATCTCTAATCAATATTTTTAGAAAATTTGGTTTCCATTTTTTCACCATTTGCATATTATTAACAAGTCAGTGATTTCTATAAGTGCACAACTTTTCCATCTTGGTCTTCCAATTTCAATGTTGAGGAATGTATATATTGTGTATTACTGTGCAAAACTTTTAATACAATGCTGAGATGGATGGGAAGGGGAGCACTGCCATGACGGAAAGATAAGCAGAGCAGCCCCTGAAACTTGCACTGTGCAACCCTGAGCTCCCTGATGTCCGTAGATAGTTTCTTTCACCCCGTTCGGTGGTCATGTTCCTATCCCTGTCTTACCCTAAGCATGGCCCTGGCTAGTCCTGCTGTAAGATCTAAACACAAAGGGAAAACAGAAAAGGGTAAAAGAAACCGTAATTACTCAATGCGCACCCAAACTACAGAAAGGTATAAAGAGAAAGGAAGGATTAGAGAAACCAATAGGTAGATAAAAAAAAGGAAGACACCAAACAAAATTTCCAAAAAGCAATCACTGAAGACAACTCCTAGACTCCTTCTCTTTCCACAGCTCACACCTCCATACCGATACCAAGGTATGTCAAGCTATCATTGGCAACTACCAAGCTAAGAGGTGACTACTTATACCAGAGGGGAGTGGATAAATAATGACAGCTGAGATAAAGCTTTCCGTTTTGCGTTAGGAGACAAACAGGACTGTTTAACCCTTGCACAAAATAACAAGCTAACTGGAAAGAAAAGTAGATCCAACCAGTGCAGGTGAGCATGTAGCCAAACGCTGTGATTTTCTTACAGCTGAAATAGCAGAGACCACTTTCTGTCATGGTATCTCCATGACACCATCCTTTGCCTTCAAAACAGCATCACTTCTCCTAAGTACACTTGCACACAAATCAGTGATTTTGCAGAATTATAGTCAGAAGCATAAGTAACCAATTATATCAAACAGGTTATAATGATTATCAGCTTCATATTTAGGTTGAAGCACAGTTATTAACTGAAACAGAAACAGCTGTGTAGGAAGCTTAAAACTGGGTGAAAAACACCCAAACCCTCCTATAAAGTTGAGGTTGTGGAAGACAGTTTCATGTCACAGGACCTACTGTAGAACATGGCAAGACTGGGCACAGCAGCAATGCACAAGGTAGTCATACTGCAACAGAAAGGTCATAGTGGTTGAATTTTGCCAATAGGACATTGTTGGCATATCCTAGTGTGATACACAAATAATGTCTGCAAAAAAAATAATTTCTTTAAATTTAAGCATATGTGCATCTATTTAAAAAAAAAAAAAAAGAATGAGGACCAACAGGGTCACTGGCATATAAAAACTGCAACATCATGTCTGCCAGTAATACAACCTTCTTGTGAAAAGCTTAGCCTGATATTTATAAAAGTTGTAATTTTTTTTAATTGAGATCCTGTTATTTTCTTCGCAGTCTCTATTTTCGACATAGAAATAACGTAACAGATGTACGCCTCAATGAATGAAGACTATGCACATGAATTTAAATCATTTCAATCTTTCTTTGTTATGATGCAATTGTGAATTATGGCCTTTTTGTATTTGTAATTAGACTATGGAACAGATGTGAAGGCCTAGTTGAAAGGGATATTAGAAATGCAATAACCTCTGCTGCTTTGTGATAGTTGACTGTAACAGTAGCTTTGTTCTCTCAATCAAAGTTGCAGCTTCATTGATGTCCTAGAGAAATAAATGGAGTCTGAACCAGTAGTTACTGACAATTATGTAACATGTATGTGTAGAGGAAATAGAGGTCATTATTATATATGACAGTGATGACTGCAAAATAGTCACAAAAAACAATTTATGCAATTAACTCAGGATGAAGGTTTGACCGGCTAATACGGGCACTCCTGACTGCAATAGGGAAAAAACATGGCATGCAGAACAGTTTAACAACTGCAATGTCATTTCCCATAGAATCCATTCTGATAATGTTTCCAAGACCTTCTTTTTAACCTTAATAATGGAAAATATGTGTTTTAATTGCACCTAAATTTAACTGATTTTCTGTTAATGAAGCTTCCCATAAATTAGTAAGAAAAGGTAAAAATATATAATCTGAACAATAATAATTTGATTGTAACCAGAAAAAATATATTCATCATTAGGAGGAAAACATAGTAAAATTAAGTGTATATAAAATGCAACTTTACTCAGGTTTCTGCAAGGTATTGTTGATTTATAATACTTGGTAATGTTTCCCAATGATGCAGTGATAAGAATCTCCTACACAAGGACCAACATCTTTATATTGTGAGGGCAGGGTCAGTGGCTGCTGACACCTCCTGCCCCCAAATCCAGAAAGGCATATCAGAAAGGAAATAGGAGGAAGCTAAAATAAATAGTTTTAAAGGTGTTATACTGTCGTCATACACGTTAGCAGGGTGTGCAATGAGACATGTAGCTAAACCCCCTGTCTTCTTTAAGAAAAGAGGCTGTAAAATTGTAACCTTCTTTTATTGATTGCAGATGTGACAGGAAAGGGTGAAACTATAGGATGCAATAACAGGAGCATTTCAGAATATATAACTGCACAGAGCATAAAAATACAGATAGTCTGCAATACACAGTAACATGAGGTAATACATAGGTAACATGAGGTAATACATAGGTACCATGAGGTAATACATAGCCGATGATTACCAATTTAATACAACAAACGTTATAAACACAGGATTATAACACCTAGATAGTGCTTACCAACTATGCTTAGAGCAGGCTGTTTAAGAAGCATGAAGAACACGAATGGTGTAGTTTCTCCTAAGACACATGGAGTAATAATGGCTGCTGTTCCCCTTACAGTGTCATAAACAAGACTATGATGTAACAGGAACAATCCCACAATACATTGCAAAATAAACTAGAATCTATGCATTAAACGGCCAGCAGGTGGTGCTGTTACCTTACAGTATGAAATATATGAAGGATGAAGGATTAATACACACAAAAATACAATGCCTGTAAAAAAATGGCTAGACCTTCTAGACAGCAATTATATGGCTGGACAGAATACGCCCCGCTTGACGTCAGCCGACGTCACTATTGTGTTTATTGGACGAGAACAGCAGAACGAGTTCCCCTACTAGCCTGAGGAACAATTTGGTCTCGCCTTGTTTTCCTATTTTTACTTCCACCTTTCTTACGATTCCATCCTTACTTGGGAACAGTGTCAGACTGGAGGACATTGGACCCACCGGAGGATTTGATTCTGAAGGCCCACACTTATCCCCTACTAGCAAGCCCCATAGCAACTGCAAGGTTTGCACTATGAACTCTTCTGAAGGAGAAGCCAGGGCCCACCGGAGGATTCTCCGGTTCTCTGGTGGGCCAGTCCAGCCCTGCTTGGGAATGTCTGGGTAATGAGACTTAATGGCCATTCATTTCTTCGAGACTGACAGTCTTTCATTAGTACTATATCACCAGGCTGGAGGATAGGCTTGCTGGTTTGCCACTTTCTCCTCTGTTGCAGAGTAGGCAGGTACTGTTTTTTCCACTTGTCCCAAAAGGCATTGGGGAGACTCTGTACTTGTCTCCATTGACTCCTGTAATGGTCTTTAACATTAAATTCTCCAGGTGGAGAGCAATTAGGGTTGGTCTTCTGCGTAAGCAGCAGGGCTGGGGTGAGAACAGTTGGGTCATCAGGATCACTGGAAATTGGAGTCAACGGCCATGAATGTTGTCAAGCTTTCGTGTGTCAGTCTTGCAGATCCTTCCTGTAAGAAGATTGAATCGAGGATTCTCCTTGCGACACCTATCATTCTCTCCCATACACCTCCCATATGTGAAGAATGTGGTGGGTTAAAAGTCCAAGTACACCCATGTACACTTAGGTATTTTTCTACGTCCTTCATATCCAAGTTGGAAGAGAGTTGCAGTTCTCTTGCTGCTCCGACAAAGTTTGTGCCTCGGTCTGAGCGAATATGTTTGACGGATCCTTTGATGGCAATGAAACGCCGGAGAGCATTTATGAAGCACGAAGTGTCCATAGATTCAATTACCTCTATGTGGACGGCTCTAATGGATAGACAAGTGAATATAATCGCCCATCATTTCCCATTTGCGTGGCTTCCTCTGGTTTGTCGGACAACCACAGACCAAGGACCAAACACATCTAGACCGATGTTGGTGAAAGGTGGATCTGTGCTAAATTGGTCATATGGAAGATCTGCCATCTTCAGAAACTGTGGCATACCACAAAGTTTCTTGCAAGTAACACAGTTAAAGATGAATCTGCACAGACATCTCTTAGCTCCAAATATCCACAGACCAGATGTTCTTAAGGCTCCCTCTGTGAACAGACGACCTTGGTGTTTTGTCCGCTTGTGATAATGTTGAACAAGCAGAGTAGCTTTGTGATGTTGTCCAGGAACCTATTTTTGCCTGTTTAAGGCTACTTTCACACATCAGGTTTTCGGCGTCAGGCGCGATCCGGCGTCGTGCCGGAATGCCGGATCCGGCAAATGTTTTGTAAAACCTGATGTGCCGGATCCGGTTTTCTGCCGGATCCGTCTTGTTCTTGACAGACAAAACCGGATCCGTCTCATCCGGTTCATCCGTTTTTCTATCCGTTTTTCGACGGATTACGCCGGATCCGGTTTTTAAAATTGACCCTTGTGGGCTTCCGAACGGGATTGGCTACTGGAAAACTATATATAGCATGTTCCTACAGCCCTTCTTTGACAGGTTGTAGAGAAGAAAGTGCAGGTTGGAGAGAAGAGCAAGTTACTGGCGAAGATGGATGTTGTCATTGGAAATATTACCACTAGAAGTTCTGTGACGGTTTCAGGGACAATTTTCCACTATACTTTATGTCACCTCAAGGCAGAGTACACTGGGATGACAGAGTGTGAAAGATTTGTGCCCTAACCAAACTTGTGTACCTTCTGGACCAACAGTATATACCTTTGCCAACCAAAGTTGGCTATCTTGTCATGGTCTTACTATTTTTACCTTTAGGCCACAGGTGTGTACCTGGTTGTGTTTTATGCAAAGTATTTCACCTTTTAACAAAAGTTGTGTACATTGGTAGGAAATCACCAACAATAAACACAACTTTTTAGGTGAAATACTTTGCTTCAAACACAACCAGGAACACAACTGTGGCAAAAAGCTAATATTTACCCACAGTTATATACCTGGTTTTGAATACCTTTTTACCTTTGAAATACCCTGTATTTAACCTTTTTTTTAAACATAGTTCGCCGCAGAAAGAAATGACAGACAACCATTGTGAAAGGATAATTTAACTTTTATTTAAAATTTTTTTTTTTTTGTAAAATGTTTTTAAAGTGCAAAAAACTTTTTTAATAAAGGTTTTAAACCCAATGGGCATTTTTATTACAAAAAACACACATTACAAATCTGTGTACTGTGGGGTGGAAATACTGCTGGAGGGGCTGCGGGACACTTCGACACTGGGTGTGTGGAGAGAGGACTGGGATCGTGGTGGGAAGGAACAGTTAGAGGTGAAGGTGTGTAAAAAGCTACAGAATGGGTGGACATGTGAGAGGCAGAAGAGGTGGTGGGCGGTGGAGTGGAGGGCTGGGCAGGGACTGTAGGAGCAGATGATGTTGATGGAAAGTTGTATGGGGAAGGAGTTTGGTACGGGGAAGGAGTTTGGTACGGGGAAGGAGTTTGGTACGGGGCAGGTTGCTGGAAGTGGGGAGATGTCTGGTACTGGGGAGGTTGCTGGTACTGGTGAGGTTGCTGGTATGTAATAGGAGGGGGAGGATGGAAAGTGGCTGGAGGGGGTGCAGATGTAATAGGAGGGGGAGGATGGAAAGTGGCTGGAGGGGGTGCAGATGTAATAGGAGGGGGAGGATGGAAAGTGGCTGGAGGGGGTGCAGGTGGAGGAACTACAGTGGTGGGAGGTGGAGGTTGGGAGGTAACCTGCTGTAGAGCACCGTGGCACGAATGCATTACATGCATCTGCTGGGTAGGAGATAGTGTTGCCATGCGCTCCACAACAGACCTGAAAAAGGTGTGGTTTGGCGAAGATCTTGCTTCTGAATGCATGGTTTACAGAAGTGTCTTCACCTCCAGAATGCTGGAGTTGATCTGCTGAAAGCCTGCGGAGATTTGCTCTGACAAGACTTTTAGACAGTTCTGGAAAGATGCATTCAGATGCAAGAACTCTTGCGCATAACTCTTTTCCTGACCCCTCTGCCGCTGCCGCCCAGTACCCGCAGGTGTACTAGAGGTGGCAGGGGCAGAAGGGTGGGGTAAAGGAAAAGCGATCTCCTCACCAGCAGCTTCAAGTAATGCAGGCGGCCACGATGCTCCTGTGCTGGTGGATGGAACAGATAGGTCGAATGTGTGGGAAGGCTGGGAAGGTGCAGATGTACCGGGGCGGTCGAAGTGTCCCTCGGTGCCGGTCTCCTCAGGGATCGCCTCAGAAGGGTCCAATCGTGCAGGTTCCCGAGTGCTGCTCACCGTGCTGTGGAATAAAGAGAAAAAAAAACAATTAAAATACTGACATGGTATGCCCCTGGCTGAAAAAAAAAAGTTACATCTAACATTTTTTTCACATGTGGTGTGTAATATTTACCTTCTGGTGAGCATTGTTTCCCGGAGGAACGACAGGCTTGTGTGTACTTGTACTTGCTCCTGCGTCCTCCAGATCCACTCGGGGCCCGCATCTCTTTATTGAACTCCTTCTTGAAACGATCCCTCACAGACCGCCACCGATTCACAATTCTGTTCCCTGAAACGAGAAAGGAGTGGTTAGTATACAACATCAGGGTTTCACAAACTCCAGTCCTCATGGTCCCCAGGGGTCATGTTTTCAGGATTTCCATAGTAAATAGAAATCCTGAACACATGATCCGTGGGGACCACGAGGACTGGAGTTCGGGAAACACTGGTTTACATCAAGCAACCGGTACTGTATATACTTACGCTCTTTAATCTGGGCCCGAACATCGAGGTCCTCCCAGCGGCCCACAAGGAGCGAACAGATTTCCTCCCAGAGTCGTCGGGTAACGATCAGGTCAGCGTGGCGGCGGTCAGCCATATTCCAGAGCGGCTCCCTTTCTCTGACGAGATCGATGAGGCGGTCCACATCAATCCCTCCATCCTCACCGTCAGAGTCGGGAGCACGCTGTGAAGGCTGTTAAAGAAAAAGACAAAAATAACATAATTAGCCTCCACAAAAGAAATGAAATAAAAAGTGCAAAAAAACAAAGCAAAAATATTTATACTTACACGCTGGTGACCGCCGCGTTGCTGTCGCCGACGACCCTGGGAGGCACTGCGAGGACCTCTTGGCCGAGCACCAGATTGGGAAGACTAGAGAAGAAAACAAAAAATGTTATGTCTTTGGATGTAGGCATTTGTTTGCTGTGTGTGGTCTGCAGAACATTGTTTTCTATGTGTTGTGTGTAGTGTGATGTTGTGTTTCTGCGTTTGATGCAAAAAACTTACCAATTGTGAGCCCACTCCAGGTGTCTGTCCACCCCTTCCTTCTTCTTCTGGGAGCTCCTCTTCATCTTGTGATTCCTGTTTTGAAATAAAAGGCAATGAATAGACATATATTACAGAGATGATGGATTTTGGAAATAAAAACTTACCGTCAAACGCTGACGATGCGAGGGAGGGCTCCCAGAAGAAGATGTGCTGTCCTGTTGATGGCCAGACTCCATGGCTGTGGGTATTGCTGCTGCTGTTGCTGCTGCCAGTGATGCCATTTCTGCTGCTGCTGCTGCATCTCTTTGGCGGCTGTTGAATAAAGAGAAACAAAGGGCCAATGAATATCTTGATATTCCATGGCCCTAGTTTGGAGGAATGGGGAATTTGATAATTACCATCTCTCATCTGCTGCTGGACTCCCCTCCTCAGCATGTTCCATTTGCTGCTCCATTTGGGGTGGTGCTGATGGTGCTGCTGCTGCAGATGTCTGCTGCCTTCTCCTGCTCCTGGTTCTTGGCTTGGGTGGCATGTTGGGTGTGGCTGAGGGTCCCATTGTCTTGCTTTTATATATCTCCTGTGGGCAGAGCTACTGAGCATGCTCAGACCAAAAAACCGGATCCGTCCGGAAGACTAGAGAAGAAAACAAAAAATGTTATGTCTTTGGATGTAGGCATTTGTTTGCTGTGTGTGGTCTGCAGAACATTGTTTTCTATGTGTTGTGTGTAGTGTGATGTTGTGTTTCTGCGTTTGATGCAAAAAACTTACCAATTGTGAGCCCACTCCAGGTGTCTGTCCACCCCTTCCTTCTTCTTCTGGGAGCTCCTCTTCATCTTGTGAATCCTGTTTTGAAATAAAAGGCAATGAATAGACATATATTACAGAGATGATGGATTTTGGAAATAAAAACTTACCGTCAAACGCTGACGATGCGAGGGAGGGCTCCCAGAAGATGATGTGCTGTCTTCCTGGTGGCCACACTCCATGCCTGTGGGTGGTGTTCCACCTGCTGCCATTGCTGCTGCTGCTGCTGCTGCATCTATTGGGCGGCTGTTGAATAAAGAGAAACAAAGGGCCAATGAATATCTTGATATTCCATGGCCCTAGTTTGGAGGAATGGGGGATTTGATAATTACCGTCTCTCATCTGCTGCTGGACTCCCCTCCTCAGCATGTTCCATTTGCTGCTCCATTTGGGGTGGTGCTGATGGTGCTGCTGCTGCAGATGTCTGCTGCCTTCTCCTGCTCCTGGTTCTTGGCTTGGGTGGCATGTTGGGTGTGGCTGAGGGTCCCATTGTCTTGCTTTTATATATCTCCTGTGGGCAGAGCTACTGAGCATGCTCAGACCAAAAAACCGGATCCGTCCGGAAGACTAGAGAAGAAAACCAAAAATGTTATGTCTTTGGATGTAGGCATTTGTTTGCTGTGTGTGGTCTGCAGAACATTGTTTTCTATGTGTTGTGTGTAGTGTGATGTTGTGTTTCTGCGTTTGATGCAAAAAACTTACCAATTGTGAGCCCACTCCAGGTGTCTGTCCACCCCTTCCTTCTTCTTCTGGGAGCTCCTCTTCATCTTGTGATTCCTGTTTTGAAATAAAAGGCAATGAATAGACATATATTACAGAGATGATGGATTTTGGAAATAAAAACTTACCGTCAAACGCTGACGATGCGAGGGAGGGCTCCCAGAAGATGATGTGCTGTCTTCCTGGTGGCCACACTCCATGCCTGTGGGTGGTGTTCCACCTGCTGCCATTGCTGCTGCTGCTGCTGCTGCATCTATTGGGCGGCTGTTGAATAAAGAGAAACAAAGGGCCAATGAATATCTTGATATTCAATAGCCCTAGTTTGGAGGAATGGGGGATTTGATAATTACCGTCTCTCATCTGCTGCTGGCCTCCCCTCCTCAGCATGTTCCATTTGCTGCTCCATTTGGGGTGGTGGTGGTGCTGATGGTGCTGCAGTGGTCTCCTGCCTTCTCCTGCTGCGCTTGGTTGCTTTCTTGGGTGGCATGTTGGGTGTGGCTGAGGGTCCCATTGTCTTGCTTTTATATATCTCCTGTGGGCAGAGCTACTGAGCATGCTCAGACCAAAAAACCGGATCCGGCCGCCGGATCCGGCTTTCGCCGGATCCGGCGCATTGCGGCGCTCATAGGCTTTCATTGTGTGAAAAAGCCGGACGCGCCGGATCCGGCGTGTCCGGCTTTTTCGCCGGAGACAAAAAACGTTACAGTAGCCGTTTTTTCCAGACGCCGGATCGCGACACATTGCCGGATCCGGCGAAAACCGGATGAAACGCATGGCCATCCGGCGCGATCCGGCGCAAATGCAAGTCAATGGGGGGGAAACCGGATCCGGCATTGCATTTCGCCGGATCCAGTTTCTGTCAAAAGCGCCGGATCGCGCCTGACGGCGAAAACCTGATGTGTGAAAGAGGCCTAAGGCATCCTCCTATTCTTTAGAGAACGTCTCCATCCATGACTGGGTCGAGTTTCCTCAGAACACTATCTTTTGGTATTGGTCTTTGATTGGTTACACAGTCGATTTCTTTGGCATAGTTTTCCCGTTGTACAGCTCGGATAATTAAATTCTTCGACTGCTCTAGCAGTAGAGCTGTGTGGACGTGTTTACCATGGTGCCAGTGGTCCTCAAAGTCTTGAAGTGTAGGTGCTAACTCTGCATGACCGTTCTTACATATCTTCTCCATGAAGGTTAAGAAATGGTCTTTCATCTTTGGTCTACTACAGAAGCTGTGCATGAGGGAGACAAAGTGTTTGTAAACTTGTTCTCTGTTGTTAGGCAAGCGTTGTCTTTGAGGCTTGAAGGGTAGAGGTGCAATCCAGCTCTTTGTTTTGTCCTGCACCATTCCTTGTTCCATCATCTCTCAGAACATTCTATCTTCAAATGACATTGCTATACGATTATCTTCTTTGGTCTTGTGGAAGACTGTACACCCAAGGTGATCTTGGTCGCAATTCTGAATGCAATCATCATTGGCATGACTCGCTAAGATACTTGGTGCTGAAGTGCTGTGTAGCAACTCCTTTATTAAGTAGTGATTTTCACATGGTTGAAGGAGAGATGGACGTCCATTGTCGAGAGTCCTGGTAAACATGTTGTTAACCACTGTCGGTTTGTGTGCACCTCCTAAACAGACCTCTCCTACAATGACCCACCCAAGGTCGAGTCTCTGAGCATATGGAGCATTGTGTGAGCCATTGATCTGTTGTCTAACCTTGTGAACTTGTAGAATATCTCTCCCTAGGAGCAAGATTATTTGAGCCTCTGGGTCAAGGTTAGGAATCAGGCATTCTATACACTTCAGATGAGGATGATACGATGCCACTTCAGGTGTAGGTATCTCTGACCTGTTGTCAGGAATCTGGTTACATTCCAATACGGTTGGTAAGGGCAGATGCATTTGGCCATCTATAGACTCAACTGCTGTCTCTACTATACCGGCACAAGTTTTCAAAGAGTAGGGGGCACTGGGTCCTCTGACATTAAAGCTATCAAAGAAGGTAGACTTGGCTAATGACCTGTTACTCTGATCATCTAAAATCGCGTATACCTTGATGGCCTTGTCCTTTTCGTCTGCTGGGTAAACTCTCACTAGGGAAATTTTGGACCTGGACTTGCCTCCTATGAGATTTCCACAAACTTCTGTACACTTACGAGTAATGGCTGGAGTGTCAGTATTTGAGTCCTTCAGCTCCCCCGCTATGCTCTTGGGGCAAAGCATCCGATGGTGGTCCAGGGTGTAGAACTGAGTTATGTTCGGTGCTGTCACATTCGGTACACCTTTCACTAACCTCACAGTCCCTGGCAAAGTGGGATGTTGAAGAGCAGCATTTGTAGCAGATGCGGTTCTCCTTAAGGAAGGTCTTCCTTTCTTCCAATGACTTTTCTCTGAAAGCTCTGCACTTAAGTAAGGAATGTGGCTTCTTGTGTAAGGGACACTGCCTGCTTGGGTCCTTGGATTTGTCTTCTCCTTGACCAGAGCTGAACTCTTTGCGAACTGAACCTATGGAAGAAATGTTAGTTTTGTGGACCTCTACAGTTGTTCTACGAGGTTTACTAACAGAGTTATTGGCACATGACAGCATGAAATCAAAGCTAGGATCATTTCTAATTTTTGCTTGTTCTGAGACAAAATCTACAAACACATTGAATGGAGGAAATGGTACACTGTAAGTCTGTTTATACCTAGAACCATATGTAACCCATTTGTCTTGCAGGTTATATGGGAGTTTTTCAACTATGCGGTTCACACCTCTAGCAGTGTCGAGATATGCCAACCCCACAAGATCTCCTTCTGCTTTTGCTACACACAACTCCATTATCAAGTCAGTTAATTCTCTGAGCTTTGAACAATCCTTGTTTTCTATTCTAGGAAAGTCCTCTATTCTTTTAAACAAGGCACTTTCTATAACCTCTACTGAGCCATAGCAATCATCAAGTCTATTCCAAATTCTTTTGAGGCTGACGTCTGGATAATTTACATTAATGTCTCTGATTCTCTTTGTGTGTTCAGCAGACTCACTTCCTAGCCATTTTACCAAGAGATCCACTTCTTCACTACATGATAGACCTATGTCTCTTATGGTATTTTTGAAGGAGGCTTGCCAAGCCCTGTAGTTTTCAGCGTGATCACTGAACTTTACAAGTCCCTTAGTGACCAACTCACGTCGAGCAAGGAACTTGGCAAAGTCCATCGTGGCTTGATTGGCACTGATGCCAGCTGATGGAGTGTTGTCAGAGTACATGTGTGCTGTGCGATCATACCTGTTAGATGTCTCTGGTTTGGTCCAACTGCTGTAGTACCTTTCTGAAGCGAAGGGATTCTCTTTAAGCCGGGACAGATTCAGGATCTTCTGTTCTGGAGAAAGATTATTGTAGTCAGTATCATCCCAATGTGTATTTCCTTGCTTTTGGTAGGGAGATTGATAGTTGGCTTTCTGGGGGTCCGAATTATCTGGTTGGCTTGGCTTGTTGACAAAATGCTCTGTCTTCGCCTGTGGGTCTGGATCGTCATTTGATTTGGAATGCTGATGGACGTACTCTGCAGTATGCTGCAATGGATCGTGAGTAACTTGCTGTAGGCCTAGCAGACTGCTGCATTCGTTGTCAGAATATATGGCAGCTTCTAAGGCTTCTGCTTCTGCTATGGCAGCTGCTGTTTCTTTTTCAATAGCAAGTTTCTGTAATGTTGCTTCAAGGCGTGCTTTCTCTTCATCCAGGCATGCTTGTTGGCGTGCTTTTTCTACATCCAGGGATGCTTGTTGGCGTGCTTTTTCTGCATCCAGGCATGCTTGTTGTAGTTTCAATTCTATCTCTTGCTCAGCAAAGGTGCTTCTTGCTTTTGCCGCTTCAGCTTTTGCACGGGCAATAGCGGCAGCATTGCTGACGGATGATGTCTTGGAGGAACCAACTCGTGATCTCGTCTTGAAAGAGGATGCTCGCTCTTGAGACATGATTCAACAGTTAGGCGACCGCTGTGATATCCCTTTGTCGGCTCTGCGTGGATAATGGCGGTCTCCGAATGGTCTGATTATTCGGTCCGACCGTTAGGAGGTTGCTGCAATATCCGTATGCAATAACCGTATGCTTGGATAATGGCGGGCTCTGCAACGTCAGATCTTCTGAGCTTGTTCTCAGCAGTTGTTTCACTATACTGTCCTCATACACATTAGCAGGGTGTGCATTGAGACATGTAGCTAAACCCCTGTCCTCTTTAAGAAAAGAGGCTGTAAAATTGTAACCGTCTTATTGATTGCAGATGTGACAGGAAAGGGTAAAACTATAGGATGCAATAACAGGAACATTTCAGAATATATAACTGCATAGAGCATAAATTACAGATAGTCTGCAATACACAGTAACATGAGGTAATACATAGGTACCATGAGGTAATACATAGGTTCCATGAGGTAATACATAGGTAACATGAGGTAATACATAGGTACCATGAGGTAATACATAGCTAACATTAGGTAATACATAGGTACCATGAGGTAATACATAGCTGATGATTACCTATTTAATACAACAAACATTATAAACACAGGATTATAACACCTAGATAGTGCTTACCAACTATGATTAGATGAGGCTGTTTAAGAAGCATGAAGAACATGAATGGTGTAGTTTCTCCTAAGACACATGGAGGAATAATGGCTGCTGTTCCTGTCACAGTGTCGTAAACAAGACTATGATGTAACAGGAACAATCCCACAATACACTTCAAATTAAACTAGAATCTATGCATTAAACGGCCAGCAGGTGGTGCTGTTACACACAGAAAGACTATGTCTGTAATAATCGAAGACATAAAAAATGTCTAGACCTTCTAGACAGCAATGATATGGCTGGACAGAACAGGTGTTATCCAGTGAATGTAGGTTCTTCTTCTCTATACACAGGATAGCTGATAGGTGGTGTTCTGACCAATGGGACCAGCACCAATGGGGTACTTTTATACCGAACCACAGCTCTTTTATCCCCCATTAGAATGGAGCAGCAGTGAGCATTCCCAACTGCTGCTTCATTCATTCATTCATTCCCCATGGCTTTTTCCAGCAGCCCCATAGAGAATGAATAGAGCTGCACTGCCTCCCAAGAACAGAAGGAGGAAATTTTTACCACTCCCCTAGCCACATCCATTTGCCATTTCTTTCAAAACTGACAGGAAGAGATGTCAAAAGGTCGGAGGCAATGAGGGAAATTTATCAGACGCCCGAGACTGCAAGGCGTAGATCCAAATCTGGGACTGTCCACTGTATCCAGGACATTTGGACTGGAGATGAGTGGATCAATTCAAGGGACTCTGGTCCAGGTAAGTGGTCCCTGGCGTCCAGGGGGAAGAGCAAATCTCACCTTCCGGTGTCCCTGGCATGGCTTTTGATTAGCCAGGGCTGGTGTGACATCATTTGTGTGTCTAGTTGGGACCTATGGATTTATTTTTGGTTCATTCATTCATTCATAGTCATAGCAGTCGGAACTTTCCCTTCTTGATGTAAGATTCGCTATACGATATCTGGCTTTTTTATGTTTTTCGGGCCCCTTTGATGTATATGACCCCAGCCCCTCCTGTAATCTATGTGCCCCAAGGTCTCCTGTGATGTATATGCCCTCAGTGCATTCTGTGATGTGTATGCTTCATGTGATGCAAGTGCCCCCAGTGTCTCCTGTGATGTATGTGCCCTAACGTCTCATGTGATGTATATGTCCCCTGCCCCTCCTGTGATGTATCTTCTTCCGGTGTCTCTTGTAATTTATGTGCCCCCCAAGCATCACCTGTGATTTATATGCCCCAAGCTCCTTCTGTAATGTATATGCCCCAGCCCATCCTGTGATGTTTATGCCCCAGCATCATCTGTGAAGTATGTGTTCCCAGCGTTTCATGAGATATATGTGAATCCAGCCCCTCCTGTAATGTATATGCCCCAGCATCTTCTGTGATGTATGCGTACACAGCATCTCCTATAATGTACATTCCCTAGCGTCTCTCTATTGATATACTGTATATGCCCCAGCATCTCCTGTGATGTATATGCCCCAACGTCTCATGAGATGTATGTGCCACCAGCCCCTCCTGTAATGTGTATGCCCCAGCATCTCCTATAATGTATACTGCCCCCAGCAATCTCCTGTGCCCCAAGCATTTCCTATAAAGTATATGCCCCCAGCTTCTTTGGTGATGTGCTGTATGTGCCCCCAGCATCTCATGTGATGTATGTGCCCTCAGAATCTCCTGTGATGTTTGTGCATGCAGTGTCTCCTATATTGTATATGCTCCCAGAATCTCTCTAGTGATATATATGTATCAGCATCTCCTGTGATGTACATGCCCCAGGGTCTTCTGTGATGTATATGCCCCAGCCCATTCTGTTATGTATATGCCCCCAGCCCCTTCTGTAATGCATATGCCTCCAGCTCCTCCTGTGATGTATATGCCACCAGCCCCACCTGTGATGCAGACGCCCCCAACGTCTCCTCTGACGTACCATATTTTTCGGACTACAAAATGCACCAAACCATAAAACGCATCTAGGTTTTAGAGGAGGAAAATAGAAAACAAATTGAAGCAAAAAATGTGGTCAATTCTGTACTAATTTCCCCCATTTTGGTGTATATATATATGTCCTCAATCCTGGTATACACGGCCCCCTCATCTCTATCCTGGTATGCATGACCCCTCATCAGTGGCGTAGCAACTGTTTGTGGCGCCCGGGCGGTCGAAAAATTTGCCGCCCCTTTGGTCGTTGATAATCCAGAAGCATCCGAAGAGCCCAAACTACACTCAAAGATCTAATTTATAGTCTGCCACTAACTCTGCTGTTATTATTTCTACATTTCTAGACTTTCATCTTCTTGCAGTTCTCTCTCTATATATATGTATTAGCTTGATGATGCTGGATGAAGACCTAATGGCTTTTTTAATAATAATTTTTAATAAAGTGACAGAAAAAAAACAGAAAGTATATGGGGAGGAGATGTACGAGGACACGTATATGGGGGGATGTACGAGGACACGTATAGGGGGATGTATGAGGACACCTATATATGGATATGGGGATGTACGAGAACACATATATGGGAGATGTACGAGGACATGTATATATGGGGGTATGTGCGAGAACACTTATATGGGGGATGACTATTGTATTAGGACACCTGTGGTGTGATGTTTATGTGGCATGTGACAGCTGTCTGTGGCTTCTCCCGTACAGATGTTGGTGGTGCATTCTCCGGTAATGGCCGCGGTGCACCCAGCAGCCTCTCCCACAAGTCGCCCCCATACCATGCTCCCCAGTATCCCACCTCACCCCGTGCAGTACTGTCCTACCCGTTTCCTCTCGCTCCGAGCCGGGGCAGCAGCACCGCCATATTCTTTCCTCCTCCCGGGAGCATCAATAGGGCGGAGCCTCTGCAGCTGCTATGGTGCCAGTACGGGACAGAAAACCTAGGAAAGCAGAGCTGCTGCTGTGCTGACACATGCGCAGAGTGTACACACACACAGGCGTACACACACAGGTGTATACACACACAGACACACACACAGGCATACTCAAACACAGGCATACACACACATTGGTGTATATACACACACAGACACACACACAGGCGTACACACACACACAGGTGTATACACACACACAGACACACACAGGCATACACTAATACAGGTGTACACACACACATAGGTGGATACACACACACAGGCGTACACACACACACACAGGTGTATACATACACACATAGACATACACACACACATAGGTGGATACACACACACAGGCGTACACACACACATAGGTGTACATACACACACACACACACACAGTGTGGCTGCAGGCACAGATCCTTTCGCTGCTGCACATGGTGAGACACAGGCATCAGTGTTGGTGGCACATAACTGCACACAATGGAGGCAGACACACACCCAGCGCAGCCTGTGATGAGGATGACAGCTGCCAGCACACAGGGCCACCGGGGGCAGCCGCAGACCACCTTACCCCAGCCCCGCACTCACCAGCTCACTGCTTGGCTCTTCCTAACATGGCTCTTTGTGTGCATCACCTTCCTGGCAGCTGCGCACCATCCCACCATGACAGTCCTCCAGTGAAGAGGGGCTGATGTCAGTACTGCCTCTGCCCAGCGCAGCGCCGCTCACTGAGGGTCCAGGCGGAGAGGAGGGAAAAGCTGCGAGGCAGCAGGGGTACAGCGGCTCCCGATAGGCGGAGGAGAAGGATGGAGGAAAGTTGGGAAGAAGAGGCTGCATTACCCCCTCACTGCACAGCCCCGCAGGCCGAAATGTACAGTCAGTGAGTCCAGGCTCCGCGCTTCTCCCACAGAGGAGAGGAATTGCGTCGTTCTGCTGCCGCACCTCCCCCACACACGTGCCGCCTGGGGCCGACCGCCCCCCCGCCCCCACCACACTATGCCACTGCCCCTCATCCCTATCCTGGTATGCATGACCCCTCATCCTTATCCTGGTATGCATGGCCCCCATCCCCATCCTGGTATACATGACTCCCATCCTGGTATGCATGGCTCCCATCCCCATACTAGCATGCATGGTCCACATCAGAAAAACATCATAAACCATTCTACTTGCCTTTCCTTCACTCCCTTACAGTGTCCTGTTCTGATGCCAGCAGCTGATTTATGCTTGTAAGCAGCACATGGCAGTGACATCATCCGCTGCTTCCAAGCCAAGTACAGCTGCTGGAATACTCACTGCTCCCCGTGCCCGGGACTTTGAGCATGTGGAACAGTGACTATTCACCATCTTTAATAGCAGGCACACTGTTAGCCGCAGCCACCAGCTTCCTGCAGCGGATGGGTGTGGGGAACAGTGAATATTCATTCTCTTTAATAGCGGGCACACGTGAAAGCCCAGCCGATGCAGGAAGCCGGCATCTGTGCCTACTGTGCCTGCTATTAAAGAGAAATTAATGAATCCAAACAACCCTGAGGATAGGAAAAAAGGGAACAACACCGAGCACGATCTAAGTGCAGTAGAAACTAGGTGTGAATTGCACACTTATAAATTGCACTCACCTAGTCAAAGGCGAAAATTAAGCGTTGAAAGGGGATCCGACAGGAATCCAAGGAGAACGGTCTGTAGCTCGGCCGACTGGGCACACGGAAAAGACCCTCAGACATCCGTGGTAAGACAATAGATAGCTTGGAAAATTCCAGTATGTAGTCGGCGCTCCTGTACAGAGATTCTCATACCCAAACATAAACATAAACAACCACGGAAGAAGCAATAGCGACACAGAGCCCGTCGGGTGTGAGGGGAAAGCCTGCACGCTATCCTGACTGCACTACCATCTGGTTGAGGTAATCAATCATTATCCTATGCCTTTATAGAGATTTGTATAGTACTGAGGGAAAGAGTTTCTTTGATTTATACTATATCTATTGGCTCTTTTCTAATGGCAATAAGCAACTACATGTTGCATACTCTGCAGAGTCCCACAAGGGTCTGCACAGCATTTACTGGTACCTCTGCTTACTTGCTATAAGCATACAGCCTCATCATACCAACGCCTATCCTTTTTTCAACTTGCCTTCTTTTTGCTTACCGCAGCTGTTTTCCGTCCCTTTACTGGAGGTTTCATATCCTGTCTATATGAATGGTTTCAATTTCGTATATCAATAAAAACATATTATTTTATCTCTATGATGTTGGGAATCTCTCTTCTTAGCAGGTGGATTTACTCTCCACATGCCTTCCGTGTTTTTTGGACTTTATGATTTTTGATATATATATATATATATATATATATATACACACACACACACACACACACACACACACACACACACACACACACACACAGTATATATATATATATATATATATCTACTATATAATTGTCTAATTCTGTCTGTCTGTCTCTCTGTTTGTAATGGAAATCCTGCATCGCTGATTGGTTGCGCCCGGCCGGCCGCGACCAATCAGCGACAGGTGCAGTCCGACAAGCGTGACCAACTTTTTACTATTGATGCTGCCTATGCAGCATCAATAGTAAGGGATAGAATGTAAAAAATAATTTTAGAAAAAATTTAAAAAATAGGCATTAGACCTACCGGTAATTATGTTTCCAGGAGTACATCCTGACAGCACCAGGGAGGACGTCCCTCACCTCCTTGCAGGGACAAGAAGAGCACACAAGAGGTTAAAAACCCCATTTCCTCAGTGTTTTTCCAAGTACCACACCGTGGATGATGCAACTGAACACTTTATTTACAGAATCATATTACAACATATGACATAATTATTTTGGGAGGGGAACTATCCGTGCTGTCAGGATGGACACCTGGAAGCATAATTACCGGTAGGTCTAATGCCTATCTTCCAGGACGTCCCTCCTGACAGCACCAGGGAGAATACCAAACTATCCACTTAGGGTGGGATGACTGCCTGGAGAACCATTCTCCCGAAAGCAGTCTGTTGGTTAGATAATACATCTAATTTGTAATGTTTACAGAATGTGTCCAACCTGGACCAGGTTGCGGCCCTACAGATTTGGTTTACTGAAGCCCCTGCCCTTTGCCCAGGAAACTGATAATGCTCGTGTTGAGTGAGCTTTTAACCCTTCTGGGGGAGGAACCCACTGAGAGACATAGGCTAAACTGATTAGCGATGTTATCCATCTCGCGATGGAGGCTTTTGAGGCTTTCCTCCCTTTGTTTTTACCCCCAAAGAGTAAAAATAGGTTATGGTCCTGTCTCCAACCCTGCGTGGCCTTGATGTAATCAATAACTGCCTGGCGTACGTCTAATTCATGCAGGGCCCTTTCTTTGTCATTTGAGGGGTTCTCACAAAAGGAAGGCAAAATTATTTCCTGGTTTAAGTTCTGGACTGACGCAACTTTGGGCAAAAAGGTGGGGTCTAGTCTCATGATTATAAGATCCTCCCAAATTCGGAGATATGGGTCTCGGATAGATAGCGCCTGTATCTCACTTATCCGTTTCGCGGTGGTGATCGCCACTAAAAATGCTACCTTCATGGTTCAATGTGAAATGGGCATCTCCTGGCTCTGGATAAAGGGATCTAAGCAAAGGGACCGCAGGACAAGACAAAGATCCCATGGGGGGACTGACCTCCTGATTGTGGGACGTAACCATTGAATTGCCCTGATAAATCTTATTACCCAGGGATGGGAGGCCAAGGAGTAATCAAGAAAGGCGCTTAATGCCGAGATCTGGACCTTCAGCGTGCTAGGCCTAAGTCAATTATTAAAGCCTGCCTGAAGGAAATCTAGTATCTTTGGGATGTCTGGTTTTACTTCCGCTGAGTCGGGCCTGCCACACTCTAGACAGAATCTTTTTCAAATTTTGTGGCATATCGCAGAAGTTGCAGGCTTTCTGCTGGCCTGAATAGTCGATATGTCCTGGTCTGACAGGCCTCGAGCCCTCAGGATCTGGCGTTCAGGATCCAGGCTGACAGGTGAAGTCTTCCTGGATCTTGGTTAAGAACCGGCCCCTGGTGAATGATGTCTTCCCTCTGTGGAAGCAGAAGTGGTCGATCTTCTGCCATAATCCCCAGGAGTGGAAACCAGCTCCTTTTCGGCCAATAAGGTGCTATCAGTAGCACACTTGCCTGATCCTCCTGAATCTTTCTGAGGATGGCTGGAATGAGAGCTATCGGGGGAAATGAGTATGAGAGAGTCTGCCCCAACTTCTGGCTTAGGGCGTCTACCCCTTCTGGATTGTCCAGCGGATTCAGAGAGAAAAACCTGTACTTCTTGGTATTCTTTCTGGTTGTGAAGAGGTCTATGTGCGGACTTCCCCAGCGCTGGCATAGGTTTTGGAAAATCTCTGTGTTCAGCTCCCACTCCGTGGGACAGATCTTCTGTCTGCTTACATAATCTGCCACTGTATTTTGTGATCCTTCGTGATGGATGGCTGTTACTGACAGAACCGTATTTTCTGCCCAGGAAAAAATCTTTTTTGGTAGGTCCTGGAGTGCCCAATGCCTTGTCCCTCCTTGATGCCGGAGGAAGGATACCGCCGTCACATTGTCCGATAGAATCTTGACGTGTTGGTTTTTTTAGTCGGGCCACCCATGTGGCGTAAAGTTTCTTGTAGTTGGAGGAAGTGGACCGCATGTTTGCCGGCAATTCTCCCTGAAGAATTTTGCCTTCTAGATGAGCCCCCCAGCCCCATTTGCTGGCGTCTGTAGTGATTATGACGCATGGGGAGGTGATCCAGGGGACACATTTCCTTAGGTTTTTTCGCTGCATCCACCACACCAGGGATCTTTTTACTGCTGGAGACAAGGCCATTTTCTTGTCTAGGGAGGTCTGGTGACGATCCCAGGCAGCAAGTACTTCTTTTTGAAGTTTTCTCGAATGGAACTGTGCCCATCGGACACAAGGGATGCAGGATGTCATGAGGCCCAGAGCGCGCATTGCTACTCTGATGGAAACGCAGCCTTTTTGAAGTTCCTTCATGCTGTCTCGTATCTTTGTCTGTTTTTCTGGTGGTAAGAAGGAAGTTCTGCTTCTGGAGTCCAGTAGTACTCCCAAAATTTTTTTCTTTTTTCTGGTACCAGGTCCGATTTTTCTTTGTTTATGATCCAGCTCAGGAACTCTAGAACCTCATTTGTCTTCTCCTTGTGCCGCCGCAGTTCCTCTGTTGATCTCGCCACCAGGAGGAAGTCGTCTAGGTATGGAATGATGATTATTCCCCGATTTCTTAGGAACGCCACCACTTCCGCGATTAGCTTCCTAAAGACTTGAGGCGCCAAGGCCAGACCAAACGGAAGACACTGAAATTGAAAGTGGCAGGTCCAATTCTGAAGTCTTACTGCAAACCCCAGGAATCTCTGTGACATTGGGTGAATTGGTACCTGGTAGTAGGCACAATTCAGGTCCAGGGTACACATCAGGGCATTTTTGTCTATCAGATGGACTGTGGATCTGATTGACTCCATTCGGAATTTTTTGTACGTTACCCAGGCATTTAAAGGTTTCAGGTTTATAATGGTACGGGATTCTCCGGATGGCTTCGCGATGGCAAATAGGGACGAATAGTGGCCCGCCCCAATTTCTGCCCGGGGAACCGGAATTATCACACCGGAGTTTGCCAGTTCTGTCACGTCGACCTACATCTGGGAGTCGTCTTTTTCTTCTGCGGGGAGAAATGTACCTTTCGGGGGAGGGGATGAAAATTCTATTTGGTAACCCTCTGCTATTGTTCTCAGTACCCACTGTTTTTTTGTGATCCGAGACCACTGGGAACTGAATTCTCTGAGTCGACCCCTTATGTTGGTATAGTCATGTTCTTCTGGATCTAGTACGAGATCCAGAAGGGGGGGCTCTAGATCTTCCAGCTCTAGAGTCGGTGCTAACGTAGGAACCCCTCTGAGAGCTCCCCTGGTATCTATAGTACTGCTGTCTTCTATATCCACCGGGTCTACGAAAGGGCTGGTCCTAGGTTTCTTTTCCTCTGGGAACCCTTTCTTTACATCAGATGCTTTTTCTAATATATCGTCTAATGCTGGGTCAAAGACTTTTAACCCAGAGAAGGGAAGGGCACAGAGCTTGTTTTTAGAGGCTCCGTCACCCATCCAGGTCTTTAACCAGATGGCTCTGCATGCCGAATTCGACAAAAAGTCATTCCGGGCAGAAATTCTAACAGATTCTGCCGATGCATCAGCTAGGAAGGCTGTGGCTGACTTCATGATCGGAAGTGAATCTATAATTTCCTCTCTTGGGGTTTTATTAGTTAAGTGTTCCTCTAACTGCCCCAACCATAAAAACATAGACCTTGCTACCGAAGTAGCTGCTACGTTTGTTTTAATTAAGGCTGCTGATGTTTCCCAGGCCCGCCTTAGTAGGTTATCCGCCTTCCTATCCATGGGGTCCATCAGACTAGACACGTCCTCAAAGGGGATCGTTGTTTTCTTGGCCACTTTTGCCACAGGGACATCAATTTTGGGAACTACCTCCCATTCTTTAATGTCCTCGGGGTCGAAGAGGAGACGTCTCCTAAAGTCCCGAGATATCACGAGACGCTTTTCCGCCTCCTCCCATTCCTCCAGGACCATAGCTCGCACATGGTCGTTCACTGGGAATACTACTTTCCTCTGCACCCTAAGGCCCCCGAACATCATGTCCTGTCTAGACTGAGGTTTCTGGACCTCCTCAATCTGCATTGTGTCTCTAACCGCCTGTACCAGATTGTCTGTATCATCCGAGGAAAAGAGGTATCTTTTCCCATACTCAGGTTCGCTAGTGCCCAGCTCGCCTTCTTCCTGATCCGACTCCGAGGAGTAGGAACCTTCCTCTGAACTAGGCTCCATCTCCTGTCTGGTTCGCTTAGCACTGGGGCCTGGACTGACTGGCTGTGGCTGGGACAGGGTGGCCACGGAAGCCTGGACCTCCTCTCGAATCAGCAATCTCATCTCAGATAGGAGAGACGGCTGTTCGCCCTTCATTACTTTGGCCGTACAGGTGTCGCAGAGCAACTTCTTGTGCTTGCTGGTGAGCTTAACCCTGCATATGGGACACTTATTGAGCTTCCCTGGGTCTTTCTCCGCCTGCTTGGTCATGGGAGTGGGCGCTGTCTGTTGTGCCTTTTCCTGCATAGTGCAAGAGAGGGACAGTCAGGCTCTGATCTGGGCAGTCCGGATCTCGGTCTGCGCTATGCGCAATCCCATCCGGGTCGATTCTGCCCTGGTTCTCCATCCTTGCTGTGAGCCTCTGCGAGGTCAGTACAGGCGGGTGCTGCCTGTCTCGCTGATGCCGCGCTCTGCTCCTTCAGAGCGCCCGCCGGCGGCCTGTATTTCCGGCGCTCTGATGTCACTGGAAGTGCACCGCGGTCTCTCTGCACGCGACTTCCGGTCCCCGCGCTGCTGCCGGTGTCGGAGTTGAGAGCTTCCGCTGCGGGAGGAAGCAACTCTACCCAGGGGGCTCGTCCCTCCCCTGGTCTCTGCGGCTGAGGGACCCCCACCCAGGAGGGTTTCAGTGCCGGGGCCGCTTCACAGGAGGAAGGATTGGCAGGGCCACCTGATCCCCCTGGACCCCTCCGGTAAACCGACTCCTCTTGTGCGTCCCTCCGTGCAGGGACAGGAAGAAACACTGAGGGAATGGGGTGGTGACTGTTTTTAACCTCTTGTGTGCTCTTCCTGTCCCTGCAAGGAGGCGAGGGACGTCCTCCCTGGTGCTGTCAGGAGGGACATCCTGGAAAATAGGTTATTCTCTCCTTTCGATGGCCCGATTTCCTCCGTGGCGCGCCCGGCATTTTCCTGTCCCAGTAATGCTTAACGCGAAGGACCGAGAGCGCGACGTCATCAACGGTATTTCGCGCAAAGCATTACTGGGACCGGAAGGTGCCGGGCGCGTGGTGAGAGGCAGGAAAAAGTCCTAGGGCCATCGGAAGGTGAGTATATGACTATTTTTTATTTTGATTCTATTTTTTACAGGATTATGGTACCCTGGGCCTGGAGGACAGTCTCCTCTCCTCCAGACCGTGGGTACCATCTGCACATTGAGCACTCATTTTACACATGGTGGGAATAGCCACATGCATAAAATGAGCGTATCAATGCAATCCTATGGGTGCTGAATCGCCTCGACTCCGCACAAAGAATGAGCATGCTGCGGATTTTACTGCGATGCGATTCTGCAGCGGTAAAGTCCGCAGCATTAGCACAGCATTGCGGAATCCCATAGGATTGCATGGGATACATTTTTTTTGCGTCTTTGCAGCGATTCTGCAGCAGAAAATTGCCACGAAAGCGCAAAAAAAAGCTACGTGTGCACACAGCCTCACTCACAGTGTGACGTAGTTCACAAATAAACTACATACATATTCTAAAATACCCAATATTATATAGCTCTTGCAAAAATTAAGAGACCACCACATCAAAACCCTGTCATGGGCAGCCCATTCTCCAGACCTGAACCCCATTAAAAACCTCTGAAATGTAATCAAGAGGATGATGGATAGTCAGAAGCCATCAAACAAAGAAGAACTGCTTAAATTTTTGCACCAGAAGCAGTGTGAAAGACTGGTGGAAAGCATGCCAAGACGAATGAAAGCTGTTTTTAGAAATCATGGTTATTCCACAAAATATTGATTTCTGAACTCTTCCTGAGTTAAAACATTAGTACTGTTGTTTTTAAATGATTATGAAATTGTTTTCTTTGCATTATTTGAGGTCTGAAAGCACTTTTTTTTTAATTTTTACCATTTCTCATTTTCAGAAAAAACAAAAACAAAATTTATTGCTTGGAAATTCGGAGACATATTGTCAGAAATTTATAGACTAAAAGAGCAATTTACATTTTACTCAAAAAAATACCTATAAAGAGAAAAATCAGACAAACTGAACATTTGGAAGTTGTCTCTTAATTTTTGCCAGAGATGTATATGTATATATAATTAAAAACATGGAAACAATAGTTTTAAAGGCTAGCAAAGTATTAAAAACAGGATTTCCTTTTAGTTTAGAAGATAAAAGACTTCTTTTGACATGCCAAATGGATATTTCACTAGATAAAACCTTCTATGTTCTTTGCATCAGAATCAGCATAGAAATGTCATTGCAACATAATGCTTCATCACGCCTATAAGATATGTGCATTGCTTCATAACAAATACACACAGCAATATACACCCAAATTGCATTTATTTTGGCACGTACTGCCATGATCTGGAGAAAGAAAGCAGTATGAGTTGCCAAGCCAGCCGGCTATTGTCCCTCCCCAGTTCAAAGGGCTATAAGACATGAAATACTTCACAATCCATTCCTGAATAATTGACCATAAATTGTGCACTGGACAGGATGTACATTTGGAAAACTACTAGAAGGTTTGGCAGCCAGCGATACAATTGCAATAGAGAGTTCATGGCAAGTGACCAACTCAGAGATATGTCTACCTGGTGGAAGCTTCAGCCAGACAGTTAGATCATGGCATTGTGTTTTGTTTGCAATGTAAAAGATAGTGTAGGTCTCAATAAAATGTGCTTTAATGTAGAGATATGATAAAAGTCGAATAACCCGAATATTTTTAATTAATATATGCAGATATCTTTTAATATGACAAAAATCTGAAAAAATACAATTTTTTGACACAGCAAATTGGTACAATAAATATCTAATATATAAAGCTCAAGTGTGTGTATGTATGTGTGTATGTCCGGGATTGGCATCCGCACCATTGCAGCTACAGCCACAAAATTTGGCACAGTCACACGTCTGGACCCCGAGAGCGTCCTAAGCTATGTTGTAAGGCGAAATTTTAACCCCGCGCGTTCCAATTCACCAAACAATTTTGCCCCTATCTACATAATGGGGGAAAAAGTTTGTGTGTGTCAAGCCCCGCCCCTCCTTATGATGTCATAATGGTTGCCATGGCAACGCTGATGTCATCATAGGTTGCAAGCCCCGCCGCTCATTATGATGTCATAATGGTTGACTATGGGATGGACGTGTGTGATGGGTATATGGGCACTGTACTATGGGATGGAGGATATGTATGACGGGTATATGGGCACGGGACTATGGGATGGAGGATGTGTGATGGGTATATGGGCACTGGACTATGGGATGGAGGATATGTATGATGGGTATATGGTCACGGGACTGTGGGATGGAGGATATGTATGATGGGTATATGGGCACTGGACTATGGGATGGAGGATGTGTGATGGGTATATGGGCACTGGACTATGGGATGGAGGATGTGTGATGGGTATATGGGCACTGGACTATGGGATGGAGGATATGTATGACGGGTATATGGTCATGGGACTATGGGATGGAGGATATGTATGATGGGTATATGGGCATGGGACTATGAGATAAAGGATGTGTGATGGTATATGGGCACTCGACTATGGGATGGTGAATATGTATGATGGGTATATGGGCATGTGACTATGGGATGGAGGATGATGTGTGATGGGTATATGGGCATGGGACTATGGGATGGAGGATGTGTGATGGGTATATGCTCACTCGACTATGGGATGGAGGATATGTATGATGGGTATATGGGCACAGGCCTATGGGATCGTGGATATGTATGATGGGTATATGGGCACGGGACTATGGGATGGAGGATAATTATAATTTGCTATAGCTAACTGTTATGATTGAGTCACCGTAGGAGGAAAAAACAGAAATGCTAGCTAAGTGCAGAAAACCAGAGAAGTTGGCAACTATCAGATTGCAGACCCCTGAACCTATCAACACAACTAGCAGTAGCCGTGGGGGGTTCCTACGATGACCTAGACCCCTCGATCACAGCCGGAGAGATACATAGGCCTAAAGAAGGAAAGGGGAAATCTAACTGCCCCAGAGCAGACCCCAAAGCAATAGGCAGCCCCCCACATATAATGACGGTGAAGCAAGATGAAAACACTTACACAGACAGAAAGACAGGCTGAGCAAAGACGGGGCCAAAAACTACCTAGATAGGAACGGATAGGAAGGCTGCTGTCTGCAATCTGCCGAAACCCTATCAGAGACAAAAGCCAACAAGCTGATATAAAAATGGCCCTGAAGCAACTAAGCTTCAAAAACTAAATCAGCACTCAGGTACTTTCAGAAGACAGAGCTAACGGAACACTGCACACTCCAGCAGGGAGTGGCAGAATACAAAAAGCAAGAAAAACAAAAACAAATCTTAAATGCAAAAAGGCAAAACAGAAAACTTAGCTTTAGGAGAGCAGGAATCAGACTGGTGTCCAAGAGTCCACAGAGAAATCACCCGCAGGGCAGAAAGGGCGTAGGCTGCCTTAAATCCAGTCAGTGACTCCACTCAGCCAATCGTCTTCATTAGTCCCAGGTGCCTGATAATCAGGCTCACTACCTTCCTTCACTAGAATAGGGAGTTCACCAGGCCTCAGTGACGGAGGGGAGAATGAACTCACAACAGCTAACCACAGTTAGTTACTATGCCCAGGCAGCGCCAGGCTCTTCAGCTAGTCTTCTATATAATTGTCTAATTCTGTCTCTCTGTCTGTCTGTAATGGAAATCCCGCCCTGCTGATTGGTCGCGGCAGCTAGGCTGCGACCAATCAGCGACAGTTGTTTAGTCGTTGCGGCAACACGGCTGCATTGCTTATTGTACAGGCACATTACAGCCGTTAAAGGCATCACTGCTGCCTCGCTCATTACACAGGCACAGTCCTTTACATATTCTGGAGTACAATACATTAGGTAAAAGCAGAACAGTGACTGCAGCTCTGGGCGTAACTGGAGTACAATACATTAGGTAACAGCAGAACAGTGACTGCAGATCTGGGTGTAACTGGAGTACACTACATTAGGTAACAGCAGAACAGTGACTGCAGCTCTGGGTGTAACTGGAGTACAATACATTAGGTAACAGCAGAACAGTGACTGCAGATCTTTGTGTAACTGGAGTACACTACATTAGGTAACAGCAGAACAGTGACTGCAGCTCTGGGTGTAACAGGAGTACATTAGGCAACAGCAGAACAGTGACTGCAGCTCTGGGTGTAACTTGGGTACAATACATTAGGTAAGAGCAGAACAGTGACTGCAGCTCTGGGTATAACTTGAGTACAATATATTTGGTAAGATCTGAACAGTGACTGCAGCTCTGCCTGTAACAGGAGTATAATACATTAGGTAAGAGCAGAACGGTGACAGTAGCTTTGGGTGTAACTGGACTACAATACATTAGGTAAAAGCAGAACAGTATCTGCAGCTCTTGGAATAACTGGAGTACAATACATTAGATAACAGCAGAACAGTGACAGCAGCTCTGGCTGTAACTGGAGTACAATACATTAGGTAACAGCAGAACAGTGACAGCAGCTCCGGGTGTAACAGGAGTATAATACACTAGATGGTGGCCCGATTCTATCGCATCGGGTATTCTAGAGTCTCTATTAAAATAAAAAAGTTATATACTCACCTTCCGATGGCCCCTGACTCTGTCCCGCCTCTCACCACTCTCCCAGCATCTTCCGGTCACAGTAATGCTTAGCAAGAAGGGCCGGAGATGACGTTTCTCTCACGTGAGCGCGACGTCATCAGCGGTGTTTCGCGCAAAGCATTACTGGGACCGGAAGATGCCGGGAGCATGGAGAGGAGAGAAAGAGTCTGGGGGCGGTCGGAAGGTGAATAAATAAAGGTGAATAAATAACTATTTTTTATTTTAACAGAGACTCTAGAATACCCGATGCGATAGAATCGGGCCACCATCTAGTTGTGTAATAAAGCTAGTAGATTTTTTTGTTTTGTTTTACAGAACAGAATAGCACAGCAATCTATGATGTTGTTATCAGAGAGCCACGGAAATCTGACAGAACAGAATCCAAAGCAACAAATCCAGAATCAGAATTAAAGAGGTAATCCAGCCTTTCAATACTTTATGCAAATTATTCAGTGACCTATTATATTCAGCTTGACCCAGATGCCCTGTCTCCCCGTCATGGGCCCATGCTTCAGCTGTAAGTGCCACGGGTCAGTGACTTTTGGTATTCTGATTATCTGCCTCTTTTCCCAGCACTCTCAACACCAAAAATATGAAACTGGTAACATGGCCCTTAACTCGTCTGTCTGTATTGCCCCAGATCGAACATTCAATGCCATGTGAAGATAACTGAGGATTGTTGATATGATACTCTAATGAACTTTGTTTTTGCATGATCATCACATAACTGTTGCTGATTTTTAAAGGAAGCCTGACAGTTTTGACCATGTAAGATACAGACGGATAGGATAGAAGAATGGGAGATCTGCATTATTTTTTGAAATACAGTTTTACTCCAATGCCTGCCACTCCTTCAAGTGCACAGGAGACAGATCTTAGCTGTACACCTCATTCTCAGTACTGAGCGCTCCTCCACCTCTCCCGTACAGAAAGATTTATACAGATCTCCTATCCCTTTCTACAGTGTTACATAGTCAAAACTGCTATCAGGTTCCCTTTAACCACTAGAACAGTGTTTCTCCGAAATTTTAGGTGAATACCTTTACTCATATTAATTAAGCAAAATAACACCCCCCAAAGCTAGAATCATATAGTGTGGGGCACCTCATGTGGACTGAATGAAAACGATGTGAGTACCCCCTAGAGGCAGATGGTGGACCTTATGTATATATTTTATTCACTTATATAGCACCATTAATTCCACAGCGCCTTACATACATCATCATCACTGTCCCCATTAGGACTCACAATCTACACGGTGGGCCATTTATATGAATACACCTAAATAAAATGGGAATGGTTGGTGATATCAACTTCCTGTTTGTGGAACATGTCTTTGGAGTGTGGGAGGAAACCGGAGAACACGGAGGAAACCCACGCAAACATGGGGAGAACATACAAACTCCTTGCAGATGTTGTCCTTGGTGGGATTTGAATCCAGGACCCCAGCACTGCAAGGCTGCAGTGCTAACCACTGAGCCACCTTGTGAAGTTAATGTACCACAGATTGACCTGAACTAAGGCTTTTGAAAACTTAAAATAATATATTAAATCTTCTATTCAATGACTATGAGCAGAGATCTTGAAAATAGCAAGGAATTATAATAAAAGTACGAATACAATTAAAATACCCCTCTATTTAAAATAATTTATCATGTATAACATTTCTTAAAGTGACCAAAGCCTAAATGAAAAATACTTCTATATATTCAGATACAATTTAGTTCATGTAATATAAACCATCACGCCATAGATTTTTGCTTATGTATATTGCATGATACTGTACAAATACTCTTCTGCCCAGCTCTTTTACACATGAGATCTTTCCAATTACATACTCAAGTTACCTTATTTCTCTGTAATGCCATAGTCATTTCTGTGCCACTTTTCCTGTCTGAAGAATGACGAATGTACAGCAGAATAATAAAATAACATTGCACTAAACACAAACTGCTACAGAACTGCGATGGTTGATGTTCTGTTTGTAAACGGCAGGCAAATATTTAGAAATCTAATAATTTCCGGTAAATGTGGCTAATTTGCAATGTTCCCTTTTTCTGCCTCATCTTTTCCTACACTGTTACTTTTTGGAGTGTTACACGGGAGTTTTTCACCAATTAACAAGTTTGTATACAGTTTTCTGTTGGAGTGATACCTAAATCGACGCCAGCAAAATAACCCAGCGGGACTATGCAAACCACTTGAGGTTTTCATTTCTCTGTAGTTGCAAAGGTTGCACAAGGTTACACTCAGCATGACATCACAGGAACTGCTAAATTAGATGGCTGGGATCCAGCACCATGGGGAGGTACATGAAAGAAGCTGCTGAACACAGGGTTACCATCACCGGGGATGAGCCCCAAGCAGTGAACCTAGGGGTGCTAATTACATCAGTGCAAACCCACGCTGCTTCCATGTGTCATTTCAAGGCATCAGAAAAGCTGGAAATGTATATCTTATAACTTATCAAAAGTCAGCTATCTATTGGTCTTTACAACAGGGTGGAAATGTTTAAACTTTATAGGATTGTGATAACATGGCGATTTTTTCTATATACTTTTATATGTCTGTAAAGCAATGCATTCATTTAATGTTTAACCAGTGGCAGGCAATACAGTGTTTTTCTTTTTGATAAAAAAAAGTCCGGAGATAGTTGCTATTTCATTTATTATCCCTGGTCTGGATTTTATTATACTAAGGTGATGTAATAATGGGAGGAGATAACCACCAGCAGGTGAGAGATTGTAGCTTTTTCTGGCATCATTAAGGAATAGTTTAAAAAAGACTTCTTATGGGGCACTTTTTCCTGGTCACAGTCAGGTAGAGATGTGCAGGAGGAAGAAGACTGGAAATGCTTTCTTCCAACTCCAAACTCCCAAGGCATTTTATTTTTACCTAAATCATTCTAATTATGTATAACATGTAATGCAAATGTAATAAAATACTCATTGAATAATATTGAGGCTCCTAAAGGAGAAAAATGTGGCGCTAAGTGTAGTATGAAATAATCAATTGAGAATGTGAGTATCTATGGGAAATTGCTCACCTGATATGATTGTGCAAACAGAGGCACAACTCCCGCTTGAAGTATGGATGTATTTGCAACAGACTGCTGTCGACCTGGTGAGGAAGAATTGGACTCTGAAACAGGAGTATCCCACAAAGTAGATGCCAGAATGGAGGAACAGGGAATGGCGCTGTCTTTGCCACCGAGAGAAATCAAGGTGCAGAAATTTCAAGTTGCTTGTAGGTAAAAGTTTATTCAAACTGATAAAAACTATATACACCACGCATTTTGTTTTTTTGCAGCCTTCTTCAGGTATATCAAGAAATATTCATTGGCAGCCCTAGACTGAAGAAGGTCCCCATGACAGAACAATATATGGGCTCTTTGCTGTCCAATAGTTCATCATATTGCACCCCTTTATATGTTGCTTTGGGGTACAAATGTTCTCCGTTAACTCTTGGGCCCCTGTGTGGCTGCACTGGTTGCATCAATGATATGTCCGTCTCTGAAAATGCTGATCATGGTCTTACCCAATTTCCAGTATCGCTCCAGACATCATCTGGGTCACGTGAGCTCTCCTCTTCTTTGCCGGGTCACACCTGGATCTTTTGTGTAGCGTGGAGCTACTTTCTTCAATGTAAACGTATGGAACCTCAGAATAAGGCTCCATAGACTTACATTGTGAAAGCAACTTCTGATCCACACATAAACCGCTGTGTGAGACAGCGAGCCTGTTTTCAAGTCACTTGAACCAGAAGACGACTGGAGTAACACTGGAGTCCAAGGAAGAAGACTATCTGTAAGTATTTTACTATATTTACATTAGATCTCATTGAGATCTCATCTCATGCATAATGCAATACAGTCAAAAACATGTTTTACTGGGAATTTTTATGTTACAGTACCCAGAATAGGCAACAGCTCTGTTGTCATAGACAAGAGATAGTGTGGAGTGATTCTGCAGATATACTATGTTCTCTGCTTATCACCTCACCCAAAGCTCAGATGTGACCGCTATATATGTAGCAGAGGTAAGTATGTGTATTGTGTGATTAAATGCATCTGGGATGTGCTCTGTGGCTTTGCAGAAATACCTCCCAAACTTTCCAAAGTGCAATTAGCTAAATAGTAGAAAATGTTTTCATATGGGCATCTTTAATTATTTTCAAGTGCAGATGGGGCAGATATACAACATACAGTGTGTGAGGCAGTGACCTATGTCACAGGTAGGGGTCACTGTGTGTTCTACCCAGGATACACAAGGAAGCGTATTGAGGCCATAAGGGGGCATTGCAGTTGCAGACGTAGCTATGATTGCAATGGTGAAGCAGTGACTGATGTCACAGGTAGGGGTCATTGTGTGTTACCCCAGGATGTGCACGGAGGCACATGAAGGCCATATGAGTACATTGCAGTCACGAGCATAGCTGTGACTGCAATGCAGAATAAAAATAATAAAAATAAGTGTTAGCCTTGGACATGCTAGTGTCCGAGGCAGATGTAGGGAAAACCTGCTCTGGGATGTTGTGTTGTGAAACTGACTGCAGGATAGTAGTTATGCAGTCCATTTCACTCCAGGCCCAGGTTGTCCATGTGGCTAAAGGCCACAGGTTCTTTTGTTAAAAACCATGCAGGAAAGAGTATGGGTGTGTCAGGTACAATGTCAGGGCCAGAGTGAGGTGGTGCTTTTTATTGTGCAGAGCAGTTGGTGTTGCAGAGCAGAGCCAATAGGCCTGGCACACACAGCCTACACAGTGGTGCTGCCGACCTCAGTGACTGGTCTTGGAGGTGGATGCCCTGTGTACGGAGGTGAATGGGAGGTGGATGTCCTATGCCCGAAGGAGGACTAGTGTGTTTAACGGCTACAAACAGGTGGATATGGTGCCCAGTTGTGACCCGGAGGATATCAAGGACTGTGTACGGCTGTTTGAGTAAAAAGATATTGACACAGCGGTAACTGGTCAGAGGAGGACTAGTGTGTGTAGTGATTGCAGATTAAATGAGTAAAGCTGTGAGTAAAAAGACTTTAAAATGGCACTGCAGTCGCCCACAGTTACTGGACAAAGGGAGGTACAGCATGTTTAGGGACTGCAATCTAAAGCCATGTAGTATGTAGTGCTATACAATGGACACTAACGTTATATGCACTTCTGTGTGAAGTAACACGTTAAAGAGATTTGGTGTTTGAACTTTGTGGGTCACTGCCTCTTCATTGCACCATCAAATTAATTCAATGTCAGATGTTGTGAATTCTCTCTCTGGCTTCCCTCTGGTGATTACTGAAGGTAGTGGAGCTGGTCAGATTGACAGATTGGTTGCAAGTTCTATTTCTGGACTCCCTCTGGTGGTTACTGGAGGTAGTGGAGCTGATCTGATTGACAGAGGCTTGCCACCTGATAAAGAGGAAGACGATTGGAGATCTGGGGTTTCTGATTGGGATTTAAGACAGCTGACTCCCTCTATCCCTGCTGGTGATTTTCTTCCTGTGCCCTCTGAGGTCTGATGTCTCCTGCTCTTTCCTTGCATGTTCAAAGTGGATCATTTGTTATTCTGTTTGCATTTGATCTGGTTTTGTTTATCTCTGCTTTGTGTGGGTCAGCCAGCTCCGGCTGGGGCTGTGCTGAATCACCGCCTATATGTTACTGCATGTGCCAGTTTGTTTTGTCCCCTGTTATATTGGTCTCTTTTTGCTTTGCTTTCAGAATATACAATATATTGGTCTCTTTTTGCTTTGCTTTCAGAATATACCACAGTGCTGATATAGTGGGGGCGAAGTCATGCGACTTCAGTGTTTTTTGTGTATCGGACATGTTGGACTTTTTGCAGGGTTTCTTGCGTGATGGCAGACAGTGTCTTTCCTTTCCTATCTAGTCAGTGTGGGCCCCATCGTTTGCTCAGTCTATTTTTCTGCCTGTGTTTGTGTTTTCATCTTGTCTCACTGACAATATATGTTTGGGGGCTATCTAATCCTTTGGGGTCTGCTCCGGGGCAGTTTAGATTTCCCCTTTCTTGCTTTAGGCTTAGTTAGCTCTCTGGCTGTGCCGAGGCGTCTAGGATCATCATAGGCACGCTCCACAGCTACTGCTAGTTGTGTGGACAGGATCAGGGGTCTGCATCCGCTTAGTTACCAACCTCTCTGGTTTTCTGTGGCTTAGCTTGGGCCTGCTATCCTCCTTGGTTGCCCATTCGGTGCCCATTCATAACAGTCAGATGTGTGCAAAGGAACATCTAAACAAGCCTGCTGCATTTTGTAAATTAGTCCTGAGCACCGATGAGGTTAAAATAGAACTCTTTGGCCACAACAATCAAAGGTATGTGTGGAGAAAAAAGGCCACAGAATTTCAGGAAAAGAATATATCACCAACCATTAAGCATGGGGGTGAATCAACCATGCTTTGAGGTTGTGTTGCAGCCAATGGCATAGGGAATATTACACAGGTAGAGGGAAGATTGGATTCAATTATATTTCAACAAATTCTTGACGCAAACATAATACCATCTGTAAAAAAGCTGAAGTTGAAAAGAGGAAGGCTTCTACAAATGGATAATGATCCTAAATACACAACAAAAACACAATACACAACCTCAAAAAGCACAAGCAGAAGGTTCTACAATGGCGTGCACAGTACCCTCATCTAAACATCATTGGAAATCTGTAACTAGACTTCAAAATAGCAGTGCATGCAAGACAACCCAGGAATCTCACAGAACAGAAAGAATTTTCCAAGGAAGAATGGATAAAAATCCTTCAAACATGAACTGACAGATTATTGTCTAGTTGCAAAAAGCATTTACAAGCTGTGAACCTTTCAAAAGGGGGTGCATTCTGGGAAGAGGAGAAGAGTCGCCTTAAGCTGATCGATCGCTGGGACTTGCCGGGTCTCGCTGTTTGAGGACATCGCAAAACCAGGGATTGGAGAAGCTGGAAGCTCATCTGCATATTTCCGGTGCATTCTGGGAAGAGGAGAAGAGTCGCCTTAAGCTGATCGATCGCTGGGACTTGCCGGGTCTCGCTGTTTGAGGACAGCGCAAAACCAGGGATTGGAATAGCAGGAAGCCTGCATCATCAATATGGAAGAGAAGAAAATCCACATGGTCACCTGCAACACATGCTACATGTTTGCGGATCTTCCGGCCCAAAAACTCAACTTTACCTGTCAGAAGTGCAAACTTGTTGCCCTCTTAGAGGAAAAGGTGCAGGGACTGGAAGAAAGAATAGCAACATTGAAGGTAATTAAAGAACATGAGGACTTCTTGTATGAAGCAGAAGCAACCATTCAGGATTTGGAAAGTGAGAAAAGCTTCAGAGCACATACAGAGGCTGAAAAGTGGAGCCATGTGACGAAAAGAAGCAAATGGATCAAGAGGTCATCACCACCCACACAGCTTAGCAACCAATATGAAGCCCTCATGCTGGAGAACGAAAATGGCACAGCTCAGGATGATACCGTATCTACAAGAGAAGACACACTATCAACAAAAGTTACTCTGTCAACAAAAGCGGAAACAAATGACACTCAAAAACACTCACGAGCAACAAGCAGTGCGTCCGGAAAGAAATGAAGAGTGGTAGTTGTGGGCGACTCACTACTAAGAGGCACGGAGGCAACTATCTGCAGGCCGGACATAACCGCATGAGAAGTATGCTGCCTCCCAGGAGCAAAAATCAAGGATGTGGCCAACAGGATACCAACTATCCTCAAATCCAAGGACCCTTTCCTACTGATACCTGTAGGCACAAACGACATGGCAAGAAATGACCTGCCAACTATCTGCGAAGACTTTGAAATTCTGGGGAAGCAGAAAAAGTCACTAATTCATGGAGATTGGAAAAGGACTTGGTGTACATACAAATCCCCTTAAAAAACAATTTATTGATAATCATAAAAAAACACCTTCCCAGTGAAATTTGAAAAATATCAAAAAATGAAGACCTAGTCTAAGGTGCTGCATAGCCCTACATTAAGGCCTAACTGATACCTTCCTAGCCGTGGAGGTTGGCACCCTAATAGAACGATATTGGCGCCCCCACTCAACGAGGACTATCCCTCGCTTCCCTAGTGATCCCTAATATCACAGAGGGGAAAACAATATTCAAATAGAGCAGTGGTGAAATAATCAGAATGCCCTAGGACTCATGCAGACCAGACAAATAAATTTAAGGAATACAGCGATAAAAACATTTCAACCATATCATGATATCATGTGACCTATAAAAATATAGAATGACCTCAATAAGGCCAAATCAGCAGCTATTCTCACTCAGAGAGATAAACATCCTCAGATACAATCACCAGATAATAAAACGGTCACTTATCATGTCTTATGGGGGAACCCTCAACGCGTTTCCCCGCCGTAGCGGTTCATCAGGAGGAATAATCCTTTCAGAGATATTGTTGCTGCTTCATGCCTGATACCACAATAATGATGGCACCAGGGGTCAAGGAAAACGGATTTAAATAACCGGCATAATTATATTGCATACCACCCACTATCTGGCGGTCCAATCGGTGTGAAGATGTAGATAATTGAAAACCAGGTGTAATAATTATTATTATTATTTTTATGCGATCCGGTTTGTTTCCATGGTTACATCCTGGAACAAAGGGAAAGCATTTGATTGGAAGTCCCAGCCCCTCGTGTGACGCACCCTTTGGTTGTTTCCATGGGCGGATCCTGGAGCAAAGGGGAAGCATGTGACCGGAAGTCCTGGCGCCATCTTTGATTCCCCTCCGCTTTGCCCGCATAAGGTAGTTCCGGAAGAATAGGTGCTCAGCTATAGCCCGATGAGCGACCGGAAGTATGGGCGCCATATTTGGTACGCCCCTCCGTGGAACGCACGCTAATGACCTCCTTCCGCTCTGGACATTGAATGTAGCGGCGGGCTTTCAGCTATATGGTATATTTTTTTGTTGCACACCTGGTTTTCAATTATCTACATCTTCACACCGATTGGACCGCCAGATAGTGGGTGGTATGCAATCTAATTATGCCGGTTATTTAAATCCGTTTTCCTTGACCCCTGGTGCCATCATTATTGTGGTATCAGGCATGAAGCAGCAACAATATCTCTGAAAGGATTATTCCTCCTGATAAACCGCTACGGCGGGGAAACGCGTTGAGGGTTCCCCCATAAGACATGATAAGTGACCGTTTTATTATCTGGTGATTGTATCTGAGGATGTTTATCTCTCTGAGTGAGAATAGCTGCTGATTTGGCCTTATTGAGGTCATTCTATATTTTTATAGGTCACATGATATCATGATATGGTTGAAATGTTTTTATCGCTGTATTCCTTAAATTTATTTGTCTGGTCTGCATGAGTCCTAGGGCATTCTGATTATTTCACCACTGCTCTATTTGAATATTGTTTTCCCCTCTGTGATATTAGGGATCACTAGGGAAGCGAGGGATAGTCCTCGTTGAGTGGGGGCGCCAATATCGTTCTATTAGGGTGCCAACCTCCACGGCTAGGAAGGTATCAGTTAGGCCTTAATGTAGGGCTATGCAGCACCTTAGACTAGGTCTTCATTTTTTGATATTTTTCAAATTTCACTGGGAAGGTGTTTTTTTATGATTATCAATAAATTGTTTTTTAAGGGGATTTGTATGTACACGAAATTCTGGGAAAGAAAATAAAGGAACGGAACGTACAGGTTGTTTTCTCATCAATCCTCCCAGTCGATGGCCATGGCATCAGAAGATGGAATATGATACTAGGGGTGAACAACTGGCTACGACGGTGGTGCAGGCAGCAAGGGTTTGGATTCTTGGACCATGGCGTGAATTACCTCTACGATGGACTTCTCGCAAGAGATGGGATACACCTCACAAAACCTGGGAAACACACATTCGCCAGAAGACTTGCCACACTCATCAGGAGTGCTTTAAACTAGAAGAAGAGGGGATGGGAGGAAAAACAGCAGACAAGAACATGCAGCAGAAGGACAAACTAATCAAGGATACTAGATGTGGTAAAGAGGACCCAAGACAGGGTACCTAGATGGAAGCTAATAAAAATGAAGCAAAACTTCTTTCCTGCATGCTGACCAACGCAAGAAGCCTGACCAATAAGATTGAGGATCTGGAGTTGGTAATGTATGAGGAAAAATACGACATAGTAGGAATAACTGAGACATGGTTAGACGACAGCTATGACTGGGCGGCTAACTTGCAAGGATATGATTTGTTTAGGAGGGATCGTAAAAAATGGAAAGGGGGTGAAGTCTGTCTATATATAAAGTCCACTTTAAAGTCCACACTAAGAGAAGATATACAAGAGGGAAATGAAGAAGTGGAGTCTCTATGGGTGGAGATACAAGGAGAGAAAAGTAATAAAATCCTCATAGGGGTTTGTTATAAGCCACCAAATATAACAGAAACCACTGAAAATGTATTATTGAAACAAAGCAGCAAATCACAATGAGGTGATTATTATGGGGGACTTCAACTATCCCGACATAGACTGGGAAACTGAAACCTGTGCATCTCAGAAAGGAAACCAATTTCTTCCCCAGTCTGCTCCCACGCCGCTCCCCGTCTGTCTTTTCGGGGTTGCGGTGCATCAGAGGTTCGCACATGCGCGCTTGCCCTTCCTCTGCTGCGGGGCATCTTGGGAGGTTGTGACCCGGTGGCTCCGCCCCATCATGGCGGCGCCCACGGGGAATTTCTGTTTGGCGTCTCGGCAGGTAAGATGCCTGTTTGTCGCACTCGGTGGCACCTGCGTTCTTAGCGCAGCGTCACTCCTCGTCTCTCAGGCCCCCGCATTCTCTTACCAGCGTATTCTGTGTCTCTGTCCTGTTTGCCGCCTGGCATCCTCATCTTTTGTCTGCCTGCCCTTGCTCCCGGTTCTGTCTGCCCATCCTGCCTAGCCTGCTCCTTCTGTACCTCTGCTAGCCCGACCTTTGTCAGCTTTCCTGTCATTCCATCCTCTCCGTCAGTTCTGTGTCCCTGCCGTGCCTACCAGCCCTGTGTCTCCCATTCTTAATTGTGTCCTTCCCTTTCAGCATCTGGCCCCAGCCTGACCAGGCCTTCCCAGTCCATCTCACCCTCCATAGTCCGTTCCACCGTCTACTGGTCCACATCTTCTCCCCGTCCTCACCCCGGCCTTCTTCAGACCTCTCCGGTATACACCCTAAGCCGCCCCTTTGGTTCTGGCCATTGTGGTTCCATCTCCCTCGGGCCTGCCCCTAACACTCCCTGTATAGGGGGTGGTCATCACCTGGTCCGCTCGCCCTTGGGGGCTCTGGAGCCACGACCCAGAGGGTCCTACTCCCTAGAACCCTAACACCCAACCTTCTTTGGGATCTCTCGACTGCTTGGTATCTTTCTACTAGGCCAAACAGGTTATCTGCATTTTGGAGATCCCCCTGGGCAACCCAGGTCTGCATTGGCTTGGGAAAGGAGTGGATAAATCTGTCCATTACAACCCGCTCTACCATCTGGACTGGGGTGAAGGACTCAGGCTGAAACCACTTCTGTACCAGAAGCAGCAAATCGAACATTTGGTAGCAAGGGGGTTTATCACCGCAATACGCCAAGTATTGAACCTTTCAAGCTCGGACAAACAGTCAACCATGAGCATGCCAGTATCTCAGTTATTAGTTTGGCATATTCCAGGGCATCTTGTAAGGCCAGAGCATAATAAGCCTTCTCTGGATCACCAGTTAGATAGGGGACCAGCACTTCCACCCACTGGTCTGATGATAGATACTCCCCCTCTGCTACCTGCCCAAAACAGTCAAAAATGCTTTCACATCATCCCCGAGGTCATCTTTTGCATCTTATCACTTTCTGGACATATGTGTAGTCATCTAGACTTGGGGGAGGGGCTGTCTCCCAAAAATGGCCTCTGTGAGCAACTCAATGTGCTGCTGCTGTTGTCAGAACTGGTCTTGCTGCTGCTGTTGTTGGAGCTGCTGCTGCATCTGTTGCATAAGCAGATGACTTGTCTGCTGCTGGGATTTCACAAGGTGCTTAATCAGACCCTTCATGTCGTCTGACATCAATTCCTGGCTTAAGGCCGCCTTCACCCAGGACATGTGGTTTGATTCACAGCTGTCACACATGCTCCCTGGGGAAATTGCCCACACTTCTAGTAAAAACTGTGGCAGATAGGCTCACTTAGCTTCACACAGAGGTAGACAAAGGTACACTGTCTCTTTTAAATCTTAAGTTGGTTTATTAGACAAGTGACATAAACCAAGCAAAGTTAAAATAAACAGCCCTTTGGGCAAAAACAAGAACAACAAAACAAAAATGGTATGCAGTGTCTGCATCTGCGGGGATCCGCCTGCTTAGGATAAAAAACACTCACTGGTTCAGTTTCTCCTTCTCAGGACACAAAAGCTGGAGTTCCTCTCTCCAGCCCTATTGAACATTGACTGCCTCTGGAGGCTGACAATTTAACCCCCACACCACACCCTGTGGTGGAGATAAGGTGGACAACCAGTCACCCGAACTATGGTTGTCCACAAAAAACCCAGTGATTAAAGTGGCTGTTTAACCCCTCTCAACACAGTGTGCTGGAGGATATTAATGGGTTTTAAATCACTGAAGTGAATAGCCTCAGTGAAATGTATCTCCCCTCAAACACTCTGCCAGTGACTTTTTCACAACATATACACAGATTTATTGAAAAAAACTTGATGGGAGTGCTTCTTTAATATATTCCAATATTCCATAGATTTTGCCTATCCATTTCAATTATAAAATGGCACCTAAAAAAACTACCATTCATCTACTGTAAGTCAAAACCTCATAAGGCAAAAGTTTATGTGTATTGTAGCTTTGGATTTGGGATGGTGAATAGACAAATATTCTTCTGGTTTCTCTCCTTTGTAAGATATTTTCATACAGGTTGAGTTTTCTGGTGTTCTTTCCTCATAACACAGGAATAAGAAATGTGTAATATGTATATAATTTTTACCATGTATATGTATGTATGTGTCATGTGTACATGCATGCGTAGTTTGGTATGTATATGCCCATATCTTACATATACTTGTGTGCATGAGCGTGCCATATATCTGTGTAATGTGTTAATTAGTGTATAATTTGTTAACATGTGCATACCGTATTTCATTTGTGTGTGCCTAATGGGAATGCTCCTGCTAATGTACATGTGATTACATGGGTGAGGATTATGATGGGAGCCCCAGACACATCCTACACAGGGACCTTTGCTTACAGTGTCCAACCCTAAAGGCCCCTTTACATTTAGCGATGCACCAGAGATCCCGACAACGATACGACCCGGTCAGGATCACTGGTGCATCGCTAAATGGTTGCTAGTGAGCTGCCACACAGGCAGATCTCACAGCGATGCAGCAGCGATACAGCGGTTGTTACTTACCTTTCATATGAGGCGATCCTGACGTCCTCCCGTCCGTGTCCACACGTCGCTCGTCGGCGCCAGCAGGAAGCCCAGCAGGAAGTCCGACGAGAAATGGAGCTGCGCGATCTCGCGCGATCAGCGACAGACAGCGGGGGAGCCGGTCGGAGGTAAGTATCACACATAGCGATATCGCTAGCGATATCGCTGCTGCATCACCAAATCGGTGATGCTTTAGCGATATTGCTAGCGATATCACTTTGTGTAAAACCCCCTTAAATCTTTTACTTTATCTTGTGACAGTTATCTTCAAAGTTGTAGCTATAGATAGTGCAGTAGTAGCAGTCACACTGTACCCCGATGCCTGGAGGGAGGGTTGAAGCACTCATCCAAAAGGGAAGATACCAGTGTTTATAAATGGCATATTATATTAGACTGCAAACAGTTTATTTGTAATGGGTTACCATTGAAACAAATAGATCTGAATTGTAGCTTTAGACAAAAAACGACGGGAGGTTCTTCATTAACACGAAATGCAATTTGCTTCAATTTTTATTTTATATACATTAAAACAAGTAAATGATTTCAAAAGTGGGCCTTGCCTTTAAACATAGATAAAATAAATGTATAGCCTAGCTAAAAAGGAAAAGTTGTGAATGCCTTTTGCTTCTCTATAAGCTTTCTACAAGACTAAAATTTCCTCTTATGTTAACCCAGGTGTTTTTTTAATTTTTATATTGTCACATTCCATGTTTGTCAGATTTTTCCTATTTACATTCAGTAGCTATAAAAAGGTTTATTTAAGTAGAATGGGTCATATTTTTTTGAAGACTACATTTAAGGTACGTATAATTAATTGCTTCTGGAGGGCGACGGACAAAACCCCCCTGCAATTTTGCCATTGTTTTTTCACTAGAGATTTTGCACCATTTACTATGCCATATTAATAACATATATAAAAAGCTATATTGTTACATTAACACTCATGTATTTGGTAAAAGAGTAAACTATAGGCTACAGTTGTCAGAAGAAAACAATCTGCCTAGGTGCACATATATGCTAAATCATAATGAAAATGCAGCTCTGGCAAAAATTAAGAGACTACCTTCAAATGTTTAGTTTATCATATTTTTCTCTTTATAGGTATAATTTTGAGTAAAATGTAAATTGTTCTTTTAGTCTATAAACTTCTGACTTGTCTCTGAATTTTCAAGTTAAATTTTGTTTTTTGTTATTCTGAAAAAGAAAAATGGTCAAAATTAAAAAAAACAACAACAGTGCTTTCAGACCTCAAATAATGCAAGGAAAACAAGTTCAAAATCATTTAGAAACAACAATACTAATGTTTTAACTCAAGAAGAGTTCAGACATCAATATTTTGTGGAATAACCATGATTTTTAATCACAGCTTTCATGCGTCTTGGCATGCTTTCCACCAGTCTTTCACATTGCTTCTGGTGCAAAAATTTAAGCAGTTCTCCTTTGTTGGATGGCTTGTGACTATCCATCATCCTCTTGATTATATTCCAGAGGTTTTCAATGGGGTTCAGCTCTGGAGATGGGCTGCCCATGACATGGTTTTGATGTGGTGGTCTCTTAATTTTTGCCAGAGCTGTATGCTGTAATACCAGCAGCGCTGGTGTGAATTAGCTAAAAGTCTTACGATAAATCCCCAAATTGTGCATAAGGTGCTCCCTAGCAATTTGACATCAAAATAGGGGTGCTGATGTGCACTTTGCTTTGGTAGTATACTGGTGGAGACTAATAGCAAACCTACCAAACTAACAAATTAGGTACCGTGGAGACACGGGGGAAGGGGGGATTGATTGGTCAGTGGGTGCTCTAGTCCGCTGGCCCATGATCTGTATGGACCATGGCTCATCCTACTTAACACCCGCTCTACTTTTACTGTGGTTATAATACTACTCGGACAACACAGGTTGAGGGTAAAATAGCATAGCAATATACAGTTCCAGCAAAATAACCAAGATGATGCTAAATTACAGAGCCTCACCCTTCTGCTGACTCGCTGGGATTAAAGCAGCTGCAACTTCCAGGGCCAACCACCCCCACCTGTGGCTCGCACCGAGAGGAGGTAACAACAAGCTTAGGAAGTTGACAGTATGACAGTCCATTGAACTAGGAGGCCACAACATGGTTTCTCTGAACATTTCCACAGAGCCATGTGACCGGTGGATCCCAATCCTGGCTTTCCCAAATGTATCCATGGGGCTCAAGTGACCGGTGGTTCCAAATCCCGACTTCCCCAAACGTATTCATGAGTTTAGCGATGGTCAATGGAGCAGATCTGTATTCTTTCAGCCAGGACCATGGTTCCCTAAGCTGGCATCATGGAGAATGTCAAGTCTGTGTCTCTCCTGAAGGAGCCATGATATACTGGCAGCTGTCTTTATTTATTGCAACATATGTAGGTGTCACAAATTTCTTTCTTTTCAGTTATGTGATTAATCCATAATGCAACATAAAAAAATGATGATCCTCTGATTACTACCTTGGTAATTATCAAACAAAATAATATGCACATGTTCTTAAAGAGACAAAGAGGCAATATAATTCTCCCATGTTACACACTGGCTAGCACCTAAGGCATTGCATTTAGCTATAATAATAGTTCCTGCACTGAGCCTACACACTGAAATATTTGCCTAATATTGTTCACTTGAATTGCTGGCTGCATTACAAGTGGCATGTCCACAGACCTAATAGAGACAACTTCTTTTCTTTGCCATCCACTTGCACAATTTACTCTTAGATGATGAATTGGCCTGCACATCATTTTCTTGTTGTGCTTCTCAACATAAAGTCTATTTACTATGACTTTTGCTGATTTGGTAAAAGAGGTTTTTTTTCCTGAACATCAAACTATGGCCAAAAGGGAAGATGACAGAAAGCCAATCAAAAGCTAGGCAGATGTTTAAAATGCTTTTTGCTAGTCTAGATTGTGATCCAACAAAAGCAATTATGTTTCTGCGTTCTCAATTTGAAAGCATTAGCAAAGAGCTTTGAGGTTTCCAGTGCTTGTGTCCTATCTGCATTCAGTTAACTGAACAGAAGGTATCATAAAAGTAAATATAGCCAAAGGCAAACCATTTCCAAAGCAAGCACATAATTTGGGAAAACTGAAGAGTTAAAGGGAATCATAACCATGCAGGTGAAATATAAACAATTGAAGAACCCGTAAGAAGATGAAATGCAATGTTACTTCCATATGATGAAAGAATAATAATCATAAAATCCCAAACCTTAGGAACATCAAGGTGAAAATAACAATTTCAAAGCCAATAAACATGCGACGTAATTGGAACCATGATTATAAGTGGTTTGTTTTAATGGTAATCAAAGATTTTTTTTAACTTTGCACATTATTTTTCAGTTTTCCTTTCCTTTTAGGTTTTTAGTTATCTGTACACAAGACCATAGAAAAGAGTTAATCTTTGCAACGTAACATATGAATTACATGATGATGACCTCTTCACTATACGTTTAACCGGTTTAGTTAGTGCTATACATGTGACAGTAGGACCGTTGCCCCAAGCAGTGTTTGGGCTCCCATAGGGGTGCAGGTGGCTTTGGGGTACTTCCTTATACCTTAAGTTTTACAAAGAGGAATTCTTTTTGTACAAATCAAACAAGGAAAAAAAATAACACAACATCACTCTTGGGAAATATTTCAGTGACAAATGGTGTCGTGCAAAGCTCCATAGGATGGTAGACTGAGCACCTATGGATGTCACTGAGCTGCAATTACTCTGTGCACCTCCATGCAGATCCCTGTATGTAGCACTGCTGAAGTACATGAGGCCTAAGGCTTAATCTCCTGTAAAATCATCCACCATTACCAAATTGTATATTCACAGTCTTTGACATGTTAGTTATAAAAACACTATGAGGAAAATTCACTAAGAAAATGCACCAAAATAGTTGAGTACAAGACGTGTGCTAAATGAATCATCTACTAAAATTGTCTCTATAAGAAAGGAGCTGTAAAATATGCCACATTTTTGCACAAAATTTAGGTTGCATTCACTTGACCTCATTTTACAGAGTGTGCAAGGGCCGATATGCTTACCCGATCACAGGTTTTGTCATCTGAGCTAGCAGACCATAGTAAGGTGAGGCATTGTGGTCCTAAGGTCTGTTTCACACTTCCGTTTTTGACCATCAGTCAAAATCCGCCGTTTTTGCAAACAACGGATCCGCCATTTTTTTTGGTGGATCCATTTTTTTCCCCATTGACTTGCATTACCGGCGGATCTTGACGGACAGCCATCCGTTGGATCCGTTTTTTTGCGGATCCGTCAATTTTTTTGCGTCCGCCGAGATGCCTGGACGGACCATGTAACGTTTTTTCTACTGCAGGATCCGCATTTTTATAGAGCGCATGCTCGGAGGAATGAAGTCAGGAGGAAATTTAACCCTGAAATCTTTTCTGGCGAACAGAGAAAAAAAAATTCTCTCTCTCTCTCCCCTCTTCCGGGGCAGCGGTTCCTTTAAAATTCTTCATTCGGCGGATCCGTCAAAAAAACGGATCTGGTGGCATCCGTTCACATCAGTTAGGAACAGATCCGCTTTCCGCCTTTTTGGCGGATTTTAACTGACACAAAAAACTGAAGTGTGAAACAGGCCTAAGGAGGACCAGAAGAGTATGTGCACATACCGTCCTTCTTCTGAGAGCAAGATTTTCCTAGTCGAAGCTGCTTCATGAAAGGGCCAACATTTTTTCCCTGAATCGGCTTCACTGGCGGCTCTGCTGTCGTTTTTAGTAGAGGATCCACTGCTGATATCTTTTTCTTATACTTCCAACTATAAAGAGTGAAGAATGAACAGGTTATTTCTTTTAGCCGCTTCAAGTGAAGTTCTTAAAGAAGTAGCAAAAATCTGAGCATGAGCAAAGCAATGTCATTTTTTCATTGCTCTGCATTATGCTAATTTTTGCAGTGTTTTAGCAGTGATTTCGTGTGCACATACCCTAGCATGGTTGCGTGAATACACTCTTCACACATACTTGTGATTTTGTCATTGGAAAAGCCAGTACTCGTGAGATCCATGGTCTGTGTTCATGTACCATCTGTATGTACATGTGTCATTGTGCTGTCAGTGTCCTGTCAGTGTCATGATAGATAGATAGATAGATAGATAGATAGAGAAAAACCTGACCAGCACCTCCTAAGTGTGAACAAGTGCAAGCAGCGATAGCTGCATTATATAGAAAATTAAAACAGAGATACTTTACATAAGCCGAGATATATGCAAACACTGAAAACATTGAATCTAAACTGTGTTATTACTTAGTAAGATGTACTTACAAAAATGAAGGTTCTTAGCGCATAAATTGGCCATTTCATATATGCCCATTAACCATGGCAAGGTGACCTCCCTCTAATGGGTCCCTGTGCTGTTAGACACCCCCATTACTAACCCCATAGTCATATTGTAAAAAATACACAGCAAGAATAAAGTCCTTTATTTGAAAGGAAGAGACAGACTCCTTTATTTTAAATAAATACTCCCCACCCTCTTTTACCTATTTATTATTGTGAAATTAAAAATAAAAAAACATCTTATTCCTCGCCTGTCTGACAATAATTAATTTTGTCCCACACCATAATCCATTTCTGCGTAATATGTATGCCTTGCAGAAGGGTGGCAAGATGAGACTGTTCAGCATGGCATCCAGGAGACACTGAGCTGAGTGTCAGATCGCTTCAGTGACCTGCTGTGACATCTTTGATGTTACCTCAGGTTACTGAAGCTCTTTGTGAGTGGCTCGATGAACTGCAGTGACCTCAATGCTAGCGGTGACGTAATGAAGGTTATCGCAGTTCATTTGCCGGCCAGGGCCAGTTTTAGACAAATTGGGGTCCTGGGCAAAATTCAAAGTGGGGCCCCCAATCCGGAAATATTCCACCAACAATTCTGTTAGGCCCCCTTCACATATCGGTGTAACACGTGCATGTTTTACATGGACGTCGGTGTCACCAGTGTTTTCAATCAGTGTGTCGTCCATTTGCCATCCGTGTTTTTCCGGTATGGATACTGGAAATTAAATTACAAAGCTTCTCACATACTTTCCATGTTAAACAAGGACGGTACACGTACAGCACACGTATGGCTGACGGACGGCATGTTTCCCATAGACTTGCATTGACCCTTGCCATCTGTGCTGCTGAGAAAACATGGACATGAGTGCAGCACCGTAGGCTAAATAGGGGACACGTGGCATCAATGAAAAACATGATAGGTTGTGTGGAGGGGGCCGTACAGTCACATAGTAGAAAACATTAGCAGAATTGCCATCTTTTTCTACATCCTACCTCACAAACAGCAGAATAAAAAGCGATTAAAAAAAGTCCTACATGTCCCCCAAACTACTCTGCTAAATCCCCTCTGACTCCATGGCCCATGGTTTGGGGACCCTGATGGTTATTATTATTCACTTTTCAGCTATAATATAAAGTGCTGCCACAAGACCACTGAGCCCAGCGCTAAGACTGGCAGAGACCCCCAGAGCCACAAGACCACTGCAGCCCAGTGCTGAGACTGGCAGAGACCCCCAGAGCCACAAGACCACTGCAGCCCAGTGCTGAGACTGGCAGAGACCCCCAGAGCCACAAGACCACTGAGCCCAGCGCTAAGACTGGCAGAGACCCCCAGAGCCACAAGACCACTGCAGCCCAGTGCTAAGACTGGCAGAGACCCCTGGAGCATCGGTGCTAGAGTCGCGGGGGGTTTATCATTTCATGCTAATTATTTTTACATTCTCAGAAAACCCCCGTAGTGTCAGTTCATATGCACCATTTTTGCCACGGATTGATCTACAGTGTTAGCAGGAAATATTCAGTGTTTTTGCAGCCTTTTCACTGGTATTTTTGTGTCCCATTCATTTGAATAGGGAAAAAAACGCTGCAGACATGCTGAAAAACATCATGCAACAGATTTATAAAAAAAAAAGCGTCTTCTGGCCGGTGTCCGTGTCTGGCTGCTGTACTGGGACAGCGCGGAATAGTATAGTAGACTGTCCTGTTTACACTGCGCTTCTGCAGTGCGTCCGGGGGCTCTGCCTGAATCCCCCTAAAATAGGAGTCACGTAAATCCCCAACGGGCCCACAGACGGAACTGACACAAGCAGAGGTCAAATGAATTTGTTTTTTTTTTCTGAAACAGACCTTCTGATTTATTTTCTTAGGGTAGGTGCACACAGTCAGGAATTGGCAGCGCTTTGGATGTAGCAAATGTCCGCTGTGTCCAAAGCGCTGCCGACTATTGAACGCTGGTGATTCCGCATGTGTTCATTGAACTGTGCGGATTAACCGCGCCCAATACATTGTACGGTGAGATTTATTGCGTCTCCACAAGATAAATAGACATACAGTATTGCGGTCTAGAAAGACGCGCAGCTTGTCTGTCTCCGCAGGTGAGCCGTGGGCGTCTGTGCATGCATAGTGGGTATGGGATTTCTAGAAATTCCATCCACTATTCTGTAACATCTGGGCAATGCACAAGTACACAGCTTCCAACTCGCAGCGATTACTGATCGTGTGCTCCTATCCTCAGAGTCTTTGTGTTTTTTCGTCTAAAATTGTCCACTTTTCTTTGGCTGTTGGAACTGATGGTCACGTTCAGAAAAAAAAAAACATAACATGTGGAATTAACTTGATCTCTATTCCTGTCAGTGCAATCTATGGTTCTATACAGGATTCAGGCAGAACCCAACAGGCGCAGTAAAGAAAGACAGTGTGAACAGGCCCTAATGTAAAACACAGGCATTAGACATTAACTGCTGATCCGTATTATGGCGACACTACAATTACAGAACTACATATGCAGCACATATACACAGAAGATATACACTATACATGTAGACATTATATATACTTTATAAATATAGAAACATACACTATATACAGTATGCAGATCCATACAGTGTGTACAAACACATACATATACAGTTTATACAGTATATATATATTTATACAATATACTGCACACATGCAGTATACAAATATAATATACACAGACACACATACTATACTGTATGTACATGCATAAAAATATATATATACACAGTCATACTATATACTATATATACAGTGGGTACGGAAAGTATTCAGACCCCTTTAAATTTTTCACTTTTTGTTTCATTGCAGCCATTTGGTAAATTCAAAAAAGTTCATTTTCTTTCTCATTAATGTACACTCTGCACCCCATCTTGACTGAAAAATAAAACAGAAATGTAGAAATTTTTGCAAATTTATTAAAAACAAAAAACTGAAATATCACATGGTCATAAGTATTCAGACCCTTTGCTCAGTATTGAGTAGAAGCACCCTTTTGAGCTAGTACAGCCATGAGTCTTCTTGGGAATGATGCAACAAGTTTTTCACACCTGGATTTGGGGATCCTCTACCATTCTTCCTTGCAGACCCTATTCAGTTCCATCAGGTTGGATGGTGAACGTTGGTGGACAGCCATTTTCTGGTCTCTCCAGAGATGCTCAATTGGGTTTAGGTCAGGGCTCTGGCTGGGTCAGTCAAAAATGTCCACAGAGTTGTTCTGAAACCACTCCTTTGTTATTTTAGCAGTGTTTGCTTAGGGTCATAGTCTTGTTGGAAGATGAACCTTCAGCCAAGTCTGAGGTCCCGAGCACTCTGGAAGAGATTTTCAGCCAGGATCTCTCTGTACTTGGCCACATTCATGTTTCCTTCAATTGCAACCAGTCATCCTGTCCCTGCAGCTGAAAAACACCCCCATAGCATGATGCTACCACCACCATGTATCACTGTTGGGATTGTATTGGGCAGGTGATGAGCAGTGCCTGGTTTTCTCCACACATACCACTTAGAATTTTCACTAAAAAGTTCTATCTTCATCTCATCAGACCAGAGAACCTTATTTCTCATAGCCTGGGAGTCCTTCATGTGTTTTTTAGCAAATGCTATGCAGGCTTTCATGTGTTTTGCACTGACGAGAGGCTTCTGTCGGGCCCGACAGGCCCGAATGGTGGAGGGCTGCAGTGATAGTTGACTTTGTGGAGCTTTCTTCCATCTCCTTACTGCATCTCTGGAGCTCAGCCACAGTGATCTTAGGGTTCTTCTTTACCTCTCTCACCAAGGCTCTTCTCCCACGATTGCTCAGTTTGGTTGGACAGCCAGGTCTAGGAAGACTTCTGGTGGTCCCAAATGTCTTCCATTTAAGGATTATGGAGGCCACTGTGCTCTTAGCAACCTTGAGCACTGCAGAAATTCTTTTGTAACCTTTGCCACATGTGTGCCTTGCCACAATTCTGTCTCTGAGCTCCTTGGCCAGTTCCTTTGCCTCATGATTGTCATTTGGTCTGATGTGATCTCTTATATAGACAGGTGTGTGCCTTTACAAATCAAGTCCTATCAGTTTTATTAAATACAGGAGGACTCCAATGAAGGAGTAGAACCATCTCAAGGAGGATCAGAAGGAAATGGACAAAGTGTGACTTAAATATTAGTGTCTCAGCAAAGGGTTTGAATACTTATGACCATGTGATATTTCAGTTTTTCTTTTTTAATAAATTTGCAAAAATTTCTACACTTTTGTTTTTCTTCAGTCAAGATGGGCTGCAGAGTACATAAATGAGAAAAAAATGAACTTAGGGGCCCACTCAGAAGTTCCTTCCCCCTGAACCAAAACCCTAGATACGCCACTGAGTGTTGGGGATCTAGAGCAACATTTCATGCACTTAAATATTTCACAGAAGCTTAACCCCTTCCTGACATCCGACGTACTATCCCGTCCATGGGACCCGGGCCCCTATGCCCATGGACGGGATAGTACATCTACCTCGATCAGCGGCGCCCACGTGGTGAGCGCCGTTGATCGCGGCCGGGTGTCAGCTGATTATCACAGCTGACACCCGGCACAATGTGTCAGGGGCGGTCACGGACCGCCCCCGACACGTTAACCCCTTGCACACCGCGATCAAACACGATCGCGGTGTACCGGGGGTTAAAGGGAAGCATCGGCAGGGAGGGGGCTCCCTCCGTCCTTCCCTGAGCCCCCCACGGCAGCGCAATATGCAGCGCTGCTGCGGGGGGCTCTTTCCCTACAGGCCCCCGGATCCAAGATGGCGACGGGGGCCTTCGGGGGCCTGCAGGAAGCTGGCTTCCTCAGTGCCTGCAAAGCGCAGGCATGAGGAAGCCTTCGGCACTGCCTGTGACAGATTGCTGATCTGTCACAGTGATCTGTGATGTGACAGATCAGCGATCTGTCACAGGACAGTGATGTCCCACCTGGGACTATGTAATAAAGTAAAAAAAAATTAAAAAAAAGTTTAAAAATAATTTAAAAAAAATCGCCAAATAAATTAGTAAAAAAAAAAAAATATTCCCCAAGAAATTCATTTTTTGAAAATAAAAAAACCCAAAACAATAAAAGTACACATATTAGGTATCGCCGCGTCCATAATGACCCGCCCTATAAAACTGTCCAATTAGTTAACCCCTTTAGTGAACCCCTTAAAAATAAAAATAAAAAACGAAGCAAAAAATAATGATTTACTATCATACCGCCAAACAAAAAGTGTAATAACGCGCGATCAAAAAGACGCATATAAATATCCATGGTACCGCTGAAAATGTCATCTTGTCCCACAAAAAACGAGCCGCATCAGCGAAAAAATAAAAAAGTTATAGCTCGCAGAATAAATAAAATAATTATTTTTTATATAAAATAGTTTTCATTGCATAAAACCGACAAAACATAAAAAAACGACCTAAATGAGGTATCGCTGTAACCGTACTGACCGGAAGAATAAAACCGCTTTATCAATTTTACCGCACGCGGAACGGTGTAAACGCACTCCCCCAAAAGAAATTCATGAAACGCTGGTTTTTGTTCATTCTGCGTCCCAAAAATCAGAATAAAAAGCGATCAAAAAATGTCACGTGCCCGAAAATGGTACCAATAAAAACGTCAACTCGTCCCGCAAAAAATAAGACCTCACATGACTCGGTGGGTCAAAATACGGAAAAATTATAGCTCTCAATATGTGGTGATGCAAAAACTATTTTTACAATAAAAAGCGTCTTTTAGCGTGCGACAGCTGCCAAAAATAAAAACCGCCATAAATAGTAAATCAAACCCCCCGTTATCACCCCCTTAGTTCGGGAAAAATAATAAAATTAAAAAAATGTATTTATTTCCATTTGGGTTAGGGTTAGGGCTAGGGCTAGGGTTAGGGCTAGGGTTAGGGTTAGGGCTAGGTTTAGGGTTAGGGCTAGGGTTAGGGCTAGGGTTAGGGCTTAGGTTAGGGTTAGGGCTGAGATTAGGGTTAGGGGTGTGTTGAGGTTCGGGTTGGAGTTAGAATTGGGGGTTTCCACTGTTTGGGCACATCAGGGGCTCTCCAAATGCAACATTGCGTCTGATCTCAATTCCAGCCAATTCTGAGTTGAAAAAGTCATATGGTGCTCCTTCCCTTCCAAGCTCTGCCATGCGCCCAAACAGTGTTTTACCCCCACATGTAGGGTATCAGCCTACTCAGGACAAATTGTAAAACAGTTTTTGGGGTCCAATTTCTCCTGTTACCCTTAGGAAAATAAAAAATTGGGGGCAAAAATATCATTTTTGTGGAAAAAACTGATTTTTTTATTTTCACGTCCGAGTGTTATAAACTTCTGTGAAGCACTTGGGGGTTCAAAGTGCTCACCACACATCTAGATAAGTTCTGTGGGGGGGTCTAGTGTCCAAAATGGGGTCACTTGTGGGGAGTTTCAATAGTTTAGGTACATCAGGGGCTCTCCAAATGCACATGACACCCGCAGACCATTCCATCAAAGTCTGCACTCCAAAATGGCACTGCTTCCCTTCCGAGCCCCGACGTGTGTCCATACAGTAGTTTTCTCCCACATATGGGGTGTCAGCGTACTCATGACAAATTGGACAACAACTTTTGGGGTCCAATTTCTCCTGTTACCCTTGGGAAAATGAAAAAATTGGGGACTAATTGATCATGTTTGTGGAAAAAATACGATTTTTTTATTTTCATGCCCTGGCATTATAAACTTCTGTGAAGCCCTTGGGGGTTCAAAGTGCTCACCTCACATCTAGATAAGTTCCTTAGGGGGTCTAGTTTTCAAAATGGTGTCATTTGTGGGGGGTTTCCACTGTTTAGGTACATTAGGGGCTCTCCAAAGGCAACATGACACCCGCAGACCATTCCATCAAAGTCTGCATTCCAAAATGTCACTACTTCCCTTCCGAGCCCTGACGTGTGTCCATACGGTAGTTTTCTCCCACATATGGGGTGTCAGCGTACTCAGTACAAATTGGACAACAACTTTTGGGGTTCAATTTCTCCTGTTACCCTTGGGAAAATAAAAAAATTGGGGACTAATTGATCATGTTTGTGGAAAAAATACGATTTTTTTATTTTCATGCCCTGGCATTATAAACTTCTGTGAAGCCCTTGGGGGTTCAAAGTGCTCACCTCACATCTAGATAAGTTCCTTAGGGGGTCTAGTTTTCAAAATGGTGTCATTTGTGGGGGGTTTCCACTGTTTAGGTACATTAGGGGCTCTCCAAAGGCAACATGACACCCGCAGACCATTCCATCAATGTCTGCATTCCAAAACGTCACTACTTCCCTTCCGAGCCCCGACGTGTGCCCATACAGTAGTTTTCTCCCACATATGGGGTATCAGCATACTCAGGACAAATTGGACAACAACTTTTGGGGTCCAATTTCTCCTGTTACCCTTGGGAAAATAAAAAAATGGTGACTAAAAGATCATGTTTGTGGAAAAAATACGAATTTTTTATTTTCACGCCCGGGTGTTATAAACTTCTGTGAAGCACTGGGGGGTTCAAAGTGCTCACCACACATCTAGATAAGTTCCTTGGGGGGTCTAGTTTACAAAATGGTGTCATTTGTGGGGGATTTCCACTGTTTAGGTACATCAGGGGTTTTCCAATCGCGACATGGTGTCCGATCTCAATTCCAGCCAAAAACGTCAAATGGCGCTGCTTCCCTTCCGAGCTCTGCCATGCGCCCAAATAGTGGTTTACCCCCACATGTGGGGTATCAGTGTACTCAGGACAAATTGCACAATAACTTTTAGGGTGCTGTTACCCTTGGAAAAATAAGAATTGAGGGTGAAAAGATCATTTTTGTGGAAAAAATATGATTTTTTAATTGTACGGCTTTATGTTATAAACTTCTGTGAAGCCCTTGGGGGTTCAAAGTTCTCACCACACATCTAGATAAGTTCCTTAGGGGGTCTAGTTTCCAAAATGGTGTCATTTGTGGGGGGGTTTCCACTGTTTAGGTACATCAGGGGGTTTCCAATCGCGACATGGCGTCCGATCTCAATTCCAGCCAAAAACGTCAAATGGCGCTGCTTCCCTTCCGAGCTCTGCCATGTGCCCAAATAGTGGTTTACCCCCACATGTGGGGTATCAGCGTACTCAGGACAAATTGCACAATAACTTTTAGGGTGCTGTTACCCTTGGAAAAATAAGAATTGAGGGTGAAAAGATCATTTTTGTGGAAAAAATATGATTTTTTAATTGTACGGCTTTATGTTATAAACTTCTGTGAAGCCCCTGGGGGTTCAAAGTTCTCACCACACATCTAGATAAGTTCCTTAGGAGGTCTAGTTTCCAAAATGGTGTCATTTGTGGGGGGATTTCCACTGTTTTGGTACATCAGGGGTTTTCCAATCGCGACATGATGTCCGATCTCAATTCCAGCCAAAAACGTCAAATGGCGCTGCTTCCCTTCTGAGCTCTGCCATGCGCCCAAATAGTGGTTTACCCCCACATGTGGGGTATTAGCATACTCAGGACAAATTGCACAATAACTTTTAGGGTCCTGTTACCCTTGGGAAAATAAAAATTGGGGTGAAAAGATCATTTTTGTGGAAAAAATATGATTTTTTAATTGTACCGCTGTACGTTATAAACTTCTGTAAAGCCCTTGTGGGTTCAAAGTTCTCACCACATATCTAGATAAGTTCGTTGGGGGGTCTAGTTTCCAAAATGGGGTCACTTGTAGGGGGTTTCCACTGTTTAGGTACATCAGGGACTCTCCAAACGTGACATGGCGTCCGATCTGAATTCCAGCCAATTTTGCATTGAAAAAGTCAAACGGCGCTCCTTCCATTCTGAGCTCTGCCATGCGCCGAAACAGTCGTTCCCCCCCACAAATCAGGTATCAGCGTACTCAGGACAAATTGCACAATAACTTTTGCAGTCCAATTTCTCCTGTTACCCTTGGTAAAATAAAAAAAATTGAACCTGAAGTATTTTTTTTGTGAAAAAAAGTTAGATGTTCTTTTTTTTTTAAATATTCAAAAAAATTCCTGTGACGCACCTAAAGGGTTAATAAACTTCTTGAATGTGGTTTTGAGCACCTTAAGGGGTGCAGTTTTTAGAATGGTGTCACTTTTGGGTATTTTCTATCATATAGACCCCTCAAAGTGGCTTCAAATGTGATGTGGTCCTAAAAATAAAATGGTGTTGTAAAAATGAGAAATCGCTGGTCAGCTTTTAACCCTTATAACTTCCTAACAAAAAAAAATTTTGGTTCCAAAATTGTGCTGATGTAAAGTAAACATGTGGGAAATGTTAGTTATCAAGTTTTTTGTGTGCCGTATCTCTGTGATTTAAGGGCATAAAAATTCAAAGTTGGAAAATTGCGAAATTTTCAAAATTTTTGCCAAATTTCCGTTTTTTTCACAAATAAACGCAAGTTATTTGAATTAAATTTTACCACTAACATGAAGTACAATATGTCACGAGAAAACAATGTCAGAATCACCAGGATCCATGGAAGCGTTTCAGAGTTATTACCTCATAAAGGGACAGTGGTCAGAATTGTAAAAATTGGCCTGGTCATGAACGTGCAAACCACCCTTGGGGGTGAAGGGGTTAATGTTAGAACTTTAGGAAAATAGTTAATGTTGCTAATGACCATCATCTCAACTTCTCCACTGCTTATGGTATGCTATGACATCTTTCATTACAATAAAATTGTATAATGCGTTATTTTTGTAAATATTTTCCCAGCAATATGCGCTCCTGAAGAATGATGATGGAACTCGATATTCTGATTCAAGAATGATTTTTATTTCAAACTAAAACACAACCGGCTTCGACTTCTTTGAGTCTTCCTGCCTGACATTATACCTGAGGAAGACTCTAAGAAGTCGAAGTCGGTTGTATTTTAGTTTGAAATAAAAATCATTCTTGAATCAGAATATCGAGTTCCATCATCATTCTTCAGGAGCGCATATTGCTGGGAAAATATTTACAAAAATAACGCATTATACAATTTTATTGTAATGAAAGATGTCATAGCATACCATAAGCAGTTGAGAAGTTGAGGTGATGGTCATTAGCAACATTAAATATTTTCCTAAAGTTCTAACATTAAGCTTCTGTGAAATATTTAAGTGCATGAAATGTTGGTCTAGATCCTCAACACTCAGCGGCATATCTAGGGTTTTGGTTCAGGGGAAGGAACTTCTGAGTGGGCCCCTAACCAGGTAACCTTGATTATAACTATGGTGGCACACCCTAATATTGGATGTAGGAGAACCTCAGCAGATGACCATGCTGCTACTAATAAAAATCTCTATACAAAGACCTACATTGATATTACCGTCATATAGAAACCATATAGTGGTAAATGCCAGTCCTGCAGAACATGTGAAAGATTACAGTGCAGTTACAGATGGTGACTTAGAGCTGACATTCTTTCTGATGGAATCGTTCACTTTTCCTGTCTTTTCCATCTGGCTCAGACCGACATGACAACTTCTCCAGCCAAGACTCAGCTGTAGAGTATACAACAAAGACACATCTGACCTCTCACATTTTCTGCACCATCCCCATCTATTCCCAACCTGCACAAACTCCTTATCCTGCTGATACTCCATTACTGAGTCACTGCTGCCGTATGTGTCCCTATTGTTACACCTACTATGTGGTACTGTGTGCCCTCTAGATAGTAAAACAAATCTCTAGAATATATTAATGCCCTGTGCAAGTGTCCTAGAAAACAGTGCCCACATTTTGCCCCCTAGAAAGTAATAATGACTTCTGTGTACCCCTTTGACAGTCACAATGACCAGAGTGCCCCTATAACAATAAGTGCCCACGTAACATTTAATCCCTTTACCTCTCAAAGCTGTTTGCACCTTCTTGACCAGGCCAAATTTTACAATATTGACCACTGTCAATTTATGTGTTAATAACTATGGAACACTTCAACAGATCTCACTGATTCTGAGAATGTTTTTTCGTGACATACTGTACTTCATGATAGCAGTAAAAATTTCATTGATATGACTTGAGTTTATTTGTTAAAAAAAAAATCAAAATTTGGAAAATGTTGCAATTTTTAAAATTTTAATTTGCATGCCCTTAAATCAGATTTATGTTACAAAAATAGTTAATAAATAACATTTCCCACTTGTCTACTTTATATCAGCACAATTTTTGAAACATAATTTTTTGTTAGGAAGTTATAAGGGTTAAAAGTTGATCAGCGATTTTTCCAACAAAATTTACACCCTTCAAGATGCTCATAACCACATTCAAAAAGTTTTCTTTAACCCTTCAGGTTCTTCACATGAATTTTTAATATGTGGAAGGAAAATTGAAAATTTAACTTTTTTTCACAAAAATTTTAACTTTAGACGTATTTTTTTATTTTAACTAGGGTAGCAGGAAAAAAATGACCCCCAGATTTGTTGTGCAATTTCTCCTGAGCATGTCAATACCCCATATGTGGGGGAAAACACTGTTTGGGCTCATGGCAGGGCTTGGAAGGGAAGGAGCGCCATTTGACTTTTTGAATGCAAAATTTGTTGGAGGAATTAGCGGACGCCATGTCGTGTTTGGAGAGCCTCTGATGTGCCTAAACAGTAATGCTGCGTTCACCCGTCGCAGTTTTTTCAAGATTTCGTGGCGGTTTTAAACGCGCGATTTTGCCGCGAAAACGCGAAAAATAAGCATCCCATGCATTCCTATGGGATTACACAATGCTGTGCTAATGCTGCGTTTTTTTCCGCGGCGGAATCGCTTCGCGGTAAAAAACTAAAAAACGCAGCATGCTCATTAATTTAGCGGAATCGCGGCCATTCCGCCCACATAGGAGTGCATTGTTCTGCTTACTTTCCGCATGTGGCTGTGCCCACCATGCAAAAAGTAAGCAGAAAATTTGCGGATGGTACCCGCAGTCTGGAGGAGAGCAGACTGTCCTCCGGGCTGTGGGTACCATATACCTGTAAAAAATAGAATTAAAATAAAAAATATTGTTATTCTCACCTTCCGGCATCACGCACAGCCTTCCCGCCTCTCTCCACACTCCGGGCATCTTCCGGTCCCAATAATCCTTTGCGAGAATGACTGCAATGACATTGCAGTCTCGCAGGAGCGCGGCGTCTCGCGGTCATTCGCGATGGCGTCGCGGGAGAGCGACGTCTCGCGGTCATTCGCGCGAAGGATTACTGGGACCGGAAGTTGCTGGGAGCATGGAGAGAGGCAGGAAGGCTGCTCGGGACACCGGAAGGTGAGAATAACAATATTTTTTATTTTTTTAAATTATTTTTTACATCCTATCTTTTACTACTGATGCTGCATAGGCAGTATCAGTAGTAAAAAGTTGGTCACACTTGTCAAACACTATGTATGACGAGTGTGACCAACCTGTCAATCAGTTCTCCAAGCGATGCTCCAGATCGCTTGGAAAACGCTAGCATTCTGCAAGCTAATTATGCTTGCAAATCACTAGTTTTACCGTGGGAAAATCGCGGGAATTTAAAATGCGATTTTCCCGCGGAATGGAATTCCGGAATTCTCGCGGAAACTTCAGCGAGAGTTCAGCTACGTGTGAACTTAGCCTAAAAAAAACATCTGACACCATTTTGAAAAACTAGACCGCTTAGGGAACTTATCTAGATGTGTGGTGAGCACCTTGAACAACCAGATGCTACACGGAAATTTATAACATTGAGCCGTGAAAATAAAAAATTACATTATTCCTACAAAAATGTTTTTAGCAACAAATTTTGCATTTTCATAAGCATAACAGGAGAAATTGCACCATACAATTTGTTGTATAATTTCTTGAGTACGTTGATACTTAATATGTGGACAAAAAGTACTGGTTGGGGGCACAGCAGGGCTTGGAAGGAAAGGAGCACCATTTGACTTTTTGAGTGCAAAATTTGCTGGAATAATTACCGGATGTCATGTCACATTTGGAGAGCCCCTGATGTGCCTAAACATTGGAACCCCCCCATAAGTGAAACCATTTTGGAAACTAGACCCATCAGGGAACTTATCTAGATGTGTGGTGAGCACCTTGAACAACCAGATGCTTCACAGAAATTTATAACATTGAGTTGTGAAAATAAAAAAATTACATTTTTCCTACAAAAATGTTTTTTAGCCCCAAATTTTGCATTTTCATAACATATCGCACAAAATAGCTAATAAATAAAATTACCCACATGTCTACTTTACATCAGCAAATTTTGGAACCAATTTTTTTTTTGTTAGGACATTATAAGGGTTAAAAGTTGACCAGTGATATCTCATTTTTTCAGCAAATTTTACAAAACCATTTTTTTAGAGACCACATCACATTTGAAGTCACTTTGAGGGGTCTATATGATAGAAAATACCAAAAAGTGACACCATTCTAAAAACTGCATCCCTCAAGGTACTCAAAACCACATTCAAGAAGTTTATTAACCCTTCAGGTGCTTCCCAGGAATTTTTTGAATGTTTAAAAAAATGAACATTTAACTTTTTTTCACAAAAAAGTTACTTCAGATCCAATTTGTTTTATTTTACCAAGTGTAAAAGGAGAAATTGGACTACAAAAGTTGCTGTACAATTTATAATTGTCTCTCGCATCAATACCCGGCATGCAGCCGCACACTCCGGTCCCGAGTGCCGGCGGCATTGTCGGGTATTGATGCAAGAGACTCGTGCGAGTTTCTCGCATCACACTCGCAAGTGTGACCCCGGCCTAAGTTACATAATTCTGACATGTGACATTGTGAAGTAGCTACTGAGAGATTCATGACTGGAAATGAAAATGCAGCAACACCATGCAATATGCTCATGGGTTGTATGTAGTGTTGAGCATTCCGATACCGCAAGTATCGGGTATCGGCCGATACTTGCTGTATCTGAATTCCGATACCGACTTCCGATATTTTTTCAATATCGGAATTCGGCATCGGAATCGGAAGTTCAGTTGATTGACGGCCTGACGTCATCATGATGCGCGGTGTGTGCGCATCATGATGCGCCGTCATTTCGGGCCTTCCGGGGGTCTCTGCCGGCCTGCCGGGGGGCTGTGCCGGCCTGCCGGGGGGCTGTGTGGACTGCCCGGGGTCTGTACCGGACTGCCGGGGGGCTGTGCCGGCCTGCCGGTGGTCTGTGCACCCTGTGGGGGTCTGTACCGGCCTGCCGGGGGGCTGTGCCGGCCTGCCGGGGGGCTGTGCTGATGTCCGGGGGTCTGTGCAAGCATCGTCCGATGGGACTACAAGTCCCATCGGGCGATGCCTGCTACCATGACAGTGATTGACACATTAGCCAATGATGGGACAGTAGTAGTCCCATCATCCGGCTAATGTGTTAAATGTTAAAAAAAAAAAAAAAAAAAAAAAAAAAATACTACATACATACTACATGCATACTACATACATACTACATATATACTACATACATACTACATGCATGCTACATACATACTACATATATACTACATACATACTACATACATGCTACATACATACTGCATGCTACATACATACATACTACATACATACTACATGCATGCTACATACATACTACATATATACTACATACATGCTGCATGCTACATACATACTACATACATACTACATACATGCTACATGCATGCTACATACATACTACATATATACTACATGCATGCTACATACATACTACATGCTACATACATACTACATATATACTACATACATACTACATACATGCTACATACATACTGCATGCTACATACATGCTACATACATACTACATACATACTACATGCATGCTACATACATACTACATGCATGCTACATACATACTACATGCATGCTACATACATACCACATACATACTACATGCTACATACATACCACATATATACTACATACATACAATACATTCATACAATACATACATAGACATACAGTACATATAACATAGAGTAACATACTTACCAATACTTGTCACATTGTTCCCCGAAGCCATTGTCTATTCCGGGATAAATATTAACATAACAAATACCTACCTTCCGTCATTGGATTCCTGCAGCTCGTAGAGAACGGCAGCATCATCTGATGCTGCAGTTCTCTACCCAAGATCGTCGTGGGACACACTCGTGGACTGCTTCGGATCGTGGGTGAGTATTTTTGTGGTTTGTTATGTTAATATTTATCCCGGAAAAGACAATGGCTTCGGGGAACAATGTGACAAGTATTGGTAAGTATGTTACTCTATGTTATATGTACTGTATGTCTATGTATGTATTGTATGAATGTATTGTATGTATGTAGTATATATGTGGTATGCATGTAGTATGTATGTAGTATGTATGTAGCATGCATGTAGTATGTATGTAGCATGCATGTAGTATGTATGTAGTATGTATGTAGTATGTATGTAGTATATATGTAGTATGTAGTATGAATGTAGTATATATGTAGTATGTATGTAGCATGTAGTATGTAGCATGCATGTAGTATATATGTAGTATGTATGTAGCATGTAGTATGTAGCATGCATGTAGTATATATGTAGTATGTATGTAGCATGTAGTATGTATGTAGCATGCATGTAGTATATATGTAGTATGTATGTAGCATGTAGTATGTATGTAGCATGCATGTAGTATATATGTAGTATGTAGCATGTAGTATGTATGTAGCATGCATGTAGTATGTAGCATGTAGTATGTATGTAGCATGCATGTAGTATATATGTAGTATGTATGTAGCATGCATGTAGTATATATGTAGTATGTAGTATGTATGTAGCATGCATGTAGTATATATGTAGTATGTATGTAGTATGTATGTAGCATGCATGTAGTATATATGTAGTATGTAGCATGTAGTATGTATGTAGCATGCATGTAGTATGTAGCATGTAGTATATATGTAGTATGTATGTTGCATGTAGTATATATGTAGTATGTATGTAGCATGTATGTAGTATGTAGTATGAATGTAGCATGTATGTAGTATGCATGTTGTATGTATGTAGCATGTAATTTTTTTTTTTTTTTTTACATTTAACACATTAGCCGGATGATGGGACTACTACTGTCCCATCATTGGCTAATGTGTCAATCACTGTCATGGTAGCAGGCATCGCCCGATGGGACTTGTAGTCCCATCGGACGATGCCTGCACAGACCCCCGGAGCCTGCACAGACCACCGGCAGGCCGGCACAGCCCCCCGGCAGGCCGGCACAGCCCCCCGGAGCCTGCACAGCCCCCCGGCAGGCCGGCACAGCCCCCCGGCAGGCCGGCACAGCCCCCCGGAGCCTGCACAGACCACCGGCAGGCCGGCACAGACCACCGGAGCCTGCACAGACCCCCTGGCAGGCCGGCACAGCCCCCCGAAAGGCCCGTACAGACCCCAGAGAGGCTGTACAAGGGCAGGAAAGGGTTTTTCTTATTCCGATACCGGAAGTCCCATAGACTTGAATGGGACTTCCGGTATCGGAATCGGCGATACCGATACTTTTTTTAAAGATCGGCCGATACCATCCGATACGATACTTTGAAGTATCGGACGGTATCGCTCAACTCTAGTTGTATGCTGTACGGTTGATAAATTGGACAATCAAAACAGGTATTCAAGAAATGTTGGGAAGATTCAGGTCCCAAAAGCATGCACCAGCAACAGGCTGCTGTATTCAGGTGGTGTGTACTGTATGTGTATAATATTGGACTATTACAACTACAGTGTGGAAGACAATTTTTTTTTTTTTTTTTACAACAAACACACTGTGAAATACAGGATGGTGTTTAACTCCTTTCTGACATATGACATACTATCCCGTCCAGGTGACCCAGGCCCGTGTGACCGTGGATGGGATAGTACGTCATACCGATCAGCTGCTCTTACGGGGGGAGCGCAGCTGATCGCGGCCGGGTGTCAGCTGATTATCACAACTGACAAGCGGCACTATATGCCAGGAGCGGCACTTTAACCCCCAGCACACTGCGATCAAACATGATCACAGCATTCTGGTGGCATAGGGAAGCATCGCGCAGGGAGGGGACTATGTGATCGTGTTGTTCTGACGGCCTCCTCCCTGCAGGCCTCCGGATTCAAGATGGCCACGGGGTCCTTCTGAGTCCTGCAGGGAGGTGGCTTTTCAGTGCCTGCTGAGAGCGATTGCGATCTGACACTATACAGTGATGTCCCCCCCAGGGACAAAGTAAAAAAATTAAAAAAAAAAAAATTAACATGTGTAAAAATAATTTTAAAAAAATTCCTAAATAGAGAAACAAAAATATTCCCCAATAAATTCATTTCTTTATGTAAATTAAAAAAAAATAAAAGTACACGTATTTAGTATCGCCGCATCCGTAATGACCCGCCCTATAAAACTGTCCCACTAGTTAACCCCTTTAGTGAACCCCTTAAAAAAAGCAAAAAAAATGCTTTATCATCATACCACCGAACAAAAAGTGGAATAACACACGATCAAAAAGACAGATATAAATAAACATGGTACCGATGAAAACTTCATCTTGTCCTGCAAAAAATGAGCCACCATACAGCGAAAAAATAGAAAAGTTATAGCTCGCAGAATAAAGTGATGCAAAAATAATTATTTTTTATATAAAATTGTTTTCATTGTATAAAGCACAAAACATAAAAAATTATATAAATGATGTATTGCTGTAACTGTACTGACCCAAAGAATAAAACTGCTTTATAATAAAAATAATCTATATTTTTATATAGCGCTAACATATTCCGCAGCACTTTACATTTTGCACACATTATGATCACTGTCCCCGATGGGGCTCACAATCTAAATTCCATATCAGTATGTCTTTGGAATGTGGGAGGAAACTGGAGTAACCGGAGGAAACCCACGCAAACACGGGGAGAACATACAAACTCCTTGCAGATGTTGTCCTTGGTGGGATTCGAACCCAGGACTCCAGCGCTGCAAGGCTGCAGCGCTAACCATATCAGTTTTACCACATGCAGAACGGTATAGATGCCCCCCCAAAAGAAATTCATGAATTGCTGGTTTTTGTTCATTCTGCCTCACAAAAATCATAATAAAAAGCAATCTAAAAAGTCATGTTCCCGAATATGGTACCAATAAAAACGTCAACTCGTCCTGCAAAAAATAAGACCTCGCATGACTCTGTGGGCCAAAATATGGAAAAATTATAGCTCTCTAAATGTGGTGATGCAAAACAATTTTTTTGCAATAAAAAGCATCTTTAGCATGTGACAGCTGCCAAACATAAAAACCCACTATAAATAGTAAATCATACCCGCCTTTATCATCTCCTTATTTAGGGAAAAATAATGAAATAAAAAAATGTATTGATCTCCATTTTCCCATTAGGGATAGGGCTAGGGTTAGCATTAGGGTTGAGGCTGCAGTTAAGGTTAAGGTTGGGGCAAAAGTTAGGGTTAGGGTTGGGGCTAAAGTTAAGGTTGGGGCTAAAGTTAGGGTTGGGACTAAAGTTAGGATTAGGGTTAGGGTTGGGATTAGGGTTAGGGGTGTGTTGTGGTTAGGGATGGAGTTAGAATTGGGGGGTTTCCACCGTTTAGGCACATCAGGGGCTCTCCAAACACGATATGGCATCTGATCTCAATTGCAGCCAACTCTACATTGAAAAAGTCAAACGGTGCTCCTTCCCTTACGAGCTCTGCCATGTGCCAAAACAGTGGTTTACCCCCACATATGGGGTATCAGCATACTCAGGACAAATTGCACAATAACTCAAGGGGTCTAATTTCTTCTGTAACCCTGGGGAAAATAAAAAATTGGGGAGAAAATATCATTTTTTGTGGAAAAAAGTATGATTTTTCATTTTTATGGTTCTACGTTATAAACTTTTGTGAAGCACTTTGGGGGTCAAAGATCTCACCACACATCTAGATAAGTTCCTTGGGGGGTCTAATTTCCAAAATGGAGTCACTTGTTGGGGGTTTCCACTGTTTAGGCACATCAGGGACTCTCGAAAAGCGACATGGCATCCGATCTCAATTCCAGCCAATTTTTCGTTGAAAAAGTCAAACGGCGCTCCTTCCCTTCCGAGCTCTGCCATGCGCCCAAATAGTGGTTTACACCCACATATGGGGTATCAGCGTACTCAGGACAAATTGCACAATAACTTTTGGGGTCCTATTTCTCCTGTTACCTTTTGGAAATTAAAAAAATTGGACCTGAAGTAATTTTTTGGTGTAAAAAGTTAAATGCTCATTTTTTTAAACATTCAAAAAATTCCTGTGAAGCACCAGAAGGGTTAATAAACTTCTTGAATGTGGTTTTGAGTACCTTGTGGGGTGCTGTTTTAGAATGGTGTCACTTTTGGGTATTTTCTATCATATATACCCCTCAAATGTGATGTGGTCCCAAAAAAATGGTGTTGTAAAAATTAGAAATCGCTGGTCAATTTTAACCCTTATAACTTCCTAACAAAAAAGATTTTGGTTCCAAAATTGTGCTGATGTAAAGTAAACATGTGGGAAATATTATTTATTAGGTATCTTGTGTGACATATCTCTGTGATTTAAGGACATGAAAATTCAAAGTTGGAAAATTGCTAAATTTTTGCCAAATTTCCTTAAACCTAAATCATATTAAAGAAATTTTAACCCGATCATGAAGCACAATATATCACAAGAAAATAATGTCAGAATCACCAGGATCCATGGAAGCATTCCAGAGTTATTATCTCATAAAGGGGCAATGGTCAGAATTGTAAAAATTGGCCTGGTCATTAACATGCAAATTACCTTTGGGGGTAAAGGGGTTAAATATCTGGACTATGGAGCTCTTTCTTTAGAATGTAAAAAGAAATGGCTGGCTTGTCTAACAATGCAGGAACACACTTTCTGTGACACAACCTCGGATTCAGGATGTTGTTTCAGGATGTTGTTTTAGTTGCAAAAACAGCATTGAGAGATTTAATAGTGTGTGAAGAATAAAAAAGCTGTGAAATTGCTGTTACTGCAGAATATCTAAGATGAATCAATTCACAGTCACACTAACTACACAGGTACAGCTCTCCCCTATATATCACTTAAATCTTTGGATTATTAATCACAGACTGAGACTCTCATTTGCAATCAGCTTGAGTACTGAAGTAGTACTACCACAATCAGATTAGGCCTTTTTCTATCCCTATGTGGAATGAGAGACAAATTTGACTCAAAGTTGATCCTCTGGGGTTCGATCCGCTAAGCTCTACTTGAATCCTTTTTTTAATTTTTGAACCAGATGACTGGATTGGTATGGGATGGCTCTTCTACTGATCACATAAGCTTTTTTAAGGGTATGTTCACACCGGGTGTTTTTGCTGCATTTTTTATGTTAATTTTCAGCTGCTTTTTACAGTACCAGCAAAGCATATGAGATTTCAGAAATCTCATGCATACACATTGGTTTTTTTGTCATCACGATTTTGTGCTTTGCTGCTTTTTTTTTTTGGATATAGAGCATGCCACTTCTTTCAGTGGTTTTGCAGCGTTTTTGCAGCCTTTTATTCACCCATTGGTTTTAGTGATGAGCGAGTATATTCGTTGCTTGGGTTTTCCCGAGCATGCTCGGGTGATCTTCGAGTATTTTGGCATGCTTGGAGATTTAGTGTTTGTCAACGCAGCTGCATGATTTATGGCTTCTAGACAGGCTGAATATATGTGTGAAATTCCTAACAAACAGGCAATCCCCACATGCTTTCAGCCTGTCTAGCAGCCGCAAATCATGCAGCTGCATCGACTACATCTCCGAGCACGCCAAAATACTCGGAGATCACCCGAGCATGCTCGGGAAAACCCAAGCAACAAGTATACTCACTCATCACTCTCTCACAAACAAATTCGCAAGATGACTTCACCACATTCAAACAGGCAACACTCGATTTCAAATCTGCCCTCACCTCTGCTAAACAGGCCTACTTCACAACCCTCGTATCTTCCCTATCTTATAACCCAAAACAGTTATTCAAAACTTTTAACTCCTTCCTCCGCCCACCACTGCCTCCTCCAATCTCCCTCATGTCTGCCGAGGACTTTGCCACACACTTCAAAAACAAGATTGACCAAACAAGGCAAGTCTTCATCACTCAACCACCACAACCCCTTTGTATACCAGACCAATGCCCAAACCCCATAACCTCACTCTCCAACATCACTGAAGGGGAGCTTAATCGCCTCATCTCCAAATCGCACCTCACAACGTGTGCACTTGACCCCATCCCATCCCACCTCCTCCCCAACCTCACCACCACACTTATCCCATCCCTAACCCACCTCTTCAACCTATCACTAACGACCAGTACCTTCCCTTCTGCTTTCAAGCATGCCACAATCACGCCTATCCTTAAAAAACCAACCCTCGACCCAACTGCTATGTCCAGCTATCGCCCAATATCGTTGCTCCCATTCGCTTCCAAACTCCTGGAACAGCATGTCCACGCTGAACTTTCCTCCCACCTATCATCTAACTTGCTCTTTGACAATCTACAATCTGGTTTCCACCCCCATCACTCCACTGAGACAGCCCTGACCAAAATTACTAACGACCTACTTACAGCCAAATCAAATGGACAATACTCTATACTCCTGCTTCTAGACCTGTCCGCTGCATTTGACACAGTTGACCACTGCCTCCTACTACAGATCCTCTCCTCCTTCGGCATCAAAGGCCTTGCCCTATCCTGGATCTCTTCATACCTTTGCAACCGCATATTCAGCGCCTCCCACTCTCACACTACCTCCTCAGTCCACCCTCTCTCTGTTGGAGTCCCCCAAGGCTCTGTTTTAGGACCCCTACCCTTCTCAATCTATACAATTGGTCTGGGACAACTCATAAAGTCCCACGGATTCCACTACCACCTTTATGCTGATGACACTCAGATCTACCTCTCTGGCCCAGACGTCACCTCTCTGCTGTCCAGAATCCAGAGTGTCTATCAGCCATATCCTCCTTCTTCTCTCACTTCCTCAAACTCAATGTCGACAAATCTGAACTCATCATCTTTCCTCCATCTCACAGATCTTCTTTACCCGACCTAGCTATAACAATTAATGACATCACACTTTCCCCAGTACCAGAAGTCCGCTGCCTCGGAGTAACCTTTGACTCTGCCCTGTCCTTCAAACCGCACATCCAAGCTCTTTCTACCTCCTGTCGCCTCCAGCTCAAAAATATTTCCAGAATCCGTCCTTTCCTCAACCCTCAATCTACTAAAATGCTTGTGCATGCCCTCATCATCTCCCGCCTCGACTACTGCAACATTCTTTTCTGTGGTCTCCCTGCTAACACCCACGCACCTCTCCAGTCCATCCTTAACTCTGCCGCCCGACTAATTCATCTCTCTCCTCGCTACTCCTCCGCTTCTCCCCTCTGCAAATCTCTTCACTGGCTCCCATTCCCTCAGCGTATCCAGTTCAAATGACTAATTCTGACCTACAAGGCCATCTATAACCCGTCTCGCCCATATGTCTCTGAACTAATCTCCCGATACCTTCCCTCACGTAATCTCCGGTCCTCCCAAGACCTCCTTCTCTCCTCCACACTTATTCGCTCATCACCCAACCGTGTTATGAATGAGTCACCGTAGGAGGCAAAAACAGAAATACTAGCTAAGTCCAGAAAACCAGAAGTTGGCAGCTATCAGATTGCAGACCCCTGAACCTATCAACAACAACTAGCAGTAGCCGTGGGGGGTTCCTACGGTGCCCTAGACCCCTCGATCACAGCCGGAGAACTAAATAGCCTAAAGACAGAAAAGGAAATCTAAACTGCCCCAGAGCAGACCCCAAAGCAATAGGCAGCCCCCAACATATAATGACGGTGAAGCAAGATGAAAAAACACTCACACAGATAAAAAGATAGGCTGAGCAAATGATGGGGCCCAAGCTAACTAAATAGGACAGGATAGAAAAGCTGCTGTCTGCAATCCGCCAAAACCCTATCAAAACAAGAGCCAACAGACTGATAGGGAAAAAAGCCCTGAAGACGCTAGGCTTCAAAAAGACTATATCAGTACTCAGGTATTTTCTGAAGACAGAGCAAAAAGGAAATCAGCTCACCCCAGCAGGGAATGGCAGAAATCCAGAAAAACAAGGCAAAACAAAACCAAAACACAAATGCAAAAAGAAGAGGAGAAAACTTAGTTTTTGAGGAGCATGAATCAGACTGGTCTCCTAGAATCCCTCTGAGAAATCACCAGCAAGGCAGAAGGGCATCGGCTGCCTTATATCCAGTCAGCAATTCCAGTCACCCAGTCATCATCATCCTGCTCAGGTGCTTGGTAATCAGCCTCACTACCTTCCTTCACCAGAAGAGGGAGTTCATCAGACCTCAATGGTGAAGGGGAAAATGAACTCACAAACAGTACCTCCCCCTTGAGGAGGGGTCACCGAACCCTCATCCACGCCACCAGGGCGATCAGGGTGAGCCCGATGAAAAGCACGCACCAATCTTTTGGCATGAATATCAGAGGCAGAGACCCAGGAATTATCCTCCTGACCATAACCCTTCCACTTAACCAAATACTGGAATCTCCATCTAGCCAGACGGGAATCCAGTATCTTCTCTACCTCATATTCCATGTTACCTTCAACCAATACAGGGTCCGGAGGTGCCACCCCAGGAACAACTGGTTCAAAAAACCTCTTCAACATGGACTTATGAAGCACATTATGGATTTTAAATGTGACAGGAAGAGCCAAACGAAAAGAAAAAGAGACCGGATTAATAATCTCCAAAATCTTGTAAGGTCCAATAAATCTAGGCTTAAACTTAGGAGAAGCCACCTTCATAGCGATATTTTTTGATGATAACCAAACCATATCACCAACCTTAACCCCTTAACGACCAGGGGTATTTTTGGTTTTACATTTTCATTTTTCCCTCCCCTTCTTTCCAGAGCCATAACTTTTTTAATTTTCCGTTTATATGGCCATGTGAGGGCTTATTTTTTGCGGGACGAGTTGTACTTTTAAATGACATCATTGGTTTTACCATATTGTGTACTCGAAAACGGGAAAAAAATTCCAAGTGCGGTGAAATTGCAAAAAAAGTGCAATCCCACACTTGTTTTTTGCTTGGCTTTTTTGTTAGGTTCACTAGATGCTAAATCTTACCTACCATTATGATTCTCCAGGTCATTACGAGTTCATAGACACCAAACATGTCTATGTCCTCTTTTATCTAAGTGGTGAAAAAAAATTCCAAAGTTTGCTTAAAAAAAAAAAAAAAAAATTTGAGCAATTTTCCGAGACCCGTAGCGTCTCCATTTTTCATGATCTGGGGTCGGGTGAGGGCTTATTTTTTCCGTGCTGGACTGACGTTTTTAATGACACCACCTTTGTGCAGATACGTTCTTTTGATTGCCCGTTATTGCATTTTAATGCAATGTCTTGGTGACCAAAAAAACGTAATTCTGGCGTTTTGAATTTTTTTCTCGCTACACCGTTTAGCGATCGGGTTAATGCTTTTTTTTATTGATAGATCGGGCGATTCTGAATGCGATGATACCTAATATGTGTATGTGGGATTTTTTTTTACTGTTTTATTTTGATTGGGGCGAAAGGGGGGTGATTTGAACTTTTAGGTTTTTTTAATTTTTTTTTTATTTTTAAACATTTTTTTTTTTTTTTACTTTTGGCATGCTTCAATAGCCTCCATAGGAGGCTAGAAGCATGCGCAACCCGATTGGCTCTGCTACATATGGGCGATGAGCAGATCGCCCATATGTAGCAGATTTACTGCTGTGCTTTCAGCGCCGACCACCGGGTGGCGCTGAAAGCCTTATGCCTGGAACAACCATAGAGGTCTCATAGAGACCTCTGGTTGTCCAGGCAACGTGACGCCGACCCCCGATCACGTGACGGGGGTCGGCGATGACGTCATTTCCGGCCCGGCGGCCGGAAATTCTATTTAAATGCCCGCTGTCAGCTTTGACAGCGGCATTTAACTAGTTAATAGGCGTGGGCGGATGGCAATTCCGCTCGCGCCTATTGCGGGCACATGTCAGCTGTTCATAACAGCTGACATGTCCCGGCTTTGATGCGGGCTCAGCGCCGGAGCCCTCATCAAAGCAGGGGAAATGTCTAATGACGGACTGTGTCCGTCATTGGACATTAAGGGGTTAAACTGGGGACCAATGGTCCTATGTCGGTTGGAAAACCGCTGGGCCTTTTCCTGGGAGAGAGATAACTTATCCACCACTTGGTCCCAGATCTGGTGCATTCTCTCCACCACAGTGTCAACACCTGGGCAGGCAGAAGGCTCCACCTGCCCTGAAGAAAATCGAGGATGAAACCCAAAGTTACAAAAAAAAGGTGACATCAAAGTGGCAGAACTAGCTCTATTATTTAAAGCAAATTCGGCCAAGGGCAAAAATGAAACCCAATCATCCTGATCAGCGGAAATAAAACATCTCAAATACGACTCCAAGGTCTGGTTTGTTCTCTCCGTCTGCCCATTGGTCTGAGGGTGAAAAGCAGAGGAGAAGGACAACTGAATTCCCAGCTTGGAGCAGAAAGTCCTCCAAAATCTAGACACAAACTGAACTCCTCTGTCAGATACAATGTTCTCAGGAATCCCGTGCAAGCGAACCACCTGTTGCAAAAACAGGGGCACCAACTCAGAGGAAGATGGCAACTTAGGGAGTGGTAGAAGATGAACCATCTTAGAGAACCTATCACAAATCACCCAAATAACAGTCATTCTCTGAGAGACAGGCATATCAGAGATGAAATCCATTGAAATATGGGTCCATGGCCTCCTGGGGACCGGCAAAGGCATCAACAACCCACTAGAGCGAGAACAAGGTTTAGACAGGGAGCAAGTCCCACAGGACTGCACAAAATTCCTGACATCACGAGACAAGGCGGGCCACCAAAAACACTGACTCACCAGATCTCTAGTACCAAAAATACCTGGATGACCAGCCAATGCAGAGCAATGAACTTCAGACATCACTCTCTTCCTCCACTGGTCAGGAACATACAATTTTCCACTGGGACAACGCTCAGGTTTGTCCTCCTGGAACTCTTCCAGAGCACGTCTCAAATCGGGCGAGATGGCAGAAAGAACTACCCCTTCGCCTAAGATGGTAGCAGGCTTGGTCACCACAGGAGAATCAGCAAAGAAGCTCCTAGAGACAGCGTCAGCCTTGACATTCTTAGTGCCAGGAAGAAAAGAGACCACAAAATCAAAATGTGTAAAAAACAAGGCCCACCTTGCCTGTCTAGGGTTCAAGCGTTTGGCCGACTCCAGGTAAATCAAATTCTTGTGGTCAGTGAGGACCACGACTTGATGTTTTTCTCCCTCCAACCAATGTCTCCACTCCTCAAATGCCCATTTCATGGCTAACAGTTCCCGATTCCCCACATCATAGTTACGTTCAGATGGAGAGAACTTTCGGGAAAAGAAAGCACAGGGATTCATTTTAGATGTTACAGGATCCTTTTGGGACAAAACAGCTCCTGCACCAATCTCAGAAGCGTCCACCTCTACCTGGAACGGGAGTGAGACATCAGGTTGCCGCAAAACTGGGGCAGAAGTGAATCTTCGCTTCAGCTCCTGAAAGGAAGAAACAGCCTCCGGAGACCAATTCAATACATCAGCACCCTTCTTAGTCAGATCAGTCAATGGCTTGGCAATACTAGAAAATTTTGCTATAAATTTCCGATAAAGATTAGCAAAACCCAAAAACTTCTGGAGGGCCTTCAAAGAAGTGGGCTGAACCCAATCATAAATGGCCTGTACCTTGGCTGGATCCATTTCAATAGTTGATGAAGACAAAATAAATCCCCAAAATGAAATCCTCTGTACCCCAAAAAGGCATTTCGATCCTTTGACATACAGGGAATTCTCCCTCAAGATCCGGAACACAGTCCGAACATGTTCCACATGAGAATCCCAATCCTTGAAGAAGATCAAAATATCATCCAGATAGATAATCAAAAATTTATCCACAAAGTCCCGGAAAATGTTGTTCATGAAGCACTGGAAGACAGAAGGGGCATTAGTGAGCCCAAAAGGCATCACCAGGTACTCAAAATGTCCCTCCGGAGTATTAAACGCCGTCTTCCATTCATCCCCATGCTTAATGCGGATAAGATTATACGCCCCCCTGAGGTCAAGCTTGGTAAACCAGCAAGCACCTTTAACTCTGGAGAATAGATCCGAAATCAGGGGTAACGGATACTGATATTTAATAGTAATTTTGTTGAGGGCGCGATAATCAATACAACGCCTTAATGAACCATCCTTTTTGGCCACGAAAAAAACCCCGGTACCTAAGGGTGAAGAGGACGGTCTGATATGACCCTTCTCCAACGCCTCCTTAATATAGGATAGCATAGCCTCGTGCTTGGGTACAGATAAATTGAAGAGCCGACCCTTGGGAAATTTACACCCCGGGCTCAGTTCAATTGCACAGTCATAACTCCTATGAGGAGGCAAAGACGCAGACTCATTCTCACTAAATACATCATAAAAGTCCGCCAAATAGTCAGGAACATCATGCGACTGAGGAGAGGTGGAAAAAACCGGAGCCTCACTAAGGGCACACCGACAACCCCAACTCACCACAGACACAGATTTCCAATCCAAAACTGGATTATGAATTTGCAATCAGGGAAACCCCAGAACAATGGCATCATGCAGCAAATTATGCAACACCAAAAATCGGCAATTTTCTTGATGGTCTGGGGCGACCGGCATTACCACCTGGGTCCAAAAATGAGGTTTATTTTTCGCCAAAGGAGTAGCATCAATCCCCCTCAAAGGGATAGGCGTCAGCAGAGGTGTCATCGGAAATCCACAACGTTTAGCAAAATCCAAGTCCATTAGGTTCAGGGCTGCTCCCGAATCCACAAAAGCCTTGGCGAAAAATGTGGACAGGGAGCAGATCAGAGTAATTGCCAGAAGAAACTTAGGTTGAACACCACCCACAGAAAACGTGTGTGCAAAACGTTTCTCTCATTTAGGACAGACAGAAATAATATGCGAGGCATCTCCACAAAAAAACACAGCTTATTACGCCTTCTGAACTGACGTTGCTCCCTGGACAAAACTCTATCACATTGCATAGGTTCAGACACTTGTTCAACAGGTGGCAACACCTCTCGTGCAGTCCTGCGTTCACGTAAACGCCGATCAACCTGAATGGCTAATGACATAGAATCGTCAAGACCAGAGGGAACAGGAAATCCCACCATAGTATCTTTTACGGCTTCTGACAAACCCTTCCGAGAGAGAGCTGCCAAGGCATTATTATTCCAGGTAGTAAGGACCACCCACTTTCGGAATTTTTGACCGTACAATTCTGCAGAATCTCGACCCTGGCTCAATGCCAGCAGGGTCTTTTCAGCCTGATCAATAGCATTAGGTTTGTCATACAACAACCCCAAGGCTTGAAAAAATGCGTTCACATTAGTCAGAATAGGATCATCTGGTTTCAAAGAAAACGCCCAATCCTGGGGATCGCCACGCAGCAAAGAGATGACAATTTTAACCTGCTGCGCGGAGCTCCCTGACGAGTTAGGCTTTAAGGCAAAAAATAATTTACAATTATTTTTGAAATTCAAAAATTTAGACCGATCCCCAAAAAACACATCAGGAGTAGGGATCTTTGGTTCAGCAGCATGTTAATGAGTAAGGTAGGCGGAAATTCCCCGCACTTCTGCAGCGAGCTGCTCCACATGATCAGACAATTGCTTTATCTCCATTGAGAGAAAAAAAAAATTCCCCCTACGGCCTCAGAGATATAGAGGAAAAAATATACACACTTTTTTTTTTTTTCAATTCTTTCCTGCTATTGAGTACCCTAGGATCTGCGGTATGGCTGGTGATTCTGTTATGAATGAGTCACCGTAGGAGGCAAAAACAGAAATACTAGCTAAGTCCAGAAAACCAGAGAAGTTGGCAGCTATCGGATTGCAGACCCCTGAACCTATCAACAACAACTAGCAGTAGCCGTGGGGGGTTCCTACGGTACCCTAGACCCCTCGATCACAGCCGGAGAACTAAATAGCCTAAAGACAGAAAGGGAAATCTAAACTGCCCCAGAGCAGACCCCAAAGCTATAGGCAGCCCCCAACATATAATGACAGTGAAGCTAGATGAAAAAACACTCACACAGATAGAATGATAGACTGAGCAAATGATGGGGCCCAAGCTAACTAAATAGGACAGGATAGAAAAGCTGCTGTCTGCAATCCGCCAAAACCCTATCAAAACAAGAGCCAACAGACTGATAGGGAAAAAAGCCCTGAAGACGCTAGGCTTCAAAAAGACTATATCAGTACTCAGGTATTTTCTGAAGACAAAGCAAAAAGGAATTCAGCTCACCCCAGCAGGGAATGGCAGAAATCCAGAAAAACAAGGCAAAACAAAACCAAAACACAAATGCAAAAAGAAGAGGAGAAAACTTAGTTTTTGAGGAGCATGAATCAGACTGGTCTCCTAGAATCCCTCTGAGAAATCACCAGCAAGGCAGAAGGGCGTCGGCTGCCTTATATCCAGTCAGCAATTCCAGTCACCCAGTCATCATCATCCTGCTCAGGTGCTTGGTAATCAGCCTCACTACCTTCCTTCACCAGAAGAGGGAGTTCATCAGACCTCAATGGTGAAGGGGAAAATGAACTCACAACACAACCGCCTCCAAGACTTCTCCCGAATAGCCCCTATTCTCTGGAATTCTTTGCCCCAACAAGTCCGACTGTCAACCACATTTGGATCCTTCAAACGGAACCTGAAAACCCACCTCTTCAAGAAAGCCTACAGCCCGCAATGACCCCGCTACCTCCTTCTCTCTCACCACTACCGATGATATCACCTCAACCAACACCGGAACTGCTGCAACCCACCAACCTACTGTCTCCTTCCCCACCATCCTGTAGCATGTAAGCCCGAAAGGGCAGGGTCCTCCCTCCACTCTGTATCAGTCTGTCATTGTTTATTTACTGTAAATGATATCTGTAATTTGTATGTAACCCCTTCTCATGTACAGCACCATGGAATCAATGGTGCTATATAAATAAATAATAATAATAGTAATCATTAATTGGCTTGAATGGGTGTTGAAAAAATGCAGCAAAAACGCAGGTATCATTGTTTTCAGCTTTTTTTCTGTAGAAAAGTCATGGACATTAGCATGGACATAGAGACACAAGTTAGCCCAAAAAGCGCACCAAAACCTGCATTTTTGCTGCAGCTTCTTTCCTGCCAAGAAATCATGTTTTGGTGCAGAAAAAAAGCAGCTAAAATGCCAAGTGTGAGCATACCCTAAGAAGGTATGATCAAAACTTGTTAGCCGGCCATATGGCCTATGTAAAATTTTTTATGTGAAATACATTTTTGATTTTTAATCCAGAACCTGCCTCATATCATGCATTGTGCTTTTTGCCTACTTTTGATCATGGACGGTTTTTGGTAATGGTTCTGAGATTCTATATCAGACGCATATAATGGACATGATAACAATAATCCCAGATGGATATTAAATGCCCGGGTAAAGACCAAAAGTATGACCCACCCCCCCCGGCAAACCAACACCAGATCCAAGATGATGAGAAAAATAAACCATGTATCACTGGAGTCTATTGAAATTGAAATTGATAGTTTACAAGTTATTTTAAAATGGGATATGACGGGTGATGCCCTTAAAAATTTGAATGATGAGATTGATGCTGAACTACAAAAATGGGCCAACGAGATATACACTCACTGGCCACTTTATTAGGTACACCTGTCCAACTGTGTGTTAAGACTTAATTTCTAATCAGCCAATCACATGGCGGCAACTCAGTGCATTTAGGCATGTAGACATGGTCAAGACAATCTCCTGCAGTTCAAACCGAGCATCAGTATGGGGAAGAAAGGTGATTTGAGTGCCTTTGAACGTGGCATGATTGTTGGTGCCAGAAGGGCTGGTCTGAGAATTTCAGAAACTGCTGATCTACTGGGATTTTCACGCACAACCATCTCTAGGGTTTACAGAGAATGGTCCGAAAAAGAAAAAAAATCCAGTGAGCGGCAGTTCTGTGGCCGGAAATGCCATGTTGATGCCAGAGGTCAGAGGAGAATGGGCAGACTGGTTCGAGCTGATAGAAAGGCAACAGTGACTCAAATTGCCACCCGTTACAACCAAGGTAGGCAGAAGAGCATCTCTGAACGCACAGTGCGTCGAACTTTGAGGCAGATGGGCTACAGCAGCAGAAGACCACACTGGGTACCACTCCTCTCAGCTAAGAACAGGAAACTGAGGCTACAATTTGCACAAGCTCATCGAAATTGGACAGTAGAAGATTGGAAAAACGTTGCCTGGTCTGATGAGTCTCGATTTCTGCTGCGACATTCGGATGGTAGGGTCAGAATTTGGCGTAAACAACATGAAAGCATGGATCCATCCTGCCTTGTATCAACGGTTCAGGCTGGTGGTGGTGGTGTCATGGTGTGGGGAATTTTTTCTGGGCACTCTTTGGGCCCCTTGGTACCAATTGAGCATCGTTGCAACGCCACAGCCTACCTGAGTATTGTTGATGACCATGTCCATCCCTTTATGACCACAATGTACCCAACATCTGATGGCTACTTTCAGCAGGATAATGCGCCATGTCATAAAGCTCGAATCATCTCAGATTGGTTTCTTGAACATGACAATGAGTTTACTGTACTCAAATTGCCTCATCAGTCACCAGATCTCAATCCAATAGAGCATCTTTGGGATGTGGTGGAACGGGAGATTCGCATCAGGGATGTGCAGCCGACAAATCTGCGCCAACTGTGTGATGCCACCATGTCAATATGGTCCAAAATCTCTGAGGAATGCTTCCAGCACCTTGTTGAATCTCTGCCACGAAGAATTGAGGCAGTTCTGAAGGCAAAAGGGGGTCCAACCCCTTACTAGCATGGTGTACCTAATAAAGTGGCCAGTGAGTGTAATCTACCAAAGCAAATAAATTTAAAAGGGGCATTCAGGATAAACAACTAGGCAGAATCTATAGATAGCGGAACACTTCTGGACGTTCCCGTTCTCAATATAGAAATACTTCACATTCCCGATCCAGGTCCACCTCTACACATTCTAATAGATCCTATGATGAGGATCCATCATCAAGAACACCCCAATTTGGTGGCCCTTCCACCTCTGAGTCCACCAACAACAGGATTGCTACCAGACAATTTACTAAGAGCAAAGCATCCGGGGGGAAGTCTGCCCAGACTGGCTCCAAGGGGGGACTCCAGGTATGAAATCTTTCTTCCCACATACTTTCCGATTCACAATTGGAGGTTCTGGGTAAGTGCCTGACCTTTTCTCCTACTAGTCCCTTCAATTATTTTACAGCCCTATAGGATCTACAACTCTTCTCTTGTAAATTGATTTTAAAAAAACTTCACAGCAAAAAATGAGCTCCACAAGTTATGAGTGAAATTGAGAGAGAGGCACTATGTAATTTGGAGGGCATCATTGGGGAACAAACTACTCAGCACCCAAGTAGGTTTCCTTCTTCTATTTTACCCAGATCAGCCAAATTTCCCACCTTGTCCCTGAGCCCAGCAATAGAAATCTTCACTAAGTTGGTATCTGAAGATTTCAAAAAAATATCTTCTAGATGAAAATATAATTTAACATATAAACAATGCAGGCTATTACTCAATTACAATCTTTTGATGACGTTGTTGTTAGACCTGCAGACAAGAGGGAATATTATAATCTGGCCCAATGAGAAATACGAGTGGGAGGCTTGCCGCCAAATAAAACATCCTAGTACTTACGCTAAGTTGTCATCTAATCCCTCATCATCTTTTCTCATGAACGTCAACAGATTTTTTTCAGGGCTCTTGCAGCAAACATTATTACTAAGAATGTATTGTCATGTCGGACACTGTTCACACCAGGGTGTCCGGCAGACAGCGGTAATATCCTGTTCCACTACAGTATTGTCATGTCGGACACTGTTCACACCAGGGTGTCCGGCAGACAGCGGTAATACCCTATTCCACTACAGTATGCTCAGGGACTTTGTTGGGTATTCTGTTCCAGTCGGGATAGGGTTAACCAGGTTGTCATGCTGGCTGAGGGCTGGGCCACGCCCTTGGTCTTTAAATAGTCCGCCCTGACTATGGGCGTCGCCGACTATAGCTTTTGCCTAGTGCTAGCAATACCGGTCAGCAGTGGTGGTTTTGGAGCGTCTGATATTTGGTGCAGTATATCTCTCAGTTGTTCTTTCTCCTATCTGTTTTATATATATATTTGGTTGCCCTTGCACATTATTGTATTCCCTTGTGTATTAACGGTGTGGTGTTTCTTTTACCCCTGTCCTTACGTATTTGTGGGGTCTGGTGTCTGGTCCCCTCACTGGGTGGAGGGTGGTGGGTTCAGCTTAGGGCTGGACAGGAGACAGGGAGAGGGTGGAGGCCCAGGCAGGCACACCTTCAGTGTAAACCCTGGGTTGAGGGACAGACAAGGTTTTCCCTAGTCTGAGGGACACCGCAGGGGTCCCGGGGTTTTAGCCTAAAGTAACCTAGGCATACCATGACTTTATAGTCGGCCCAAATACTAAAGTAAGAAAAAAAAAAAAGAAGTATAGATAAGGAATATAGGGGTTACTTACTATGGATCCTATACTTTCCCTAACCAAGCAGCTGGAGGCTCTATCCATACAGGTCACTGAACTTAGGGGGGCGGTCCAGCAACAAGGCCTGTCAGCTCCTGCTGTACCTGCTGAGGCTGCAGCCAGGGCAGCTGAACCCAAGTTTCCCCTTCCTGAACGATTTGCTGGTGATCGTGGTAAGTTCACGGTTTTTCGTGAATCATGCAAAGTGTATTTCCGTATGCGTCCACATTCCTCAGGTAATGAGGCTCAACGCGTGGGCTTGGTGATTTCTTTGCTGAGTGGTGATCCACAGGCTTGGGCCTTTTCACTCCCGTCTGACTCACCGGCATTTGAGTCTGTAGATTTTTTTTTCTCTGCTCTGGGTTTGATCTATGACGATCCGGATAGATTAAACTTAGCAGAGTCTAAGATACGCTCACTACTACAGGGTGAGCGACCAGCTGAGGATTACTGCACGGAATTCCGCGCTGGGCGGTGGACACGCAGTGGAATGATCCTGCGCTTAGAAGTCAATTTTTGCATAGGGTTTCTGGAAGGGTTAAACAGACTCTCCTAATGTACGAGACTCCCACCTCTCTGGAGGCTGCGATGGCACTTGTAGTACGCATAGACCGCCATCTCCGTCAGGGGGCGCTGGTTTCGTTGCCTCCGGGAGGTGGGGGAGTTGTAGGTGAGGTTGCCTCGGGTGAATCCGTGGAACCCATGCAGATCGCTGGTATAGCACAGTCACCGAGTAACAAGCCTAAACGTCCTTGGCACAGAAGGCAGGGGGTTTGTTTTTTTTGTGGCAAAGGAGGACATTTTATTAACGCTTGCCCCCTGGTACCTAAGAAGGGCGCGCCGGCGGAAAACTGATAGGCTCAGAGGGTTTGGAGGAGTCTAGTCTGAGCCTTTGTGTATCCTCCGTCATGGTTTCCCAGTGTATGCTCCCTGCTAGGGTAGCACTTGGGGGGCAAATGCTCTCTATTACAGTGTTTGTTGATAGTGGCTTAGCTGCCAATCTCATTGATGAGAAGTTCGCGCATACAGCGGGATTTCCGGTGGAGAGATTGCCGAACCCCATCCGGGTGGTTACCATCAATGCTTCCCCGTTGTCTCAAGGGGAGATCACAGAGTGTGTGTTGAATATACAACTCCACATTGGAGTATTACACTCAGAGCGGGTAACTTGTAAGGTCAATCAATCAATCAAATTTATTATCGCCAAGTACATATTACATATATACAAGGAATTCTTTGTGGCAAAGAGGCAACATAATATATAACAACAGATACAACAAGTAACATCTAACAAGACAGATACAGTATATAGTCTACACATGACGATTTAATTGTTGAACAGAGAGTGGATAGAAGCTGTTCATATGGCGGTTGGTACTGCATTTGGGGACTCTGAAGCGACGTCCTGAAGGGAGTAGTTGGAATGAGGAGTGTCCCGGGTGAGAGGGATCAGATGAAATTTTCAATGCGTGGGATCGAATACTCTTATCATAAAGATCCTGGATTTTAGGCAGGGGGGAGCCTATAATTCTCTCTGCTGTTCTGAAAGTCCTTTGTAAGCGGAGTTTGTCATGCGCAGTGGCTCCCCCATACCAGACTATCAGAGAGGAACAAATCACAGATCTGATGACAGCATTAAAGAATAAGATCAGCAGATTCTTAGACAAACCATATCTTTTCAGCTGACGCAGGAAGAACATCCTCTGTTGTGCTTTTCTTATAACAGCATCCACGTTTTTCCCCCATTTAAGATCATGAGAGATGATAACACCAAGGAATTTGGTCTCTGTGACCCTAAGAACCACTTCGTCATGGATGTAGATTGGAAGTATCTCATGTTGATCTTTCCTAAAATCTACAACCATCTCAGCAGTTTTTTTAGTGTTGAGTACAAGATTATTGGCTTTACACCAGTCACATATTCTTTCCACCTCACTCCGATACAAGTCTTCAGCATTTCCCCTGATGAGACCAATCAGTGTCATATCATCGGCAAATTTCAAGATTTTTACTGAGTCTGCTGAAGAGATGCAATCATTCGTATAGAGAGAAAACAGTAACGGGGACAAAACACACCCCTGAGGTGCCCCGATGTTTGTGACCAAGGTGTCCGAAGTGAATGGTCCAACTTTTACACTCTATATCCTGGCTGTCAGGAAGTTATAAATCCACAAGCATAAGTTGAGAGGGACTCCAAGAGCTACCATTTTCTTATGAAGTAAATTCGGATCAATGGTATTGAACGGTGAGCTAAAGTCCATGAAAAGAATCCGGACATATGAGTGCCGTTCATCTGTATGATCCAAAATGTACTTCAGTGCCAGATTGACAGTGTCGTTTGCCGAACGATTCTCCTTATAGGCAAACTGAAGCGGGTCCCATAGCTTCTGCGTGAATTTTATCAGGTGGGACATCATAATTCTTTCGAAGACTTTCATAGCTACAGATGTGAGTGCTACTGGTCTATAGTCGTTCAACTCAGAGGATCCCACTTTCTTGGGGACAGGGATAATTGTGGAATTTTTCCAACACTGAGGTACAACGCACTCTTTCAGTGACACATTGTATATATTTGTCAGTATAGGGGCAAGCTGGGTAGCACATACTTTCAGACACATTGGAGATACACCATCAGGGCCAGGTGCCTTTTTGACCTTAAGTCCCTTCAGGATGCGTATCACCTCTGCCTCGGAGATCACTACTTGGGTGTTGCACAATGAATGATCTTTATATGAACAGACTGAGGAGCTTAGAGATGAATAGCCACTGTGTGTAGAGCTTGCCTCAAATCTGCAGTAGAATTCATTTAACTCTGCTGCCAGACTTCTGCTGGGGTTCACTATAGTGGGGTGGCTTTTATAATTGGTGACCTCTCTTAATCCTCTCCATGCAGATCTAGTATCTTTTGATGAGAACCTTTCCTCCAGAATCTTTGCATACTCGTGTTTGGCTAACTTGATCTCTTTAGATAGCGAGTTCCTAAGTTTCTTGAATTCAGTAATATCGCCTGCTTTATAAGCCTCCTCTTTTCTCTTACGGATCAACCTGACTTTATTTGTAAACCACGGCTTGTTGTTTCCCCGAAAGTGGACAGATTTGGATGGAATAAACGTGTCTTCACAAAAACGGATATATGAGGACACTGCATCAACCCATTCATCCAGACCCGAGCATGTTTCCTGGAATACCTCCCAGTCCGTGCATTCAAAGCATGCTTGCAGTTGCAATTTTGCCTCCTCAGACCATGTCTTCTTTGTATAAACTGTAGGTTTGGATGTTTTCAACCTTTGCCTGTAGGCTGGAATTAAATGAATTAGACAATGATCTGAAAAGCCCACTGCTGCTCTCCTCACTGCCCTGTAGGTGCTTAGTAACTTACCGGCTCAGATGGTTCTGGGCTTTCCATGGTTGTCAATGCATAATCCTGTTATTGATTGGAAGACCCAGGACATAATTCAGTGGAGCAGGGAGTGTCAGGAGAGGTGCCTGGCTACATGTATTTCCGCTTTGACTCCCAGTATCCCGGAGTCGTTGCTGGACTATGCGGATGTATTTTCTGAGAAGGGTTGTTCAGAACTACCACCGCATCGCCCCTATGACTGTGCTATTAGGTTGAAACCAGGGGCCAAGTTACCTAAAGCTAGAATGTTTAATATCTCAGGTCCCAAGAGGCTAGCTCTCAAGGAGTACATTGCGGATAGTCTGAGCAAGGGTCATATTAGACCTTCCTCTTCTCCTCTGGCTGCTGGCTTCTTCTTTGTTAAAAAGAAGGATGGCAGTTTACGCCCGTGTCTGGATTTCAGAGAACTCAACCAGATTACGGTTCGTGATCCTTACCCTATGCCACTTATACCCGATTTGTTCAACCAAGTGGTTGGTGCCAAGTGGTTCTCCAAACTGGACCTCAGGGGGGCGTACAATCTTATAAGAGTCCATCAGGGGGATGAGTGGAAGACGGCATTCAATACCCCTGAGGGTCACTTTGAGAGTTTGGTAATGCCGTTTGGGTTGACTATGGCACCGGCGGTCTTTCAACATTTCATAAATGATGTCTTCTCTCATTTGTTGGGGAGATTTGTTATAATTTATCTAGATGACATCCTCATTTTCTATCGCGACCATGATACACATATAGAGCATGTTAGACAGGTCCTGCAGTTGCTCAGAGAGAACAGGCTCTATGTCAAGCTTGAAAAATGTGTGTTTGTCGTACAGGAGCTACCGTTCTTGGGTTATATAATCTCCGCCTCAGGGTTTAAGATGGTCACCGCAAAGGTGCAGGCGGTACTACATTGGGATCGGCCTGATAATCTTAAGGCACTTCAGCGATTTCTTGGCTTCTCCAATTACTATAGGAAATTTATTAAGAATTTCTCTATGATTGCCAAACCACTTACTGACATGACTAAAAAGGGTACCGACTTTTCTGACTGGTCTGAGCCTGCGGTACAGGCGTTTGAATTCCTCAAGAATAGTTTTGCCTCAGCACCCATTCTGGTGCAGCCCGATGTCTCCTTACCGTTTGTCGTGGAGGTGGATGCGTCGGAGGTTGGAGTGGGGGCTGTACTGTCTCAGGGCCCATCTTGGGCCAAGTTGCATCCGTGTGCCTACTTCTCCAAGAAGCTGTCGCCTGCGGAGCGTAATTATGATATTGGCAACAGGGAATTGTTGGCCATCAAATTGGCATTTGAGGAGTGGCGACACTTCTTGGAGGGGGCTGTTCATCAGATTACTGTGATAACCGACCATAAGAATTTGCTTTATTTAGAATCTGCTAAGCGCCTGTCCTCCAGACAGGCTCGCTGGGCATTATTCTTCACCCGGTTCAACTTCATTGTTACCTATCGACCTGGTTCGAAGAATATTAAGGCAGACGCTTTATCCAGGTGTTTTCCTGGTGGAGAGTTATGTGAAGAGCCGGTGCCTATTCTCCAAAAGGGTGTGGTGGTATCTGCCATCACGACAGAAATTGAGGCAGAGATTGCGGAGGCTCAGGAGGAGGTACCGCCGGGGTTGCCTGCTAATAAATCTTTTGTGCCACTACATCTACGCTCTAGAGTGTTAGGCGAACATCACGACACGGTACTGGCAGGTCATCCAGGGGTTAAGAGCACTCTGGAACTGGTATCGCGTCGTTTTTGGTGGCCTAAAATCCGGCAGGATGTGGCCTCATATGTGTCTGCCTGTACCACGTGCGCACGGGCCAAGACTCCTCGTTCCCTTCCCGCTGGTAGGTTGCAGCCTCTCGGGGTGCCCAGTAAACCATGGACTGAGATTTCAATGGATTTTATTACAGACTTGCCCGCCTCGGCGGGGAACTCGGTCATTTTGGTAATTGTTGATAGGTTCTCCAAAATGTCACATTTCGTTGCTTTACCATCTTTGCCCAATGCTAAGACTCTTGCTCAGATATTTATTCGCGAGGTGGTCAGACTTCATGGTGTCCCGTCTGACATTGTGTCTGATCGAGGTACGCAGTTTGTGGCAAAGTTTTGGAGAGCTTTTTGTTCTCGCCTTGGGATCAAATTATCTCATTCATCGGCTTTCCACCCTCAGTCGAATGGGCAGACTGAGCGGATGAACCAAAACCTGGAGCAATACTTGCGCTGCTTTGTTTCCGACAATCAGGAAGAGTGGTCAGCGTTTCTTCCTCTGGCAGAATTCGCAATAAACAACCATTGCCAGGAATCGTTTGGGGAATCTCCTTTTTTTTGTTTGTATGGTCAACATCCTCAATTTTGTACCTTGTGTCAGGGGTGCTCGGTTGGCGTCCCTGAGGAGGACCAGTTGGGAGCTCAATTGTCATCTGTTTGGAGGAGAGTCAAGCAGCGCTTGTTGAAGGTGGGTTCCAGGTACAAACGGGTGGCTGACTGCAGACGTGTGCCAGGTCCGGACCTGTGTGTGGGTGATTGGGTGTGGTTATCTACAAGGAACATCAAGCTCAAAATACCGTCACTTAAGTTGGGTCCCAGGTTCATTGGCCCATTTAGGATCTCCGCAGTGATCAACCCCGTGGCATTTCGTTTGGAGTTGCCGGCTGTGTATAAGATTCATAATGTGTTTCACAAAGCATTGCTAAAAAAGGTCATGGGTTTGGCGAATGGTTCTCCCGGGCCACCACCTCCCGTCTTGGTGGATGGCGCGTTGGAGTTTGAGGTGTCCAAAGTGGTGGACTCTAGGGTTGTGCGTCGCACTCTACAGTACCTGGTCCACTGGCGTGGCTATGGTCCTGAGGAGAGGACATGGGTGCCGGCCTCAGACATTCATGCTGATCGACTGGTTACTATGTTCCATCGTCGCCATCCGGACAAGCCAGGTCCTCGACATTGTGAGGTTCCGGAGGTCCCTCGTAGAAGGCGGGGTACTGTCATGTCGGACACTGTTCACACCAGGGTGTCCGGCAGACAGCGGTAATACCCTGTTCCACTACAGTATTGTCATGTCGGACACTGTTCACACCAGGGTGTCCGGCAGACAGCGGTAATACCCTATTCCACTACAGTATGCTCAGGGACTTTGTTGGGTATTCTGTTCCAGTCGGGATAGGGTTAACCAGGTTGTCATGCTGGCTGAGGGCTGGGCCACGCCCTTGGTCTTTAAATAGTCCGCCCTGACTATGGGCGTCGGCGACTATAGCTTTTGCCTAGTGCTAGCAATACCGGTCAGCAGTGGTGGTTTTGGAGCATCTGATATTTAGTGCAGTATATCTCTCAGTTGTTCTTTCTCCTATCTGTTTTATATATATATTTGGTTGCCCTTGCACATTATTGTATTCCCTTGTGTATTAACGGTGTGGTGTTTCTTTTACCCCTGTCCTTACGTATTTGTGGGGTCTGGTGTCTGGTCCCCTCACTGGGTGGAGGGTGGTGGGTTCAGCTTAGGGCTGGACAGGAGACAGGGACAGGGTGGAGGCCCAGGCAGGCACACCTTCAGTGTAAACCCTGGGTTGAGGAACAGACAGGGTTTTCCCTAGTCTGAGGGACACCGCAGGGGTCCCGGGGTTTTAGCCTAAAGTAACCTAGGCATACCATGACATGTATTTGGGGGTTTGGTGGTCAGGTCCCCCAGAACCCCCACATATTATTTGCTGCCCAAAATCCACAAGGATGCCCTCAACCCCCCTGGGTCACCCTATCTTGTCAGGGATTGAGGGTATCTGTGATTCTGTTTGCCAATTCATTGACTTTTACCTCAAACCCCTGGTAGAGACTTTACCCTCATATGTCCGTGACACGACAGATGTCCTGGCATGGGTTGACGGCATCCTTGGACACCAACACTCTTCTTGTCACTGCTGACATGGAGACTCTATACACCTGCATCGATCATTCCCAGTGTTTAGATGCTGTTCGTCTCTTCCTGGGGGCCTCTGACCTGAGTGGCCCTTTATGTGAGCTGGTACTCGAGCTCTTGAGTTTTGTTCTTACCCACAACTTTTTTTTATTCAAAGACAATTTCTATTTACAGAAGCACAGCACAGCCTGTGCACCATCGTATGCCATTCTCTTCCTGGGCGCCTGAGAGAGATATATTTTTGGCAGTGGGGGGTCCACCGGCCGCTTCCCATGTGCTGTGCTGGTACAGATACATAGATGACATCTTTATGCTGTGGGATGGGATGGCTCATCAGCTCGGGGATTTTATTACATCCCTTAACAATAATAAATCCAATATTCGGCTTTAGTATTCTTTTGACGATAGGAAAATTGACTTCCTGGACATCTGCCTGGAGGTTGACAGCAGCCAGCGTATCCAGACGGATGTCTCTAGTAAACCTACACCAGTCAACTCCTTAATACATGCTACTTCTGCCCACAATCCGGCTACTATCAGGGCTGTCCCGGTCGAACAGTTCCTTAGGATGAGACAAATCTGCTCCTTAGACGCCAGGTTCGAGGCACAAGCTTCAGACCTGAAAGACCGTTTTGAGACTCGTGGCTGCAACCGGAGAAGTATCAAATCTGGGTATGATCGTGCCAGAAATACTCCTCGCAGAAGTCTTTTATATCCAAGAAAAAACAAAAAAAGGTGGTGGTGATGGACCCATTTGTTTCATCACCACTTTTATCCATGAGTGGAAGAACATGCATTCTACTTGACAAAACACTGGTCCGTCCTGGGAACTGAGCCCTCCCTGGGGGCCCTGTTGGGCGATTCCCCCCTTATGACTTTTAGGAGATCAAAAAATCTTAACAAACTACTGGTTAGGAGTCATTATGCTCTGGCTTCTAGCAAATCCCTTTGGCACTTGAAGTCCATCTCCGGGCTCTTTTCCATGTGGGCACTGCTTGCCTGCACCAATGTCCTGAGCTGCTCTGTATTCAGCTCCTCAAATAGATCCAAGGAATTCAAAATACGACACCGTATTTCCTGCGGCAGCACAAATGTGATTTACTATGCCACGTGTGCTTGCCTCAGGATATACTGTACATTGGCTGTTATGAATGGGTCACGGAGGAGGATGGCAGGAACAGGCTAAGTCACCAGAAAACCAGAAGGTTGGTAACTTAGCGGATTGCAGACCCCTGATCCTACCAACACAACTAGCAGTAGCCGTGAAGTGTTCCTACAATGCCCTAGACGCCTCTGCACAGCTGGAGAACTAACTAAGCCTAAAGCCAGAAAGGTGAAATCTAAACTGCCCCGGAGCAGATCGCCAAAGGAATAGACAGCCCCCAAACATATATTGTCGGTGAGACAAGATGAGACACAAACACAGGCAGAGAACAGACTGAGCAAACGGTGGGGCCCAAGCTGTCTAGACAGGACAGGACAGGACAGAAAAGACACTGTCTGCAATCACGCACAAAACCCTAAAAAAATCCAACACATCTGATATACAAAAAACCTGAGGCCACACGACCTCACCCCCGCTAGATCAGCACTCTGGTATAAACTAGAAGTAAAGCAAAAGATACTAACATAACAGGGGACTGAACAAACTGACACAAGCTGTAACATATGAGTGGGGCCCAGTGCTGCCCCCCAGTAGGGAGTACGCTGTACCCTAGCAACAAAGCAGAAAGCAAAAAAAAGGCACAACCAGATTAGATGTAAAGGATTAGCAAAAGAATCACTTAACTGAACCATGCAGATCAGGCAGGAGACAAAGAACTCAATATGCACAAGGAGGAAATCACTAGCAACCACCAAGGGAAGCCTGCTCAATTATATGCTCCCAGCCAGTAATCCCAGATTCCCAATTATCATCGTCAGGTGGCAAACTTCCATCAACCTGGCCAGCTCCACTACTCCCAGTAACCACCAGAGGGAGCAGAGGGAGCTCCAGCTCAGAAGTCCGAGCAAGGGAATTCACAACAGTTTGCCTTACCACTAGAGAGCTCAGAGTGCGGGTGCGTGAGCATGTGCGGGACATTGGTGTGGCCAAGACAATGTCGGATCTTTCTGACTTAAAAATGATCCCCTGTTACTTTGAGTTGCACCATGATTGTGATGCTAAATCACTTAAGGTGAGGGGGATCGATGTGCTCCATATGGGCATCAGGGGTGATGATAATAAGAAACTACTAGCACAAATTGAGACGAGGTGGATCATAACCCTAGATACTAGGACACCTAAGGGTTTGAATGAATCTCTTAGCTTTGCCCCTGTTTTGGAATGCTTCTTTAACTGTTACTTGCGGTCCTTGACTTCCCTGTTCCCTTCTTTTTGTACCCCAACTTTCCGGTTATATGTTTTTAGTCCTTCTTGAATTGTTTTTAACTTCATGTTTTTATTATGTATTACTACTGATTATCTGCTCTTTCTGGTGTCCTGCTACGATCTCCACCTTTTCCTTACCGAGACCAAAATAACAGCGTGCCATCATTATGACAGCTACGGATCACAGCTCCACACTCTGTAGGGACCTTCGTATGTGCAGTACTCAGTGTGATATATGTATGCACTTTTTATGATCACTGATGTTCTCTCAATGTTTGTTACTATTACGGGGTATTGTTTTTCCAATGTACTCTTACACAGTATGTTATTGTGCTCCATTATGCTGTCAACCCCATGTCCATAGTAGGTGTGCGCATCGCGTTGATGCCCACCGTGTCCTGCATGCAAGCGGGCGTCTCTGTCTCTGGCGAACGCTTGGACATTTCCTCTCCCCAAGCATGTGCACTGATACATGTGCAGGACCCGCCGGTCACAATGTGCATGCGCCGACTGTGCTACTCTGGTCGTTTATGACCATATGACCGGGTCATTTGGGTTATTTTAAGGTCCTTCTGGACACATGAGATATCCCCTTGAAAAAGAGATGCCTGGTCACTGTGAAATGCACGTCGGGGTCTCATCCGGTCCTGGTCACCCATCAAACTCACCGGTAAGCCTGGCATATTTTGATTCACTTCCAGCCAATTTATTAGCCTTTGTATGCCCCGCTTAGGGGAATCTTTTCTCTTGGCTTACCTGGTGTTTGACATTGGTTCCACATTGCTCACTTGATATATACCTGTATACTTAGACTTTTGTATCTTCTGTTGGGTGACCTTGATGTTCTCTGCATTGCCTTGATGCTTTTTCATCACTCTATTATATGTTATGTGCTCTTTTTTACTTTTGTATAATGATTAATAAAATGTATCCTTTTTACTAAAATTTCACCTGTTGCTCCCCGTCCTCCTCTTTTTTCACATATAATGAATATCAGTGGTGCAGTTTCTTTGACTTTTACATTGGAAAGTACTCCCACTGCATACATTGCCCACAGGTTACACAGGTTGATAAAAGATACAGCGTAAAGGAAAAAGCTAAACTGATACTTACTAGCTCAGCAAATGCCAAAATTACCAATTAGGCAGAATGAACAAATAGATCTTTATGGACATGTTTTCTATATGTCCTGAAAGCAAAAAAAATAGCAGATTGAATGAATTCCGACAGTGTTTTGGATCAAATTTTCAGTGTTTGGTTAGTGAGTCAAGTTTTTAACATCTCTATTCATCAGTTTATCTTACCTAGAAAAAAATTCTAGCTTCTCCTGCCCATTAGGGTTTGCTCAAACTGGCATATAAATTGGACTAATGCAAAGAGAGAAAAAATTGAATTGCACTCACACCATTGTTAATCAATCAATGAGTCATTGCTAATCTGTGAGTTTTCCCTCAGCTGTAATGGGGCTGAGGAAAAAAATTGCAACATGCTCTGTATGGCCGTGTATATCAGACGAGATTCGACAATGCAAGTCAATGGGTTCAACAAAATAAAATGGACATCACACTAATAATCTGTATGCTGTCTGATTTTTACTCACACAGCTCAAAGGAACCAGGAAACTGCATCACCAAGTACAGTAAAGCCCCCGTTACACATAGCGATATCGCTAGCAATATCGCTGTAACGTCACTGGTTTTGTGATGTAGCAGCGATATTGCTAGCGATATCGCTACATGTGATACTTACCTCCGACCGTCTCCCCCGCTGTTTATCGCTGGTCACGCGAGAAGGTCCTAGCCCATTTCTCCTTGGGCGCTTCCTGCTGGGCTTCCTTTGGCGCCGACGAGCGACGCATGGACACGGGTGGTTTAGATCAGGATCGCCGCATCTCACAGGTAAGTAGCGACCCCCGACCCCTGCTATGTCGCTGGTGAGATCTGCCTGTGTGGCAGCTCACTAGCGACCACTTAGCGATGCACCAGCAATCCATATCGTTGTCGGGATTGCTGGTGCATCGCTAAGTGTAACGGTACCCTAAGTTACTAGGCAGAACTCTCAAAACAGATAGATTGATAGATAGATAGATAGATAGATAGATAGATAGATAGATAGATAGTGCAGCAGTATTCACATGGTGTAGTGTGATGAGGCAGTGACCCAGCAAAGTTCAAAGCTAAACGTGTTTTAATTTCTAACTCACAGAAAATGCACAGCACACGATATCCTCCAGATCGCAGCCGGGAAACACGACAGTCCACATCTGAGAAAGGTTGTCGTGGGTGACTGCACTGCCGTGTACACTGTGGGTGAAGGGCCTTTTTGCTCTGCTTGCCTGTGTAGCCTAAGGCTAGTTTCACACTTGCTTTTTTTTGCAGCGCGTTTTTCCCGCAAAAAAACGCATTAAAAAAACGCATACAAATGCATACAAACGCTGCGTTTTTTTCCAGCATTTTAATGCGCATGCAGGAAAAAAACGCAGCGTTTTTGCGCGTTTGTATGCGTTTTTTGTGCGTTTGCGTTTTTTTACAGATTTTGGAAAAACCCCACAAAAAAGAAAAAACAACCATTCAACAACACACAAGACCAATGGGACTTCATTGTGGGTGTGGTATGTTAATATATATACACCCTGTCTACAGTATTCTTCACATTTGCTTGATTCTTCTCGTGACCATGGATCTGCGCTGGAAGAGTTTTCACTTCAACTTGGATTTGGACATCGCGATGGCTCAGGCGTATGCAGTTGCTTGCCATGAACAAAGGAAGAGAGAGAGGCAGCGAAGACGGCGGCGTATGTGGATACATCCGATTGTTGAACTCCGGGAGAGCCGTGGGGCATACCATACCCTCTACAGCGAGCTCCAGTCAAACCCGGAGAAATTTACAGATTATATCCGGATGTCCCACGAAAGTTTCATGGATTTGCTTGCTCGTGTCCAACAATCCATCCGGAGACAGGACACACAGCTCCGTCGTGCGATTCCTCCTGAGGAACGGCTACTGGTGACATTACGGTATGTTTTAAAAACAAAGGGGTGTGGTCTGATGTTTTTTTTTGTAAATTTAGTATTCAAAACCTTGGGTAATTAGTTTTCGTGAATGTACTAATATTTTTTTTATAGTTTTTAAAAATAATATACATAAATATTAATTTTACTTCTTTGTCTGTTCACAGATTCCTGGCGACTGGAGAAACCCTATCCTCACTACACTTCCAGTACCGTATTGGAATCTCTACCTTGTCTGGAATTGTTGCTGACACCTGCCGGGCTCTCTGGAATGTTCTTTGCCCAGAATTTATGCCCCTGCCCACCGCTGAAAAGTGGATGGAAATTGCTGACAAATTCTGGACAGTATGCAATTTTCCCAACTGTTTGGGAGCTGTTGATGGGAAACACATACGGATCATCAAACCCCAAAGAACGGGATCTGAGTACTATAATTACAAAAAGTACTTTTCAATAGTACTCATTGCAATTGCGGATGCCGGATGTATGTTTGTAGCAGTGGACATTGGAGCATTTGGCCGTGGTAATGACTCGCAGGCTTTTAAAAACTCAGACATGGGCCGGAGGTTGTATGGCAACCAATTTAATTTCCCTATGCCACGGCCTCTTCCTCACACCGAAGCTCCGCCACTGCCCTTTGTAATGGTTGGCGATGAGGCTTTTCAAATGTGCGGAAACTTACTGAAACCCTACTCCAGCCGGGACTTGGACCACACCAAAAAAATTTTTAATTACAGGCTGACCAGGGCCAGAAGAACTGTCGAGTGTGCTTTTGGGATTCTTGTTTCCAGATGGCGAATTCTGGGCACGGCCATTAATCTTAAACTTGAAACAGTCGATGAGGTGGTGAAGGCCTGTGTGGTTCTACATAACTTTGTGATGGCTAAAGAGCACCCGACCTTTGAACTGGACGATGATGCTCCTAACCCATTGCCTGAATTCACTCAGCACACTCTCAGGTCATCCGTTGAAGTTGGCCAAATGAGGGACAAATTTGCGGCCTACTTTATTTCTGATGTAGGACGGGTGCACTGGCAAGATGAAATGGTGTAATGTTGTTGTTTATGGTAATAAAAATCCTTATTTGATACCATTACTGAGTGCACTGTATTTTTTAAACTCCGATTAATTAAAAAACTTCCCATGTATAACTGAATTTTGTTATGTTCACACACCTGGGCAGGTAAATACACATACGAGTTAAAATGCAGCATTGCTAGTCTGCGTGAAATATATTGGAATGAGCAAAGCTGCAGGCCATGAATCAGGAAACCATTTTTTTTCAAGATAAAATTGTGCAAATAGTTTAAAACAAAGTATGTGATTTTCTCAAAACACAACACTCAAAACCCAACCCCAATGAAAGTCCATGGGGAATACAAGTCAGCATTGAGTGGATGAATGTAATCTGCTCCATTAAAAGTTATTACACTAGGCCTTTGAATGACTATACTAGGCCGTGGTATTTCAAATATGAGTATACTAGGCCTTGGGGCTAGTAGTATAGTAATATGTGAAATACCACGGCCTAGTATAGTCATACCAAGGCCTACTGTAATAACTCGATTTTTAACAACTAGCATCTTGTTTCAACAAAAACAAACTGGTGAAACTAGAAAGAAACTTATTTTTTAGACAAGTTTCAACAGTTTGTTTTTCATGAAACCAGATTCTATTTGGTAAAACTAGAGTTATTACACTAGGCCTTGGAATGACTATACTAGGCCGTGGTATTTCAAATATGAGTATACTAGGCCTTGGGGCTAGTAGTATATGTGAAATACCACGGCCTAGTATAGTCATACCAAGGCCTACTGTAATAACTCGATTTTTAACAACTAGCATCTTGTTTCAACAAAAACAAACTGGTGAAACTAGAAAGAAACTTATTTTTTAGACAAGTTTCAACAGTTTGTTTTTCATGAAACCAGATTCTATTTGGTAAAACTAGAGTTATTACACTAGGCCTTGGAATGACTATACTAGGCCGTGGTATTTCAAATATGAGTATAGTAGGCCTTGGGGCTAGTAGTATAGTAATATGTGAAATACCACGGCCTAGTATAGTCATACCAAGGCCTACTGTAATAACTCGATTTTTAACAACTAGCATCTTGTTTCAACAAAAACAAACTGGTGAAACTAGAAAGAAACTTATTTTTTAGACAAGTTTCAACAGTTTGTTTTTCATGAAACCAGATTCTATTTGGTAAAACTAGAGTTATTACACTAGGCCTTTGAATGACTATACTAGTCCATGTTATTTCACATATGACTATACTAGCCCTTGGGTTGGTTTTTAACATGTATTTACCCATCAGTGTGTGTGAGCGGCGCAAACAACATTAATGAAACTTATTAATGGTGAACCACAAATGTAAATTTATTTTTTATCACAAAAAAAAAATTTAAAAATTATTTTTTACGGCGTTTGGGGGCAGATGGTTTCAATTTGGGGGTGTGCAGGGAATATGCAACACTTGCAGTTGAAGACGGTGTTTGAGGGGAAGGGGCAACAAAACTTGTGGGGGAAGGTAGTCCAGTTAAGGGAATTAAACTTGGAACACTTGTAGGAGAGGAAATCTGTTCAGTTACATTAGTTGTAATGGCATGTCGCCGTAGGCTTGTGTGCCTGGACCGACTTTGGCCCAATGCCCGCCTTGATTGATTTCGCCTTGAAGTAGGGGCAAATATGGAATGTAGGTCCCCCGTCTGCTGGTATGGCTGCTGCTGCTGAGGTGGCGGCTGCTGCTGCAGAGGTTGCGGCTGCTGCTGAGGTGGCGGCTGCTGCTGAGGTGGCGGCTGCTGCTGAGGTGGCAGCTGCTGCTGAGGTGGTTGCTGCTGCTGCTGAGGTGGCGGCTGCTGCTGAGGTGGTTGCTGCTGCTGCTGAGGTGGCGGCTGCTGCTGAGGTGGCTGCTGCTGCTGAGGTGGCGTCTGCTGAGTTGGCTGCTGCTGCTGAGGTGGCTGATGCTGCTCTTCTTGTTCAGTGCTCGTCCTTGCAGGAGGACTGGTGGCGGCAGTGATGGCCCAGGTTTGCAGAGTGGTGGTGGCAGGGCTACTACATGTTGTTGTAGCGGCAGGGCTGTTCCATGTTTGCCTAGTGGTGGCTGAGCTCCACGCATGCATGGGATTGGCGGTGGTGCTCCAGACAGGAGCAGCGCTTGCCATGGTGGTGTCGGTGAAGTGACCAGCTGCACTCAGACTTGTGGTGGTGTAACGGTGGGTGTCCAGCCTTTGAAGAGAGGTGTCCGTGCAGTGGTATGCAGCACAAGTCGGTAGTGAGGTGAAGCGAGTCAATGGTGGCACAGGTGGAAAGGACACCACTGACTGCTGACCGTACCGATTATGCTGCATAGCCTGCAAGAAAGCATTGTTGCAGGCCTGCAGCACATTCAGCTGTTGATCAGGACTAAGGTGTTCCGCCATGCCCTTTTCAATCTTACTAAAAAAATGGTGTGCTGGTCTGTTGAGGTCGGCCTCCAGACGGTCAAGGCGCTGTTCTACAGAATTGAAGCGGTGTTCAAAGTGGTTAAAACCACGTTCCATCAGTGCAAAACCGCTTTCAACTCTGTCGGACAGTGACTTGAGGCTGGAATTAAATGTCTCGCTCAAATGCATAAACTCGGGCAAGACATTCCTGTCCAAGGCCCTCTGCCGCTGGCGGGTAGTGCCCGCATAACCAGTGGCAGAGACCTGGGACAGGGGAACACCTGATGGCCCAGCTTCCTGGTCACCAGCTGTGTGTGTGTGGGACCTGCAAGGTGCTTCCTGGCTGTCGGATGGCTGGGACGGGTCAGAGGACGTCCGACGAAGGACCGCTCCAGGGCCAGGTTGCAGGGTGCTGCTCCAGGTGCTGTGGAAGAAAGGAAAATCATTACTACCATGCCTTTACAAGAAGCATCAGCTGTGGATTAGAAAAACACAGATTAATAAAAATAAAAACCCAAAATGTATAATACTTACGATCTTGTGGCAAGGACCGGTCGTAGGAACTGCAACGCGTGATAGTGACGGTATCTAGTTCTGGTCCTTGACGCAGATCCACTGCGAACCTGGCCCTCAGCACGAACATCACTGTTGAAGCGGTCCTTGATCGAACGCCAACGTGTTCGGACTTTGTCCACTGTTGATAAAAAAAAACAGTGCCGTCAAGTACAACAGTCACTGCTTCACAATTTAGCAATACAATACTCAAAGCAGTCACTGTACACCCCGATGACACTGTTGGGTTTCCTGCTAGAATACACCTAGCACGAAACCCAACAGTGCCGTCAAGGACAACAGTCACTGCGGCACAATGTAGCAATACAATACTCAAAGCAGTCACTGTAGACCACGATGACACTGTTGGGTTTCCTGCTAGAATACGCCTAGCACGAAACCCAACAGTGCCGTCAAGGACAACAGTCACTGCGGCACAATGTAGCAATACAATACTCAAAGCAGTCACTGTAGACCACGATGACACTGTTGGGTTTCCTGCTAGAATACGCCTAGCACGAAACCCAACAGTGCCGTCAAGGACAACAGTCACTGCGGCACAATGTAGCAATACAATACTCAAAGCAGTCACTGTAGACCCCGATGACACTGTTGGGTTTCCTGCTAGAATACGCCTAGCACGAAACCCAACAGTGCCGTCAAGGACAACAGTCACTGCGGCACAATGTAGCAATACAATACTCAAAGCAGTCACTGTAGACCACGATGACACTGTTGGGTTTCCTGCTAGAATACGCCTAGCACGAAACCCAACAGTGCCGTCAAGGACAACAGTCACTGCGGCACAATGTAGCAATACAATACTCAAAGCAGTCACTGTAGACCCCGATGACACTGTTGGGTTTCCTGCTAGAATACGCCTAGCACGAAACCCAACAGTGCCGTCAAGGACAACAGTCACTGCGGCACAATGTAGCAATACAATACTCAAAGCAGTCACTGTAGACCACGATGACACTGTTGGGTTTCCTGCTAGAATACGCCTAGCACGAAACCCAACAGTGCCGTCAAGGACAACAGTCACTGCGGCACAATGTAGCAATACAATACTCAAAGCAGTCACTGTAGACCACGATGACACTGTTGGGTTTCCTGCTAGAATACGCCTAGCACGAAACCCAACAGTGCCGTCAAGGACAACAGTCACTGCGGCACAATACAGAGCAGGGAAATACTCACTAAACGCCTTTTTGGCGGATGCTGTGGCGCTGTCCCAGCCATCCATCAACGCTGCGGCCACCTCATTCCATAGCCGCCGTGTCACCACATTGTCCTTGTACAGCCGGTCACGGCTGTCCCACAACGGCGAACGCTCCTGGACCAGGCTGATGAGCTGCTCATTATCCAGGTAGACGTCTTCATCCCGTTGTGGAACCTAGACAAAACACATTCATTAGAATAATCAAATTTAAATTGACTAAAAAGTTACAAAAAAAGAAAAAAAAAAAAGAGTAAAAATAGAAGATAAAAAAAAAAAAAAAACATTACAAATCATTTGATACTTACATTACGTATCACCACCGGGACTTGGCTTCGCTGCTCCTGCTGTTCGCCCTCACTATTCCCGTCCGCAGATGATGATGACGATGTCTGAAAGTTGAAAAAAACGTAAGAGATTTGGAGAAGCAGCAGATATACTTACCAGATGCACGAAAATAATCACCTCACGGTCTGCTTGCGCCAATTCCTGCCGCGATGGGGAATACTCCGATTCTGAAGACATACTGCATGTAAAAATAATAAAAATCATTAGTACATACATAATTTAAAAGGACAGGCATATAATGTAATATACTCACATTCTTCGCTGATATAATGTGTTCTTGGTTGAATGTCTGCTCTTCAATCTGTCTAGTGTAGTAGTGGCAGAGTTTTGGCAGGCACCTCCTTTATATAGCCTTTTTTTTTTGGACTTTAGAAGATTCTAACTAGGATAAAAAGTGGACACCACCCAAAAAACGCTGCGCTAAAAAAGCGCATACCTGCGCATGCCAGTGCGCACGTATGCGCATCCATAGGCTATAATGGCCATTTTTAGCGCAAAACGTGCGCATACGTGCGCATGCGATTTTTTCAAGGGCCAAAAAATGCAACATGCAGCGTCTGGAAAATACCATCGCACACCCCAAAAAAACGCAGCGCATGAAAATCGCATACATGCGCTTACAAGTGCGCAGGTATGCGCACCCATGTTAAATATAGGGGAAAAATCGCATGCGCACGTATGCGTTTTTTTCCAGCGCTAAAAAACGCAAATGTGAAACCAGCCTAACACAGGTGGAATTCTGCTCTGCACACTTGTAAAATCAAACTGATACTAACACACCCAACCTTCTGCTTCAGGGTTTCTTACAAGGAACCTGTGGCCGTAGGCCACATGGAAAACCTGAGCCAGGGGAGGAAACGGACTACCCCACTACCATCCTCTAGTCTGTTTCAAAACAAAAGCCCAGAGCAGGTTTTCTTAAATCTGCCTTGGACAAAATAGCTTGCCCAAGGCTAACACTTACTTTTATTTTGCATTGCACTCCAACAGCCTCAATACGCTTTTGTGTGCATCCTGTGGGGAACACATAGCGACCCTCGCATGTGACACCGGTCACTGCCTCGCAATAGATAGTTGTAGATATAAAATTTCACAAACCCCTACATATTAGAAATCTTCACCCTTTAGTGCCTTTCATGTAGAGTTTATAGTACAGCTTTTTTGGTTTGCTTAACCTAATAAATAAATAAACAAAAAAATGAGTTGGGGTCCCTGCTATTTTATGACTTGCAAAGGTAAAGCAGACAGCTGTAAGCTGATATTGTCAGGCTTGGAAGGGCCTCGATTATGGGGCCTAAAAAATACCAGCCCATAACAGCCCCACACCTGTGGCTTCACATGAGATGCCCCAATTCGGGTGTTTAGGCTTTGCTCTTCCTGATTGCCCTGGTGCATTGGCAATCATGGTAATGGGGCTTGCATCCAATTTCCACCAAAAGAATATAGATTCCTGTAAATGGTCCTTTCATGAAGAGGATTATACTCTTCTTTTTCCTTCCAGCAAGTCATCAAAAAAACAAAATCAGTTTTAGCACTGTTATAGATTTGTACACCCTTACTTTAAAGGGAATCTGTCACCAGCTTTTTGCTTTCTTATCTGAGAGGAGCATAATGTAGGAAAAGAGACTCTGATTCCAACGATGTATCACACAGTTTACTGGGTGCAGCAGATGTGATACAGAGTTTTTAGATGTAGCATGAAGAAGAGCTCAGAAAGCTGACCCACACCATAGCTTTCTATGTACATTGTGTATTGACAGTGAGCTGCTAATCAGAGGAAGCGATGTGGCTGTAGTCTGTGCAGAAATAATATCCTGGTGATAAAAGCTTCATTGTAGGCAAACATAGAATCATAGTATCATAGAATGGTAGAGTTGGAAGGAACCTCCTGGTTCATCATGTCCAACCCCCAGCTCAATGCAGGATTCGCTAAATCATCCCAGACAGATATCTGTCCAGCCTCTGTTTGAAGACTTCTATTGAAGGAGAACTCACAACCTCTTGTGGCAGCTTGTTCCACACATTGATCACCATAACTGTCAAAAAGTTTTTTCTAATATCTAATCTGTGTCTTCTCCCATTCAGTTTCATCCCATTGCTTCTAGTCTTTCCTTGTGCAAATGACAATAAAGATGACCCTTCTACAATGTGACAGCCCTTGAGATATTTGTAGACAGCTATTAAGTCTCCTCTCAGTCTTCTCTTCTGCAAGATAAACATTCCCAAATCCTGTAACCGTTCCTCATAGGACAGGATTTGCAAACTGGTCACCATTCTGGTCGTTATTCTCTGAACTTGCTCCAGTTTGTTGACGTCTTTTTTAAAATGTGGCACCCAAAACTGGACACAGTATTCCAGATGTAGTCTGACCAAAGAGAAGCACAGCCTAATAATTGACACATCGCTGAAATCTAAATTTCAGCACCCATCTCCTGCAGTCTTCAGATTACATAGCAGAAACCTACTGACATATTCCCTTTAAATCAGAGTTCTTCATATACTCTAGGACAGACACATATAGGGTACACAATGCCCGACAAAGTAATGCGACATCACGTCTTCTTTTCTCCTTTGGAGATAGATTGAGCCAAGAGAAAAGGTAAGGAAGGAAACATATGTTCTTGAAAACACAAGGCCCGAATGACACTATTGCTCGGACTACAGAGGGAATATGACTCTGTATGGTTTTAATGAATTTGGTAACTTGATGAGCTTTAGTCACATGAATATTGCTTCAGTCCCAATGTTTGCCTCCAGGATAATTACCAAATAGGTGCTCTATAAGAAGTCAGGCATGATTTGGGAGTGAAACAATATACAATCCTCACAATGCATTCCATGCTATCATACTGTATATGAGAACGTACAGAATATGCATAAGGGTAAACAGCAGATTTCATAAATGTTGCTTGCTTTTTCTCTTTTCATTTCTTTTTGGAAAGCCGCCCGTCTCAGCACTTGTAAACACACAGCCTGAAATATTTACCTGTTTATGATTAAATTGCAAAATGATCTTCTAGAATCTGGCCTAAATTAAATGTCATAGCATTTATCTCTCATAAAATGGGACAGCAAGGACACTAATTTCCTAGGTGTTCAATCACTGCCCCGCGCCACTTGAGAGGCATCTTGGGAATGAGCCTGTCCACAGTTCAGAAGATTTCTGACAACGGAGAGATGAAATAATAAAAGTCAATTAATCATTAAAGGCTGTTACAAGCACATATCGAGCCGGTCTGGTGCAAAATGTTAATCAGTCTGCAATCAATTTATAAATTCCAGCAAATTGGAGGGATCAATAGTTTTAAAGCCTAATGAATCAATGGAAGGGCATAAGGCTGCTCCTCTGGGTCTCTGTTATATGGCTGCCACACCAGTGCTACCTTGTCTAGGCATTGTGCCAAGAGAGGTCACCTATCCCAGCAGGCTGCTCACTTTAGCAGCAGTTACCACGGTGACAGCATGTCACTGTTGCCCTAGTGTCCTTCTCGGGAAGGTGGAAGCCAATGCATCACTGCCTTTGATGGATTTGTCAATAACAGTTAGCAGGAGAGGCAAACTGCTCACATAATGCTCGCCGGTGCGCCGTCCCAGAGCACATCGGGGTGATTTAATTGTTTTGAAGGATGTGTGCAGCTGCATACATGAAAGGGCTAAGCAGTGGCCAGACACAAAGCATGAGTAGGCAGGAGCAAGGAGATGTGCTTTCCAGCCCTGGGAAAAGAGAAATTGTTTCCTCGGTGTGGTATTAACTAAAGTGTTGTGAAAAAGGGAAACAACCTCAGCTTCTAAAAATAAAAAGAGAAATAAATAATTTATCTGTCATCAAAATGTGTTACTTATAAATAGATTTCAGTTTCTCATTAAGCCTCCAGGCTTATTTCAGAGGGATTGCACAGCAGAACAAGGCAGGTTCATGCGTCAGTATCACGAATCCTTGATGTTCAGTCACTAGGCAGTAGGGGTGGGACATTTCTGGAAATGTTTCTATGTACAGTACATGCCAATAAATAGATGACAATTGGTTACCTGTTAAAGAGCTTGTTCATTTATTTTAAATAAAGTTCATTGAAACGTGTGTAAGAGTGGTGGACTAGCTACTGTGTCATGCATTTCTATAGATCTAGTGTATAATGTGAAATGGTGTAGAATAAGTACTGTCTACATATATAATTGCCAGTGGCCGCTGTCCCCGAATCCCATAAGACACCACGGCCACGAACTGCGCCTGCGCAAGTGACATACAGTACACGTCTCTGCTATTCCCACGCAGGCGCAGTAACAGTCGCTTAGTTACTACGCATGCGTGGGAATAGCGGTGACGTGTATCTCACTTGAGCAGGTGCAGTTCGTGGCCGCAAGGTCACGAACTGCACCCCCATATAATAGATGAGGCAGCGGAGACGCCCAACACTCCTCACACACTACACTTACCCTGGTGCCAGCATCAGCCCTGCCAACCCTTCATGCTTCCTGGCCACTAAACCAGCAGCAAGACTACAAATTCCAGCATTCCGTGTCTGTACGTTGTCTTCCTGCCTTCAGTCATGTTTTTTGTGCACAGACGTATTCACTTGAATAGGCAAATATCGCTCCGCTCCTCCCGAGTCTCTCCGCATGGCTAAGTAGTACTGTACAGCCACATATGGGGTATTGCCACTTTCGGTACAAATTGTGAGACAAATTTTGGTGCCATTTTTACCCACTTCTTGTTTGAAAATGTAAAATCTTTGGCTAAAACAAAATTTTGGTGGTAAAAATGTAGTTATTTTCTCCTCACTGCCCAATGGTATAAAATTCTATGACACACCCATGGTGTCAATATGATCACTGCACCCCTAGATGAATTCATTGAGAGGTGTAGTTCATAAAATGGGGTCACTTATGTGGGGTTCTGCTGTTTTGGCACCTCATGGGCTCTCCCAGTGGATCATGGCACCTGTAAACCATAACAGTAAAATCTGTTGCTCATTCTCTTCTGAACTCTGCCATGCGCCCAAACAGTGGTTTACCTCTACATTTGTAGTATCAGCATACTCAGGACAATTTGCACAATAACATTTGTGGTCCAATTTCTTCTGTTACCCTTGGGAAAATATAAAATTGGGGGCAAAAAGATCATTTTTGTGGAAAAAAATATGATTTTTTATTTTTACGGTTCTACGCTATAAACTTCTGTAAAGCACTTGAGGGTTCAAAAGAACTGATGTACAGTACATGTTCACACGTTGCAAAATTACTGTGTTTTTGTTTTCTGCAGGTGCCAGCACCAAAATATGCAATAACAATCTTCTCTTATTATTATATCTTTGTAGCATTTTTTATTCTTTTTCCACCTTATTTGATGCGTTTTTGGTGCAGATGTGTAGCTGCATTTTTAATGTGCTTTTTATTGTACAGTTTTAATTCTGCACTTTAAAAGGTAGCTGCAGTTTTTTACATTTGTTTTTTTAAGACTCCACATAGAAGCCTACAGAGAAAAAAACGCACCAAAACCGCACAGTTCAACCATGTCTTTAAAAGCACAGGGGGTGCCGTTTTAATTAAATCACATCCACTTTGCACAGAAATTCTGCTGTGTTTAACTGTTCAAGCAAAGTGAATGTGATTTCATGAAAACGGCGCCCCCTGTGCATCTAGAGACGCTGCTGAACGCTGCAATTTTGGTGCATTTTTTTCTCTATAGACTTATACGCAGAAGCTGAAAAATAGCAAGAAAAAAAATGTTGCATTTTTGTGTGCAGAATAAAAAAAATTAAAAAAAACATTAAAATATCAGACTTACATCTGCACAAAAAAATGCATCAGATATGGGGAAAAACGCATAAAAGAAATGCAGCAAACAGGCAATAATCAGAGCAGATTTTATTGCATCGTGAGGTGTGGACATCTGCAGGAAAAAAGTAGTATAAAAAGGGCAGCATTATGTTTTGTGTGAACACAGTCTCAGTGTTACATTTTTATGACTTTTTTATGGGTTTAATAGAGAAAAAATATCAATCACAATGATTTTAAGCAACTCCTCAGCTTATTGCTAAAAGCAGAACTATGCTGAGCATACAAAAACACATAGTTCTGAAACATAAATTGTTCAAATGATAATCAAAGCAAGATATAAAATATTAACCATAACAAGTTTTCGTTTTTTATTATTAACAAACAATTTATCTATCAGCTACTACCCCATGCTATGATACCCTGGAGGAGACAGGTCCCGTTTACCGATGGACATCTTGTCTCTAAATCTCACCATATATGTTTACAGGGAAAGCGCTATGGAGAAGGAAGTACTCAATACCATTGTAGTGGAAACCCCTTATTAGAGAGAGCTTTAGGGGAGACGCAAGGGGTCTCAATGCCAGGTTTGACCAAATTAAATTGTCGATTGGTCGCCAAGACAAAGCATATAGAACAGTCTGTCTCTGTAGAAAGTCAGTCTGACTTAGGCCGGGGTCAAGCAAGCGTATGGCATCCAATGTGAGAGCATCGGAGGCGATATGCTAATGACCCACGGCTCCTGCTCTGCTGCGAGCGGGAGCCGAGTGTCATGCTACTGTGCTCCGACCCTCTAGCACAGAAAGGATCGAAGCACAGTTGCGGAGAAGGCAGATAAACTAATTTCTCCATCTCCTTCATTGCCAGGGTCAGCGTACATCGCACAGCACTCGAATAATATCGGAGTGATGTGCTGTGTCACTCACATCCATAGACTTATATGGGTGCTAGTGAGCCGAGACTTGGCCAAGTCTCAGTGTCAATCGCAGCATGCTGCAATTGTAAGGGAGGGACAGGACTGTAGTCGTGACCTGTATTACTGTAGCAGCTGTGTCCAGTCCTTCCCCTAAATGAAACAATACTCTTCTCCTCAGCATACCTGCATCTCCAGATTCAGCTTCACCAGGGCATTTCCCAGGCCATAACGGTCCCTCTTTTAGGCAACTCACATCAATGGAGACACAGTCCGTGACAACTTTAATACTTTCTTTACTTAGGATTTCGCACGTTACATCCACAGTTGGTACATCATAACAATTGCTTGCTTCCTCATCTTTCCCTTGTTTGTTGTCACTTCTGTGCCGTACACACCCGGACCGAACCGTCTCAGACTGCTTCCCTGTTCCTTCCTGGCCTGAACTCGCTATAATGATATTTCCCTCAGCCTGTTTTGCCCCAGACATGAATTCATCAGTCACTACATTTGGTGGCCCCTGGTGAAGCATCCGGCCCATCGGTACCAATTTCGTTGATGCTCCAACTCCTTTGATCTCCTTAGTCCAGCTAACTTCTGCCCTTAAAGCATTGGCCCAGGTGATCAGACGCCACATCTTCCTTTTCTGGTAACGACCCGCTGCTAAGACCCGCAGTGGACGAGGGTAACGTGGGCTACAACGACTTAATGTTACGTGGCTGCCTAGCTGTACGGGCCTATAGCCCACGTGGACACTTGGGCGCCCTGGCCCCGTCTGACTAAACTACTCTTCAGCACTAACCTTAACTCCAAGCAGCCCCTCCTACAATTAACCCTCTATGAACATCCTATCAGGCCACACCTGTATACCCCTATCTAGTAGCTCACAACATAATTACATCTACCCGGTCTATGGGGAGACTATGTACTAAGAGTGCCCTCCTCTAATGCCCCAAGAAAGGATGCACTTACTTTCCCTAACTGTACATCTACAAAACGCATATAATATCTGGAATACAAGGCAATATATTACAGTTTTCTATAAAATTGTAACACATTCATGTGGCAATACCATAAACAATGAGCGGTAATACATAGTTATACATGTAGCAGTACCACAGGCAATAATCATAAAACACCTTTGTAAACATTAAGAACCAGAAGACAATCAGAGGGAAGGGAAGCATTAAAGACATTATACAGTATCTTACCCCCTTACACCATTTCTCTCACATGTAGAATATGGGCAAGATAAAAAACAGTAATGGTAGTTGCCCCATACATTAACAGTGGTCCGAGTGTTTTATCGCATAGCACTCATCCGTATTCAATGCAGGTGTGACCCTGGCCTTACTCTCAGCATCATTGAGAGCTTTATTGTCTTTCCGAAAATAAAAAGAGGAACTTACAGTAACTAAATAAAAAAAGGTCAGCATATCACCAGAAGACACATGCTCCAATATCTACACCTTCAAATTCCAGTCTGTTCAGTTTGTCTCTCTTCCAAGGACACAGGGACAGTGAGAGTAGGTCCCTGGGGGTGTGACATTAGGGCACATTGAGACATCTGAGTTTCCAGTTTCCAATGAGGGGTTCAGGATAATAGCTGTTTATTTTGTAGGACATTTGACCAAAAATTGCATTTTTGTCCACAAGTCCAAAATTCTATATTGCTGCAATCTCTATTTCCTCTTTGGTGGCTACTTCTCACTCTCCCCCTCCCCACTTCCCTTTTTGGGCTGCACGGATGCAAATTAACTTTTTCCCTTTACATGCTTTCTAGTTGAGCACCCAGGCTATTTTATCTTCTTTTTTTATGAAGTATGACTTCCACATTGTTTTCCTCCAATGCTTAACCCCCTCTATGCCACCATTCCAGATTGAGCCCCTTCTTCACACTAAACCCTAATCCTTTCTGAGTCTATTATTTACAATGCCCTTACAATGCTGCCACTTCTCCATTCTAATCCCCATACTACCCCTCATTCATAGACAGCCCCCCATACTGCCCCATCTCCAATTACAGACTCCCCATATTGTCATCTGCACATTGAGTTGCCCCTATGCTACTTAATCTCAACACCAAGTCCTCACATACTGCCCAAAGTCGATACAGAACCCCCAATACTGTCATCCTGTGACAAGCAAAATTGTAGCAATGTTTTGAACCTTTGATTTTCAGGCTCCATATCTCACCATACTCTACAGCTTCGAACGTGAGACTACCATCATTTTATAGACAATCCTCTTCGCTATCGCATACATAAACTTAGCATATGACTAGTTATGTAGATTTGTGTCATGTCACTACATTGTTACTGTTTTTCTCCTTAAAATCTAAATTTTTATAGTTTTGTTAGTACCTTTGGCTCTCAATACTGCCTGAATCCTTCTGGGCATGTTCTCAATCATATTCAAACATGCCTCAACCAATTTCTGATCCCAGAACTCTTCTACACATTCCCAAAGTTGGTGCATACTGTTTGATTCACTTGGGTATGTATACAGTTTTTTCTTTAACTCTACCCACATTTCTTCATTTGGGTTGAGGTCTGGGTACAGTGGGGAATTCAGCACTTCTACTTCATTGTCATTGATCAATTTATTCGCCATTCTCGACGTATGCTTCGGATAGTTGTCCTGCTGGAACATTATGCTGTCCTTTTCATAAGAAGTAACTTGCCTTGTAGAATACCCATATATAGCTCATCATTGAGACCAACATTGATCCTGGTCACGTATCCATCGCTTTTGGCTGTGAAACAACCCCATGTCACCAGCCTTCCTCTACCGAACTTGACTGTTCTTAGCCTTTTTTCCTTGTTTCTTCCACATCCATTTTAACCCATCAGAGCCAAGTCTCTGGACTTTCATCTTATTGCTCCAAATCACCCGTTTTCAATCTTTATACTGACCACTTTTTTTTAACAAACTCAAGCTGATGCTTCTTACAACAATATTAAAGTTGAGGCTTCTTCATCTTTTTTTGGGTCACCATTCTAGACTAATGTGCATTGATCAGTGCTTGCATGGATCTGTGTGTTTTCAATATTGCGAAGCATACGAGCCACCTCCTCTGCACTATTTGTCGCGCCGGAACTGATATACCTTGTGATGAGCGAACTTGTTGACTGATATTTTGCCTTGACGTCCACCTCTTGGCTTTGGCATGGATGAACTTAATTTCAAAGCCTTCCAACTGTTATAGAACTCACATGATGCAGTTTGGTAATTTTCTTTGTCAGAGAGACCATTATCAAAAAGGTGGATGATGCCTTTTCTCTTTTCTTGGGAAATATTCTTTATGGTTGCTCCTTGATTTGAACCAGTGACCTTTCGCTTGGCAATCAACCTAATAACACTGAGCTATAAGGGAATGTCAGAGCAGATTGTAATTTGTAGTATACTGGAAAAATAAAATTTCCACCAGCATGAGCAAAACAGTAACAATGCAGTGACATGACAAGCATCTGCATAACTAATCATAAGCTAAATAGAATTTTTAGAAATTTATGTATGAGATAGCCAAAATGATTGTTTATACAATGATGGTAGTCTCACGTTCGAAGCAGTAAGGATGGTGAGATATGGAGCCTGAAAGCCAAAAGTTCAAAACATTGCTACTAGAGTTGAGCGACTTTTGGTTTTTTATGGTCGAGTTTCGTTTCGTGAAACCCGACTTTTCCAAAAGTCGGGTCGAGCAAGATCGGCCGATTATAGGGAAAAGTCGGGGTCGTCCCGAAACACGAAACCCAATGTAAGTCAATGGGGAATAAAAGTCGGCAGTGAGAGGAGGACAGGAAACACACCTACAGTGCTCATTTGAATGCCAAAAGCATCAATTCTTCTTACTTAAGCTGGTCAACCTTAATTAACTTCATAATACAAGTTACGCACTGAAAAATGGGGGTTATTTGGCTAAAGTTGTGGGGGGGTAGGGCTGGCTCCAGGTTTTCATGTGCCCTGGGCGAAAGAGCGCCCCTTTAGCACATAATATCACAACTCATCATGCTCCGATACGGCAGAGAAATAGCGGTATAGTACAATGAAAAATACTTCACTTTTTACATCTCATGACGAGGCCCATCTATTTCTCCATACAGAATCATTGGTCCCATATAATGTTTGAAACAGTATATGATGAGCTCCACATAATCCTACAGTATATGTTGGTCCCCATGGATGAAGCTCCACTGTCTTATGGGCCCAAATAATGCTCCAAACATAATGGGCCCCATTTCTAATGCTCTAGTGTATAATGGGCCCTGTAAATGCTGCTCCAGTGTCTGATGTCCACCTTTGGAATGTTCCAGTGTATGGTGGGCCCCATCTATCATTCTCCAGAGTATAGTGCTCCCCAAAAATTGCTGTCCCAACATTGAAAACAATCAAATAAGTCTCCTCGCTAGGGAATCCCTGTACTAGTCTGGACTCCTCGTCATCCCCATCTTCCTTCTCACTGCACAGTATTTCAACCTTGCAAGTGCTGTGATCCTGAGCAAGCAGGGGGGGCCCACTCGTTGGCGACGGCACTGGCACAGGGCCCCTGATAGTACGGTGGTGTGTCTGATGGCGGGTGGGCCGAACCTGCACTTTCATCTGCAGCTTCCTCTTTGTTACCGTGTAAGATGGAACTGTATATGGGAAGGGTAACCTGAGTTTCATCAGGGTCAGATTCAGGCCGGGTAGCGTGCGAGGGGAATGTAGTGGTCTGGGTCAATGTACAAGCAGATTCATCGAGCTGTGGCTGGGCATCAGTGCACTTGTGTCGCCCCCAGGAGTACGGTCGCCACAGTGGCATTACCTTCCTCCTAGGGAGTGTGATATCATGCTTGGGAGCAACGAAGAATCTCTCTAGCAGGTTAACTGATTGGGCGGCGTTATTCCCACGAGTCATGACCCTCCAAACAGCGTTCATGAAGGCAAAGTGTTTGTTTTACGTGGGCAGTATGGTTGCAAAGCTGAACCTTAAAGGAATGTCCAGAAGGGCACCACCAGGAGTGGAGACTACGGAGTAATTTGACTCAACACGGGCAACCTCAACCATGCCAGCTACAGAACAGATGCACACATTGCAAGCTTAATTCCGTTAACGAACGAGACTCCGTCATGCCCCGCGGTCCGAGTCTGGCTTACTAGAGGGACACGTGAGGCTCTGGCACATGAGATTGGCCAATAACTGGTGTGTCATGCCCTTACATGTCCGTGGCTGCATGTGCGCTACACTGAAAAGGCCAGCGTTTGTCGCTTACAGGTGCAGATAACCCGCTGAACAACGTTAGTGATGGGGATCATTGATTACAATTATTACTCGCGAACGATGATTTCCCAGTAAGTGCAGGTCAACCGCAGTTCCGGAATTAGGCCTAACCGTCATTCCTGAAAAAAATGAAAAACTTACGTGTGCAAACCACAGGTGCTGTAGCTTGCTTAACAGCTCGCCAGCCGTTCTCACGCCCAGTATGGATTACACGTGATTGCACAAAGGTGAGAAAGGGTACCGTATCCCCGGATAACATGTATGGATAGCGTACACATTCAAAATATATGTCTATACATCAGGAGGCAGGCTCAGACGGTGTTAGGCCCAGTATGGATTGCATGTGATTGCACAAAGGTGAGAAAGGGTACCGTATCCCCGGATAACATGTATGGATAGCGTACACATTCAAAATATATGTCAATACACCAGGAGGCAGGCTCAGACGGTGTCAGGCACAGTATGGATTTGACTGCCCAGACTACACAGCGGAGGAGCAGGGAGAGGTAAAGATTGCAAATGCTGGGGCCCTGCCCAAGCAAGGGGGGCCCACTCGTGGGCGTCGGTACTGGCACTGGGCCCCTCATAGTACGGCGGTGTGTCTGACGGCGGGTGTGCACCACCACCGTCAGAGACACTTGATTGCACTATGAGGGACCCTGTGCCAGTGCCCGCGCCCAAGAGTCAGCCTACCCACCTGTCCAGGACAACGGCACTAGCACAGTGTCGTGCGCTAGGTGGTGACCACGGCCATGGGGGGGGGAGGCAGCACAGTTAGGGAGTTTTAGAAAGTGGCATATGCTGATGTTGGACATTCAGCTGATGCAAAAGGCGAAATAGGTCAAGTCCCAGGAAGAGGTGGACCAAAGCAAGCCATTTTTCTGTCACCCTATGTGTCATCAGGGGAAGGTGGGACAAAATCCTTGGAAACCCATGCATGGTTCATTTTAATGAAGGTTAGATCATCCACATTTTGGGTTGACAGACGGGTCCTTTTTTCTGTCAGGATTGATCCAGCTGCACTGAAGACTCTTTCCGATAGCACACTTGCAGCTGGGCAAGCGAGCTCCTGTAAGGCATATTGTGCCAATTCAGGCCAGGTGTCCAGTTTAGCAGCCCAATAGTCAAAGGGGAATGACCTGTGTGGGAGAACATTGATATGGGAGGAAAAGTAGTTTGTTTTCAAACATTTTTATTGGATTTTAGTAAATAACAAGGGTTGGGAAAAGGGGAGGGAAAGAAGGGAAAGAAAGGGAATTAACAAAGGA